>NC_137741.1:22433648-22797502 GCF_963264785.1 Psittacula echo | reverse complement strand
CTCCACCCCCCCGCCCCTTCCCCCCACCCCCCCCTCCCCTCCCCCCTCCCCTCCCCCCTCCCCTCCCCCCACCTCCCCCCCCTCCCCTCCCACCCCTCCCCACCTCCCCCCCTCCCCTCCGCCCCCCCTCCCCTCCCCCCCTCCCCCCCCGCCCCCCCTCCCCCCCCGCCCCCCTCCCCTCCTCCCCCCCCTCCCCTCCCCCCCTCCCCTTCCGCCCCCCCTTCCCTCCCCCCCCCCCCCTCCCCCCACCCTTCCCCCTCCCCACAACCCCTCCACCCCTCCCCACCCCTCTCCCCACCCATCCCACCCCTCCCCCCCCACCCCCCCTCCCCCCCTTCCCACCCACCCTCCCTCCTCCCCCCTCCCAAGTACCACTTATGAGGCAACCTAACACCTATAGTATGCAAAGTGCCACCTATGATACCCACCTAACACCTACACTTCCCAAACTGCCACCTATGCTGCCCAACCTAACACCTATGGTTCCCTAAGTGCCAACTACAATACCCAAATAAACACTTATGGTACCCTAAGTGCCACCTATGATGCCCAACCTATGACCTACAGTATGCAAAGTTCTCTCTACGGTACCCAACCTTACACCTATGGTCCCTAAAGCCCAGCTATGATACACAACCAAACATCTATGGTAACCTAAGTGCCACTTATGATACACAACCTAACACATATATTATGCAAAGTGCCACCTATGATAGCCAAATTAACACCAATGGTACCCAAAGTGCCACCTATGATGCCCAACCTAACACCTATAGTATGCAAAGTGCCACCTATGATACCCACCTAACACCTACAGTATCCAAAGTGCCACCTATGATGCCCAACCTAACACCTATGGTACCCAAACTGCCACCTACAATACCCAAATTAACACCTAGGGTTCCCTAAGTGGCAGCTATGATGCCCAGCCTAACACCTATGGTCCCTAACTGCAACCTATGATACCCACCTAACACCTATGGTTCCCTAAGTGCCACCTATGATGCACAACATAATACCTAAGGTCCCTAACTGCAACCTATGACACCCACCTAACACCTATGTTTCCCTAAGTGTCACCTATGACACCCAACCTATCACCTACAATATGCAAAGTGCTCCCTATGGTACCCAACCTAACCCCTATGGTCCCTAAATCCCACCTATGATACACAACCAAACATCTATGGTACCCTAAGTGCCACTTAGGATACGCAACCTAACACGTATATTATGCAAAGTGCCACCTATGATACCCTCCTAACACCTACGATTCCGTAAGTGCCATCTATGACACCCAAATTAACACTTATGGTACCCAAAGTGCCACCTATGATGCCCAACCTAACACCTATAGTACGCAAAGTGCCACCCATAATACCCAACCTATGACAAACAGTATGCAAAGTGCTCCCTATGGTACCCAACCTAACCCCTATGGTCCCTAAATCCCACCTATGAAATACAACCAAACATCTATGGTACCCTACGTGCCACTTATAATGATACCTAATGATACGAAACCTAACACATATATTATGCAAAGTGCCACCTATGCTACCCAATCTAACACCTATGGTTCCCTAAGTGCCACCTATGATAGCCAACTTAACACCTATGGTACCCAAATTAACACCTATGGTCCCTAAGTGCCACCTACGATACCCACCTAACACCTACACTTCCAAAAGTGCCACCTATGCTACCCAATCTAACACCTATGGTTCCCTAAGTGCCACCTATGATAGCCAACCTAACGCCTACTGTACCCCAAGTGCCACCTACAATACCCAAATTAAAACTTATAGTACCCAAAGTGCCACCTATGACGCCCAACCTAGCATCTATAGTATGCAAAGTGCCACCTATAATACCCAACCTATCACCTACAGTATGCAAAGTGCTCTCTGTGGTGCCCAACCTTTACACCTATGGTCCCTAAAGCCCACCTATGATACACAACCAAACATCTATGGTACCCTAAGTGCCACTTAGGATACGCAACCTAACACGTATATTATGCAAAGTGCCACCTATGCTACCCAACCTAACACCTATGCTTCCCTAAGTGCCACCTACGATAGCCAAATTAACACCAATGGTACCCAAAGTGCCACCTATAATAGCCAACCTAACACCTATAGTACCCAAAGTGCCACCTATGATGCCCAACCTAAAACCTATAGTATGCAAAACGCCACCTATGATACGAACCTAGCACCTACACTTCCCAAAGTGCCACCTATGATTACCACCTAACACCTACACTTCCAAAAGTGCCACCTATGATAGCCAACCTAACGCCTACTGTACCCCAAGTGCCACCTACGACACCCAAATTAAGACCTCTGGTTCCCTACGTGCCAGCTATGATGCCCAACATAACACCTACGGTCCCTAACTGCAAGCTATGATACCCACCTAACACCTATGATTCCCTAAGTGCCACCTATGATAGCCAACCTAACACCTATGGTACCCAAAGTGCCACCTACTACACCCGAATTAACACCTCTGGTTAGCACAGACAACAGCCCCAGGACTTTATTAACCCCGCACCTCCCAGAGTCCCTCTCCAGCACAGACAAAAGCCCCAGGACTTTATTAACCCCGCACCTCCCACAGCCCCCCCCCCCAGCACAGACAACAGCCCCAGGACTTTATTCTCCCCCCCTTGGCCCCATACCCAGCCCACACCAATCATAATGTCATGAAAAAGAGAATCAAAAGGTAATCAATCTGAATACAACTTGAATGAAAGTGAGCAAAACCTGACTAAAACCCAAATACAAAGTGAATTAAACTGAAGAAATTCAAAGAAAAGTGCATAAAAGTGATTATACATGATGAAAAACTGAAAAACACCCCAAAAGAGAATAAGAAATTTCATGGGGCATGAGTTGTGGGTCTTTAGGACACCACGGGGAAGTGGAGGGTGTCCCTGGGGTGCTACAGGTCGTCATAGGTCGGTGTGGGGGGTCACTCTGGGGTCTCTATGTGTCACTGGGGGTTGTTATGGGCACCTATGGGTCACTCCAGGGTCTATATGGGTCTCTGTGGAGGGTCCGTGGGTTGCTGTCGGGTGTCTATCGGTTGCCGTCCATCCCTATGGGATGTCTATAGGGTGTACGGGACTCTACGGAGTGTCCATGAGTTTCTGTGGGTCGCTATGGGGCATCTAAAAAAAAAACCCAACAAAAAACCACCACCACCAAAAAAAGTTACTAAAAAGGACTACAAAGGAAATCAATCTGAAGAACAAAAATGAATGCACAGCAAATAAAGCTGACTAAAACTGTGTCAAGTCAGTAAACAGCAAAGCAAAGTGAATAAAGTGATTAGAAAAAGTAAATTAAAGTAAATAAAAGGCAATAAAAGTGAACAAGCCTGAATGAATCTCAAATAGAAGTGAACGAAATTTCCTAAAAATGAATGGAAGCAAATGAAAAACCTGGGGTACCTATGGGGGGCAGGTGGGTAGTGGGGGCCCTGTGGGGCGCCATGGTGGTTGATGATGATGTCATCCCAGTCCTGGTGACATCACACCACCATAAGTCATAAGGGTTGTCACGGGACCACGGGCGGGTGGCCATGGGCTGTGTACGGGTTGCTCTGGGTGTCTATTGGTCACTATGTGGTGTCTGTGGGTCTCTGTGTCCACGGTTTGCTGAGAGTTGCTGTGGGGTGTCTCTGGGACCCTATGGGATGTCCGTAGGGAGTCTATGAGCCTGGGGGGTCGCTATAGGGGATCTACTGGGGTCTATGGGATGTCCACGGGTTGCTCTGGGTCGCTACGGGGTAACTGGGGGGGGGGGGGGAAGTTACTAAAAGTGACTAAGTCAAATCAGAAGAAAACCGAACGAAAACTGAAAGAAAACTGAAGAAAAAAGTCAATAAAATGTCAATAAAGTGATTAAAAAGGAATAAAAATTAATAAAAATGAATAAATCTGAATGAAATGCAAAAAAAAGTAAATAAAAGTGAAAGTGCAGCAAAGAGTCAACTGGTGTTGGGGTACTTATGGGGTGTGGGGGCCCTACGGGGTACTTCGGGGTCCCTACGGGGCTTGCTGTGTCGGGTGGGCCGCCTGTCCCCGGGGAGTCCATGCTGCTGGGCACGGATGGCCAGGAATATCGGGAACGCCACCGGGATCAGCACTGGGAGCTGCTGCCTCAGGTGCTGCTGCAGCCCGGCACCCCAGGGTGCTCCTGGCCATCACCCACTGAGAGATTTTCCTGGGCCTCCGGGACGGATCCCGGATGACGGCAGTGACGACAGGAATGCTGGAGGTTCCCTGCTGAGCGCCACATACACATGGGGCTGCCGCTGCGGCGCAGGGAGCTGGTGCACGCCTTCGATGCGCAGAGGTTTCGGCAGGGTAAGAGTCAATCTAGCTTCATCCTGATCCCTGGGCTCTTCCTCATCATCTCCACCTGCAGAAGTGCAGAAGTGCAGATATTATCAGCCCTTTCCTTGCTCCCGAGTAATCAAGCATCCATTTGCCTCCTCCCGACTCAGCCTCCGAGTGACCTGGACAAAACGCGTCTCTTACCGAGGCAACCCTTAGAACCCGCAGCGGCCTCTCCTCTGCGTGTCCGGTTTAGAGAGAAACCACGGCAAGGCAGACCGGGCATTTCTGGACATCCCTGGCAAACCCCAGGGCAAAGCCTGACCGCAACAAACAGATGAACTGCGAGGGAAGGGAAGGTAGAGAGGGGCCACGCTTCAAACCACCACCGGGCCAGCTCAGATTTAGAAATGCTTTTCCCAGGCCAGCAGAAACCTGCCTCTTAACCAAAGGGAGCAACGACACTTCCTTCGTCACACACTTTAAGCACTCAAAGTTACTGAGCACCTATCTCACTCGCTTCAGCTCCTGCAACTACGTGACTGCTTCTTTCTCGTTTCCCTTCCATCACAAGCTTTCAAGTCCCAGGAAACATCAGCAGAGCCCTTTACGCCTCCCATCAGATTCCCAGCACACTGGTGTGCTGCTTCAGAAGCCTTCCCAGCCAGTAAGAAGGGCCCAAACTAATAATCCTTGTTATTTAGACAGAGCCACCCTTGCCCGGGATCTCTCCCAAACAGACTTCAGCAGGAGCATAAGCAACAACGTCTTCTCCAGATAGATTTGAGTCTCACCTAAACACGGGTATTTTCTACAGAAAGACACGCTTCGGATTCCTCATCTCTACCTGTAGACAAAGCTCACCCCAAATTTCTCAGTCGCTTCTGGGTAATACCCGACGGTAACTTGGCAATAAAGCAATTTTACAGGTTGCGTACGATGTACAAAAGCACGCAGACGTTCCTTACCGCCGGATGATCCGGTTTCTGGTGCGCAGGGAGCAGATGGAAGGCATCCCAGCAGCCTTCCCCGGATTTCCCCTGGTCTTGCTCTGGATGATCGCATGCAGACAAGAGCTGCGACAAGGCTGAGGAAAAACAAACGAGAATTGACAAGGTCAGCCCAGCAAAAGCAGCACTGGAGTGCTCTGAGCCTATTTGCTAATACAATCCAGCAGCATCAGAGCTCTGCGAAACATCAGGGAGCGCCAAAAAGATGCAACCGCTTGGGAGAAGGTGCTGGAACCCTGAAAAATGGCTTTAGGCGTTTCTGTTCCCCTTGTTTGCCTTCGGACCCTTTGCTTACTGCCCGTGGAGGACTGGTGTCACCAGCACACTCTTTTGGCTGCAGCACAGATCGGCCGACACCTGCGTAGCTGACTCAAACCTGAGGCCAACAAGGACTATTTAGTGCTTACTGGTGGCAGCTGCCTTCCAAAGCAACACAGAGGAGGACCGAATAAAAACAGCAACCTGGAAAACGCAGAGCAGCGGGGGAAAATCGCTGTTCTTCCTGGCTTCCAGGTGGGGAAACTGAGGCACAGACCCCTGAAATGTGTCCGGAGAAGCGCTAAGGGGAGAGGCGGAGGGCTCGAAACAGACCCGGAGCAGGGCTTTACAAGGACACGACCTGAACCTGCCTTCGATCTCCAGACCTCGCTGGGCCACCTCAAACCCCACCTGCGCACCGCCTCTCCGGCGCCCTCTCTCGGGCTTCCCGGAACACGGCGCACGGAGCGCGAGGCTCCGGCCCCCGCTCCCGCAGCCGGGGGGCCGGGACGCAAAGCTGCCGCTGGCCATCCCCTACCCACGGTTGCTCCTCAGACTGGTGGCACCGCTCCGGATGCCTCCACGTGTAGGGGATGCCCAGCACCAGCTTTGCGTAGCAGCTCCTCAACCGTGGGAGCAGGGGCCGGACACTTGCACTCCCTGTGCTGTGACTGAGGATACTCGAGAGCACTCGACGCAAGGGCAATGAAAAAAACAGAGGGCAAAGCACGGCCGGACCGCTGCGGCGGTGGAGCTGCTCCTGAGATCCCCAGCTGGAGAGAATGGGCAACAACCAGCAGGCACGCTGCTCCCTTCACCGAGCCGCTGACACTGAAAACGTGGCTCCTGCTGCCACCTCCTTGTCACTGCTCCACTTTGGGTCTCCTAGCGGTAACGATTTCAGCTCACAGCCCAATACAGAACACGAGTGGTAAAAAGCAGCCTCAAAGATCCGCTTTCAGTAAAGAAAACATCCAGACCCCAATAACAAAAACAACAGAACGCACCAAGAAGCGACCTTAAAAAACCTAAACACCTCCTATAAATAAAACACCTCCGAAAAGAAAGCCTTACAGAAACACTTGTTCATGCACAGACTGGGAAACCTGGACACGTCCCGGAGCTCTTCACTCAGCTGATTCCATCGCAGCAAACATCAAAACACACCAGCACAAAGCACCACAGGACTCCAAAGCGACAAAAGACAAAACAAACCCCAGCGAACTCACCCAGCTGAAGCCCAAGAGCTGAATGAGCTCCTCCCTGCAGCCCTGTGCCTTTATACCCCAGGCAGCACCCACAGCCCCTCCCTCAAAGCCCTGGGGCGGGGGGGGGGGAGGGCAAACCACCACCTGGGATAAAAGAGGTAGGATGAGCAGCGCTTGGCTTTTGGGCTGGTGTCTGTAGCCCAGAGGGGGTCCAAGAGAGAAAAGGGTTCTTGAATAGAGCAAACCCCAGCGTGCTTTCTTCAGGAGCACATCCCCGCTCCAGGATGCCCGAGAGCAGGCACTCGAGAAGCCTTGCGCGGACGGAGCTTTAGGTGGCAAAGCGAGCGCAGGAGCTCTGTGTGTGTAGGTGATGCCTGCGAGAGAAACGCTCTTGGGTTTCCAAAAACACAAAAACTGCTCCGGGGAGCGCTTCCCGGAGGATGGAAAATGGGCGGGGAGCAGCAGTTTCGGAGCCCGTTGCCTGGGCAACCCCGAAGAATTGAGCGTGTGCTGTCTCAGGGGCGGGGCCACGGCTTGCCGGAAGCGGGGGCGGGGCTTGCAGTGATTGACAGCCACATCAGCCAATGGGGAGCGAGCGGGGCGGGGCCACGGTGGACCGGAAGCCGGGGGCGGGGCTAGGAGTGACTGACAGCCGCCTCAGCCAATGGGGAGCGAGCGGGGCGGGGCCACGACGGGCCGGAAGCGGGGGCGGGACTAAGAGTGACTGACAGCCGCCTCAGCCAATGGGGAGAGAGAGGGGAGGGGCCACGCGGACCGGAAGCGGGGGCGGGACTAAGAGTGACTGACAGCCGCCTCAGCCAATGGGGAGCGAGCGAGGCGGGGCCACGGGTTAGCGGAAGCGGGTCTAGGTGTGACTGACAGCCACCTCAGCCAATGGAGAGCGAGCGGGGCGGGGCCACGGTGGACCGGAAGCGGGAGCGGGTCTAGGAGTGACTGACAGCCACCTCAGCCAATGGGGAGCGAGCGGGGCGGGGCCACGGGGGGACCGGAAGCGGGGGCGGGGCTTGGAGTGACTGACAGCCGCCTCAGCCAATGGGGAGCGAGCGGGGCGGGGCCACGGCGGACCGGAAGCGGGGGCGGGACTAAGAGTGACTGACAGCCGCCTCAGCCAATGGGGAGCGAGCGGGGCGGGGCCACGGCGGACCTGAAGCGGGGGCGGGGCTTGGAGTGACTGACAGCCGCCTCAGCCAATGGGGAGCGAGCGGGGCGTGGCCACGGCGGACCGGAAGCCGGGGGCGGGACTAAGAGTGACTGACAGCCGCCTCAGCCAATAGGGAGCGACGGGTGCCTGAAAGCTGTTTCCGGTGCCACACTGCCGCTCCTCCGCCTGCAGTGCAATGTTTTCGCCACATGATGGCAGCAGCTACCGTAGCACTGAGGCACTCCTTTGCTTCTCCCCCGTCTGTACAATATGCAGTACCATGTTTGGACGCATGATGGCAGCACCGATCCGCTCCCGGCGCCACACCGAGGCCCCTCCCATCCCCACCCCCTGCAGTTCCGGGTTTCGGACACATGGTGGCAGCAGCGAGCGCTGCCCGGCGTCACTCCATGCCCCTCCCGCATTACCTGCAGTACCGATGTTCGGACACACGGTGTGTGTAGGTGATGCCTGCGAGAGAAACGCTGTTGAGTTTGCCTGTTCGGGAGGGGGCTCTGCACTACTGGGGCTGGGGCTAAGTTGCTAAGGGTATTTTCATTGGAGATTTTTTCAGGCTTGCTCACTTCTGTAACTGTGTATTTGCTTTGAAGGAATTTATAATCGCATTCTTCTCTTTTGCTTTTTATTCTCTTTGTGCACGATCATTTATTTACACTTCATTTTTTTTAGACGACCTTGTTTTTCAGTTTCTTTTACTATTTTTTTTTTAGGCATCCCATACCTAAAAAGATGTAAGAAATGGGAAAAAATGGGTTACAAAAGAAAAAAAAATGGTTTAAAACATATTGCGAATGGTCAAAATGGAATAAAAATGACCCAAAATGGCTTAAAACAGGTTAGAAGTAGGCAAAAATCGATTAGAAGTGGTCAAAAGTAGCTTAAAATGGATTAGAAGTGGCCAAAAATGGGTTAGGAATGGTCAAAAATGGGTTAGAAACAGACAAAAATGGCTTACAAAGGGGTTAAAAACCGGAATGATAGGTTAGAAATGGCCAGATACAGTTTAGAAATAGCCAAAAATGGCTTGAGAATTGGTTACGAATGGGCAAAAATAGCTTAAAACGGGTTAGAAATGGATAAAAGTGACTTATAATGGGTTAGAAATAGGTAAAAATGGGTTAGAAAACAGAAAAAAATGGATTGAAATGGGTTAGAAATAGGTAAAAATTGGTTAAAAGTGTCCACAAAGGCCTTAGAAGTAGCCAAAAAAGGCTTCAACTGGGATAGAAATGGGGAAAATGGTTTAAAAATAACCAAAATGCCTTAAAATGGGTCGGAAATGGGCAAAACAGGGTTAGAAATGGCCAATAAATGGCTTAAAAATGATAGAAATGTGAAAAATGGGTTAGAAATGGCCAAAAATGGTTTAAAATGGGTTAGAAATGGGCAAAACCGGGTAGAAATGGCAAAAAAAATTTGTTAGAAATGGGGAAAAACGCTTTAGAAAGAGCCAAAACAGGCTTGAAATGGGTTAGAAATGGGCGAAAAAGGTTTAGAAATTGGAAAAAATTGGTCAGAAATGGACAAAACTCGTTTAGGAATGGCCGAAGTGGCTTAGAACGGGTTAGAATTGGGCAAAAAAGGGTTACAAAGGGCCCCTTACAACTGAGAAATGGTCAAAAATGGGTTAGGAAAAGACAAAAATAGCCTAAAACGGGTTAGAAATGGGAAAAATGGGATAGAAATGGCCAAAAATGGCTTAAAACTGGATAGAAATGGGCAAAAATGGGTTTGAAGTGGCTACAGATGCCTTAAAACAAGACAGAAATAGGAAAAAACGGTTTAAAAATAAACAAAAATGGCTTGTAATGGGTTACAAGTGGGCAAAACTGGGTTCGAAATGGCAAAAAAAGTTTAGAAATAGCCAGTAAGAGCTTAGAACAGGTTAGAAGTGGGAAAAAAAGGGTTTGAAATCGCCAAAAAAGGTTTAAAATGGGTTAGAATTGGGCAAAAATTGCTTGGAAATGGCCAAAATCAGTTTAGAAATACCAAAAAAAATCCATTTAAAATGGGTTAGAAACGGGAAAAAATGTGTTAAAAAAAAAAAAAAGCCAAAATGGCTTAAAATGGGTAAGAAATGGCCAACAAATGGGTTAGAAATAGCTTAAAACTGGATAGAAAAGGGCAAAAAATGGTTAGAAGTGGCAAAAAATGGCATAAAATGGATTCAAAGTGGGCAAAATTGGGTTAGAAATGGCCACGAATGGTTTAGAAATGGGAAAAAAGAGGTTTGAAATGGGATAGAAATGGCAAAAATCGGTTAGAAATAGTCAAAAATGGCTTAAAACTGGTAAGAAAAGGGAAAAATGGGATAGAAATGGCCATAAAGGCCTCCTTACTTCTTTCCCTCCCTCCTTTCTTTCCTTTTTCCCCTTTCCTTTCCCGCCCGTTCCCTTTTTTCCCCGGCGCCCCCCCCTTCCTTTTTTCCCGACCCCCTTCCCTTTTTTTTCCCCAACACCTGCCCCCTTTTCCCGTCCCCCCTTCCTCCCTTTTCCCGTCCCCCTTCCCCCCTTTCCCCTTTTTCCCGTCCCCCCTTCCCCCTTTTTTTTCCCGACCCCCTTTCCCCCTTTTTTTTCCCGACCCCCTTCCCTTTTATTTTCCCGACCCCCTTCCCTTATATTTTCCCGAATCCCTTCCCTTTTTTTTCCCGAATCCCTTCCCTTTTTTTTCCCGACCCCCCTTCCCTTTTTCCCCCGACTCCCCTTCCCTTTATTCCCGACCCCCCTTCCCTTTTTCCCCGACCCCCCTTCCCTTTTTTCCTGACCCCCCTTCCCTTTTTCCCCGTCCCCCTTCCCTTTTTTCCCGACCCCCTTCCGTTTTTCCCCGAACCCTTCCCTTTTTTTCCCGAACCCCCTCCCCTTCTTTCCAGACCCCCTTCCCCTTTTCTGTCGTCCCCACTTCCACTTTTTTCCCTACCCCCTTCCCTTTTTTTTCCTGACCCCCCTTCCCTTTTTTCCCGACCCCCTCCCCTTTTTTTCCGACCCCCGTCCCCTTTTTTTCCGACCCCCCTCCCCTTTTTTTCCGACCCCCTTCCCCTTCTTTCCCGACCCCCTTCCCCTTTTCTTTCCCGACCCCCTTCCCCTTTTCTTTCCCGACCCCCTTCCCCTTTTCTTTCCCAACCCCTCTCCCCTTTTTTTCCGACCCCTTTCTCTTTTTTTCCCGACCCCCTTCCCTTTTATTTCCCGACCCCCTTCCCCTTTTATTTCCCGACCCCCTTCCCCTTTTATTTCCCGACCCCCTTCCCCTTTTATTTCCCGACCCCCCCTTCCCCTTTTATTTCCCCTCCCTTGCCCTTTTTTTTCCAGACCCCCTTCCCTTTTTTTTTCCAGACCCCCTTCCCCTTTTTTTTTCCCGACCCGCTTCAGTTTTTTTTCCCGACCCCCCTTCCCTTTTTTCCCTACCCCCCTTCCCTGTTTTCCCTACCCCCTTCCACTTTTTTCCCTACCCCCCTCCACTTTTTTCCCTACCCCCCTCCACTTTTTTCCCTACCCCGCTCCACTTTTTTCCCGACCCCCCTCCCCCCACCCTGTTGGGATGCAACATCAGGATAAGACACATCCTCAGTGTTATTGGGATAACTGTTGCTCTTTCTCTCTGGAGAGATCACAGAGTCATAGAATAGTTTGGGTTGGAAAGGACCTTCAAAGCTCCTCTAGCCCACCATCCCAGCCAGCAGATCAAGTCACGACACAAACAAGGTGTTGCACAGTGTAGGTGTTAAGAGCCACCACTGCTGCTGAAGTTTGAGCCAAAGGAAATGGGACCTTCTCCAGTACTTGCAATCATCATAGGTACAGGCGTACCTGCTAAAAAGGGGCAACCCTCTCCAAAAGGCCTGGTATTAACGTGAATTTTGTCCTTCTGTCCCCAGTGACTTGACTCCAGCTTTGACTATGGTCTTAGATCACTGGATCACAGCTTCAAGAGAGAGAGCCATGTTGGATGGAGAATAGATTCTAAGGCCACTGTCTCCACCATGCACTTATTTGTACATAACATGCAACTAAACAAAGGAAACTGAGCACCCATACAGCAATACACAAATCCACTTCAGGTACTGCTACATAGAGGGTCACTTAAAACCAAGAAAAAACCCATGTACTACAATGCCAAACCTAATACATCTGTGCTGCTCACAACAAACCACACACTGGTAATTTCCTGACTGTCCCAGGAGATGACAGTCCTGTTTGGAAACATCCTGAAGGCCTAAGCACCCTTTGATTTGCCTATCCCACAGTGCCCTTAGTCATCCTCCTTGTAGCATGTGTGGGTAAATGCCTTCCCAAACCTTCGCTCGCGAAGCCAAGCCATCAGTCAATCAATCAATGTAATTTCAAAGCTTGCAACTATTACCAGGACACAGCTATTGCTGTGCATGGAGGAAAGACACTGGCCTGAGACTATTGCCCCATTCCTGCCCTTTAACACTCCTATCAGCTTGTGCCAACACCCTGGCGGTTTGTGAGACTAAAATCATTGTGGGTATAAATAAAGCCGTTACTGCATGGAAAAACAGAGCCCCGCAAAGCATTCTAGACCCCAGAAGAGAACTTTTTCCTTGTGCCTATCAGGTATAAATCTGTCAAGATCTGATCTTCCTCCCTGGATCCCGGACCACGCACCAACGTCAATGGCTGGCTTTCCAACTGCAAATCTCCTCCGTAATACCTGCGCTTGCTGACTACGCACCGGGTATCCTCCAGCCCCACAGGGAAGTGACAACAGAGCAGCTCAAAACAGTTAAGCCACAAATGGAAATCCTGGGGCACTAGAAGGAAGTGCCCCATCCAGTCAGCACGGGAAATATTACAGAGTTGTTGAAATGCATGCGATAGCTGTATCTCCTTTGGCTCCACGGTCCCTGACTCTGAGTGTCTTCCGACTTGTAAATACCTAAAATATTCTTCCAGGGAATGCAAATCCATATTCTGCTCCTTTAAACCTACAGACAACTAACTTTCTTGGTGACACCTTACAAACAGCTCCCTAAAAGTGTCCTGTCACCTTCTAGTGTCTGCAGGCCACACACCGAAACCACTGTCTAGGCACCAGCCAAACAACATATGAAACAATCATCCCCATCACAGAAAACACCCCTCATCCCAACAGCAGATCTAACTGCTTTGTGTCAACGCCTCGGCACAGGACCCAGCACGAGGGAAGCTCCGCAGAAAAACGGATGAAACCCTTCGGGTCGTTCAGTTGATCATTTACGTCCCAGTTTGCTTTGATGCGTTATTTAATGCTCTGACATTAATGGTCTTTCACTGCAAGCACAGCGCACGTGACCAACTTCATCACAGCACACGCTGCTCGCTCCTCCTTCTGTCTTTTAAAGTCTCTTTTCAAAGAGAGCAAAAGAAACCAGACACAAATTGTGCCTGAACTTAAAAATCATCCATTGCTTAAGGAGGTGCGTGAGTGTTGTCACCCTTGTAGCTGTCAGCAAATACACTGCTATTAACTATCCTTGGAGACCAAGGGGCTTAGGGTCCCTGTTAGCCCATCCTCTGTTACGGTGTGCTGTCAATGCTCGTGACAGGCATCACTTACGTGTGCAGGCAAGAGGTGTTCAGCAAGGAAGATGTCTTCTGCTTTCAGAAATAGCGCACACGGCCTTCAGAAACGCTCTTTCCTGTAGGATCCCCTTCTGGGCTTCTGCATCTCACCGGTTACAACGAATGCCTGTTCCAAACAGATCATCATGAAAACGTTCGCTACTTTGAAGAGAGATGAAGGTTGAGCCATATCAACCTGTTCTCCTACTGTTAACCCAGAAAGCAAACTACTTACTTCTTCTGCAACCCCTGTCACTGTTCACCGTTTCTGCCTGTTGACATGGGGCACCTTGTCCAATCCCCAGGGAGCTCCAATGAAGTTGTCTCCTCTGAAATACAAAACAGCAACGCGTTTGTGACTGTGGCCTCCTCGACAGGCCTCGTAGGATGGCAAATAAAAACTGCTGTTGAGATACCATTTGCTACTGGTTTATAGCCACAGCATTTCAGAGCAATTTCTTCTTCCCCAAGCGCAGACTTTTCCAATCCAGGAAGGATCACAGACAAGGCACTCTATCAAATAAACTAAACAGCTTCCATGGTTTCAGCCCAGCCAGCAGCTAAGCACCACACAGCCGCCCGTTTACTCCCTGGCGATGCCCAAACCGCTGCAACCGTGCTAGAACATTTGTAGTTGGCATTCCTACACGTAGCCAAGCTTGCTGCATACAGAGCTGTATGGAGTGAGCGTTTGTCTCTTGCAGGAAGCAAACTGAGGCCTCCCACTCTTCGTGTTCTACATTAAAAACATTAAGTGTTTCTTTTTCTCATTGTAAAATAGAAATTTCCTGACTTCACAACCCCAGTCATCACGAAGGAATGGTTTTTGTGGTTTGCACTGACTGCTAGGAAAACAAAAAAGGGAAGCATTTTTAGCGAGTGGGAATAAAGCTATTTCACAGGATTATAGCTATAAATAAACATTCATTCAGTAAATGGAACAGCACCTTTGCCACAACAAACCACGGAACCTGGCCCACAACAAACCAGCAGCCATCACACAGCACTGCAATAGCAAACCATGAGGACAGCAACACTCCGATCCACACATCTTTCTGATTTCCCTGCACACTAGCCTCGCTCAAAATAGGAGGGAGCAGCAGCCACAGTCCATCAGAGCTCCAACAAGCAGGGCTGGATCACTGCATTCTCCTAACGTTTCCGCAAGATAAAATCTCTCTGTATTACAGTATTAAGTAAAACAGTTCAGAAATGAGTTGGTGATTAAACTGAAGCTGACTGAAGTTTCTCAATCTATTTTCACCTTCCACTTGTGCTGCTGGAATCACACAAACTGGCTCTAAGGTTAGAGAGCTGAGAGCACAGTGTCCCAGAACACTTCCTCTCTCAGTTGTGAGCAGTCTTTGGGAAGCGAAACCCAAACACGCATTACTGCGAGACTAGCCAGGTATAACATCACATCTATAGAAAAGCAAGACCAGTACAAGTGAATGCGGACTAAGCACACCACGATTAGATAGCTCAGGTTGCTACATCTGGTGCCAAGTAGCAGCACAGTTGGATTCTTACTACATTTCGCTGCCATTTAAGCCCTTCTCACTTAACTCTGTTTAAACCTAGGCACCAGTTCTCCCAACTACAGCATTTAACCGATGTCATCACTTACTTTCCTTGCTCAAATTTAAGCAATAAGGAAAAAATAGCCTGCCCGCAGCCCTGCCGCACCGGGCGCTGTGAAGCTTCCCGCGCCGGGCGGCCAGGGGGCAGGAGATGTCCTTCTGCGCCCGCCCAAGGGACGGTCGGACTCGCTCGCCTCCCCGATAACCCCGGACCCCCCGTAGGCTCGGATCTCACCGGCTGCCGCCGCTGCCGGGACCCGGACCCTGCCCGCCGCCATGCTGCTCCCGGGCGCTGCGCTTGCGACACCGAAACGGCGCGCGGAGGGAGCGGAGCCGGTACGCGAACACCGGGCTGCGGCCACGACCACACCGCACGCCTGCCCGCACCTGAATGTGGAGCGGCGGGTCCCTCTGTGCCTCTATGGCAAAACCCCCCGCCAATACGTACCCACAGAGTTTCTATGGGGTCTCCATGGGTCGCAGCCCCCTCCCAATGTAGCCCTATAGGTCCCTATGTGTCTCTGCGTCCATACCCCCGCCCAATGTGTCCCTATGGACTTTATATGGCGTCTCTATGGGTCGCAGCCCCCCCCCAAAGTCTCTCAACGGGTCCCTATGTGTTTCTCTTCCCCACCAGCGTCCGTACCTCGAAGGCCAGGGTGGTGGTTCCGTGCAGGAGATGGATGCCGGGCCCGGGAAGCAGCCGCGGCAGCTCCCGGAAGAGGGGGGCGGCCGGGCTCCGGGGCGCTGCGAGTCCCAGGTGGAGGAAACGCGACGAGAGCAGAGCCTCCGCCGGCGCCACGCTCCCCGGCGCCATCTTGGAATAAAAATGGCGGCGGCGCAGGCGCGGAGCGGCCGTTACAACTGCAACGTGGCAGCCATGATGGGTGAGGGCATGACTCGGCAGGAGGCAGGGGCTGGGCTCAATATGGAGGAATAGCGGGTACACAATGGCGCCAATGGCACCTCACCAATATGGCCGCCCCTAGGAGCCGTACTCAAGACGGCGCCTATTCAGCGGTGTCAACGGCACCCCACCAGTTTGGCCGGCCCCAGTCCCCTACTCCCAACATGGCGGCGCAGAGCCGCACTCAAGATGGCGCGAGCCATGGCCACCGAGACGCCTCCCGCCGCCTCCCCTCACGTCTCCTTCACCCGCACCTCCCTCTTTGCCTCCCCCATGGCCACCCTACGGCGGCGGCCGGTGCGAGGCTAGAAGCGCCAGACCTGCGGGCGGGAGGGAGGGAGGGAGGAGGAAGAGCCCAAAATGACGCCGCCCTCACTCCGCCCCCCCTTCCCCCTGCTTTATGCGGTGAAAGTGATGCAATTCCCTCTTTTCCATTGCTCCGTGAGGTAAAAGTGCTGGAATTCCTTTTTTCCCAGTACTTTCTAAGGCAAAAGTGAGGGAATACCGGCTTGTGCCGGAAGGGAGCTGAGCGCAGCCGAAGCCTCCCGAAGCGGGCGGAGGGTCAGCGTCGTCCAATCCCTGGCCACCTCTCCCTTAGCTACAGCGCGCAGCTGCAGGGACGTTTTCCCGCCTAGAGACTGGCGGCCAATCAGCGCTGTCCCTCGGTGTGAGGGAGCGATGGCGGCAGCCGGCAAGGGAAGAGGAGAAGACGGCAGCGGCGGCTGAAACGCGGCTTTATCTTTTGTATATGGGCGGTTATGAAGCTTAGCGAGGTTTAGGTCGGCGCGGGAACGTCCCGGAGCTGCTGGGCGAAGGTTTGTTTCGGCTTTGGTGGGCGGGAAGATGGCGGTGATAAGGGAGCAAAGCGGTTTACATGGGAGAGATGATGGGGAAGGGGGGGAGAATGGCTGTTAAGGGGGAGAGAGAGTGGGGAAGGAGGGGGATAATGGCGGTTAAATGGGATAGATGATGAGAAAGGGGGGCATAGTGGGATATGGGATAGATGATGAGGAAGGGGGGCATAGTGGGATACGGGATAGAAGAAGGGGGGGGAATGGTGGTGGGGGGTAAGACAAAATGGTGGTGGTGAGGAAAAGCAGACGGCGGATGGGGAGAACAAGGTGGTGGATGGGGTGGGCCAGCACACGGTGGGTGAGGACATGTTCTCCATTCCCACATCCCCAATTCCATCCCTCTAATACGGAATGTCGGGTGGTGGACACCAGATGGTAATTTTGGACACTCTCTACTTTCAGGACCAGGCTGCTGTTATGGGCTCCATCATGTGGCCCCAGCTCCTGCCTCAGCGTCAGGGTCACCCGGTGCTGCTGCACCTCTGCGGATGGAGATGATGAGGGGGATGATGAGGAAGATCCCAGGGATCAGGATGAAGATAGATTAACTCTTACCTTGCCAAAACCTCTGCGCATCGAAGGTGTGCACCAGCTCCATGTGCCGTGGTATGTGGAGTTAGAAATAGCCAAAAAAGGATTTAAACAGGTAAGAAATGGGGGAAAATGGAATAGAAATGGCCAAAAATGGTTTTAAAATAGCCAAAAAAGACTTACAAAGGGTTAAAAATGGGTTAGAAATGGGCAAGAATGGGTTAAACCAAGTTATGAAAATTGAAAAATGGGTTAGAAATGGCAAGAAATGGGTAAGAACTGGACAAAAATGGCTTGGAAATGGCCAAATTGCTTAAAAAGATTTCGAATTGGGCAAAAAAGGCTTAGATGTAGCCCAAACCAGTTTAGAAATAGCTAAGAAAAGGTTAAAACAGGCTACAAATAGCCATAAACTGTTCAGAAATAGCCAAAAAAGACTTACAATGGGTTAGAAATAAGCAAAAATGGGTCAGAAATAGCCAAATAAGATTTAAAACAGGTAAGAAATGGGCAAAGACGGAATAGAAATGGCCAGAAATGGTTTAGAAATAGCCAAGAGACTGAAAATGGGTTACAAATAGGAAAAATGGGTTAGAAATAGGGAAAAATTGGTTAAAACAACCTAGGAAAGGGCAAAAAATGGGTTAGAAATTGGTAAGAACTGGACAAAAATGGTTGGGAAATGGCCAACATATCTTAAAAAAGAGTTCTCAGCTGCTTTCCCCCATCCCCACCCACTGCAATGCTGCATTTTCGACAGAGAATTGTAATAAATGTTTAATCTGCTGATCAAGTAAAGTTTGTGTATTATATGGCTATAGGTTTTGTAATGTTGATATTGAGTGAATGAATTTAAGTTTTGTGTAAGTGTCAAACTGATACAGGGGGCTTGATATAAGAAACGCTAGTGCCTGGAAAATATAAAGTACTTTTTGCTTAACTTAAGTTGTAGAAAGAAAACTATGTTATAAGTCTGTGGAATTTAGGGGCCCCACTAAACATGAGTTAATTGTTTCACACTGGCCTTCTAAAGTATAACATTTCACACCATCCTTCTACTTATCAGTTAGTTCAGAGACAGAGCCTCCCAAACATCTGCTAGCTTGGGATACTCCTTGCCTGCCCATCCTGCAATAGGTTTTGCAGGAAGGTCACCCTGTTCTTAATCTTTGCTAGTTAACAGAAGAATTACAGATATGGTTGGTTTCAGCTAATTGTGTGACTACTGGGGTGTCCAACTGTGCCAAAGGTGAGAAGTTTAAGAAGAGGAAGACTCGTTTACTTCATCTTGAAGACCCCTACTCACAAGAGAAAGACTCACCTACTTCATCCTGAGACCCTTGCCCATGACCACGGGGAGGCACTGCGCATGCGCAAAGGACCCTTTAGCTCATTATAATACGGGGATAGGTCATGAATATGTATAGGCGTGTAACTTTAGAGGATAAATGTAGTGGGAAACGACAATGAGGGGTGTGTCTTTGGTGGAGCGGAGACTCCCCTGCGCACCCAGCGCTGCTTGCTTATTGCCTCTTACCCTTAAGCAATCTGAATAAAATATTTGGAATCAGTCGTGGCTAAGACTGAGTTTTTATAATAGAGAGCAGCACCACGTTTTTGCACGCCTGTGGGGAAACTTCCTAGAATGATGTAAGTAGCCTGACGAATATGCATGTGTGTACGTAATGACTATGTATGCTTAGTGACTATATAAGGACGGCTTGTTTAGGAGTTCGGAGACCCACGTTAGGAGGAGCTGTCCCCCGTGCCTGCTGGCGCCGCAATAAAGAATACCTGCTTGTCAACTGGAAACCCTTGCTGGCCAGTTTGTTCCTGGAGTTTTCTCCGAGTCACCAGAGACCCCTGGATCTCCCATAATCCTCCCATAGACCCCATTATGGGTCTCCAGACCCCCAAATCCCCCTATAAGCACCCCGTATCCCCCTGTAAACACCCGATATCCCCCCCCGTAGACCTCATAGAATCCCATTTTGGGACTCCAGACATCCATATCCCCACATAGACACCCTATCTACCCCCATATCCCCTCATAGAACACCATGTAGGCACACCGGTCCCCTATATCCCCCCCATATTTCCCCCTAGAACCTCGTGTCATGGACTCCAGACCCCCATATCCCCCCAAAGAACCCCATAATGGGACTGGAGACCTCCATATACCCCCCATGTTCCGCCATAGAACCCCATGTAGGAACTCCAGACCCCCATAGAACCCCATATCCCCCCCATAGAACCCCATGTAGACACTCCAGACCCCCAATATTCTCCCATATTCCCCCATACTCCCCCATAAAGGGTCCCCACATCCCCACAGCACCCCATGGAGAAACTCCAGACCCCCAAATCCCCCCATATTCCCCCAAAGACCCCCCCAGTGGGACTCCAGCCCCCTTAATCCTCCCATATTCCCCCACAGACCCCCATAATGGGACTCCAGACCCCCAAATCCCCCCATATGCCCCCCATATTCCCCCATGGAACCCCATGAATGGTCTCCAGCCCCCTATAGACCCCCATGTCATGATTTTGGTGAGCAGGTTGTCACTGCATTTACCTGCACATGCACTAACTTTACAATGTTTAAATACAGTTTTGACACCTGCAGATTAAAGAAAGTATTTGCTTCTGCGAGAACTACAGAAAAGTTATCCTGAAGCATGTCATCATTTTCAATACTACAAGTGTCTTTAATGAGAAAAAAAAGCTAAGCTGAAATACTGCAGGGTACAGCAGAGATAAAGCAGTTCAATTAAACTCGGTAATCTGAACAACCAACGCTAGTGACCTGTGAGTAACTTGAAATCTGCAATTAAGAGATATGTCCCTTTTTTAAAAAAAACAAAAAAACTCTTTAGAAAAAATTGGTGGAGAGTTGGAGCAGCCACTGAAGTTAAAGGTCAAGTTTTGTTTTGGGGGTTTCTCCCAAGAAAGTGTCCATTTTTACTAGATACAGCTGAACAGGCAGCATCACCCCCATGGTGGGGAAGGAAACCCAACAAAAACCCCTAGCAAAACCAAAGCAGTAAAAGAAATGGGAACTTGAGCATAGCTAGAAATGTTTAACTTCATAAAAGCTAACCTATTTAAAATACTTTTCTTCCTTAGACAAGCCTGCAGGTAGAACCTAACATATTGCATCAGATACAGATACACAGAACATTGCTCTACACGGGAAAAAAGGTTATTTTTACATTTCAAATACTTTGCAAGCAACATTAAAAGTTAACATGTCTCAAAAAATTTTTAAAATTTTTAGATTTCCTTCCCCAGAAGGCTGCTTTTCATCTGTAAGTATGAGTAAATACATTCCACAGTCCCTCCATTTAAGGGGCCATATGTAAATTAGAGTGTGATAAAACAGAAACAAATCAAGAAAAGAAGACATGCTGAAGTTATTCTATGTGGCTATAATAAATAGTCACGATTAGTTCAGTGACCATTTATGACCATTAATGATACCCCAGACCACAGTGGTTCCATCTGGGGAACTGGCCGCCACCACCACTGCAAGCTACAAACCAACAGGTAAGATGGGCCTTGACTGGTCATCACTGTTGAGAATAATGTCCAAATACAATTCACAACCCTTTTTTGCTTTCGGGAAGAGGCAAACCAACAGCTGTACAGTTCTGGCTTTCTCTTCACACAGGCAACAAAAATTCAAGCCTCACAAAGCACATTATTAGGCAAATAAAGCATCCATATGCCCTAAGTATACTCTTATATTAGTTTAATCCCCAGCACCACATAAAAATACATTCTAAATTAACTACTTTTCAGGGGACCTTTAAAGATTATAAATAAACAAGAAACCAACTCTCTGCAGACTCAATGAGAGTTGTTGATTTGCAAGAGGTTCTGATACATCTGAGCATGGCATCTGCATACACTGATACATAGCTACATCACACTATAACTGTGCATGCAGATTTCTGTTCATCTCCCCTTTCAGAGACTTGCTGGCAGAGGACAGTTACTTCCCATAGAATTTCTTATTCAGAAGAAAGATCAGAAGGTTGACATTCACTTTTGCTCTGTCAAACAACTTCATGACTGCAACGCCTTCATACTGCAGCTGCAAAAGATCCTGCCAAAGAGAATACCTTTGTGAGCAAGGAATCCTCAAGAGCTTATAGAGAAGATGAGACTCTCTGGTAACAGTAGCTTTTTGAGGAACATGTATCACAAAGTATATGGCATAAGACCAAAAAACAAGAGATTTATTAAAGATCCACTCATACTGCATGAAGAATAAAGTAGTTCTCAGACATCCAAGACCTAAATTTTTAATCTGTTTTATAAAAAAAACCCCAACCAAACAACAACAAGAAAAAAAAAAAAGGGCAGAAATAGAAAAAATAGAAATAGAAGACCATTCTAAAAAAGGCCAATTTCAGATCAAGCCATCTCCATGCTTTTCATTTCCACAATACCCATAAAGTCATAACATTTAGAAAGGGTCTCCTGTATGTCTACCTATATTATCTACCCATGAAACATTACAACACTCCACAGTATCGCTTTCTAAAAATCTTAGTTGTGTCTGGTCCCAGCCAGGTGGTTTGGAGCACTGCAATCTAGGGCAGAGAAAGTCACAGCATCTATTAGCACTACATACACAATGCCAATTCAGTCTCTTGGGTGTTTCAGTAGGGAGTATTTCTAGTTACTTTGTTCTTGTCAACAATGCACTTGACAGAGCAATAGGACTCCTTACACTGATTTATCTCAGCAATGAATTTCTTTCAGCAAGCCCCCTACTGGACAATGTACATTGAAGGTGGCGTTCAGGTTGTGCAGAGAAACTTTATATGCAATCCAAAATCCAAATCTGGCTCCTGCAATTGTCCAGCCTGGGTGACACCAGAGTAAACAATCACAAAGCCATTTCTGCTGCTTTCCGTAAGAATTCTAGTAATGGCAATACAAGGTTTTTTATTGATGCCACCATTAATGCTGTACTTGGATGACCAATAGCAGTTTCCTCGTTGCTGGCCTCTCAATCATAAAGTCAACTAGGCTGGAAAAACATTTAAGCTCAAGTCCAACCATCACCCCAGCACTGTCAAGGCCACCACTAAACCATGTCACTGAGGGCCTCAGCTACATGTTGGGGTTTTTATAACACTTCCAGGAATGGTGATTCCACCACTGCCCTGGGCAGCCTGTTCCAATGTCTTAGCACCCTCTCATTGAAGAAATTGTTCCTAATATCCAGTGTAAACCTCCCTGCTTTTTCTGAAAAACAGTGCTAAAAAGGCATAGTGGTATAGCAGCACCTGTGCCCGAAGAGCAGGTGACCTTGGGTAGCCTCATGAACCAAGAAATTCATGACCAGACAGGGACCAGAATGAACTAGGAGAGTCCTGAGAGCACACAAATGGCACGTGTGAGACAACTGTCCCTCACAGCAGCCAGTTAGGTGGCACAGACTTAACAATTCAAGGTGCTCCTACACACAACCTGTTCCAAGACCTCTGCGGCATCCACAATTAACAAACCCAACGATGCCTAAGCTGGACAGAGGATATGCAAGGCAAAAGTAGATTAAGAGAACAGAGACACCAGGCATAACAGTGCTGGCATGGGAGAAGATCAGGGAACCATTTGGGAGAAGGTCAGTCAGTGCCTGTTTTGGTAGCCTGGCCTGAGTAAAGGCTGAGGACTCCCAAGAACCGCATAGTTGAAGAAACTGTTCAGTGTAGTGTGGCAGGAAGAATACCAACAACTGTAGCAGAATGTTGTTGAAAATGCATGTGTAAATTTTGTGTGCAAATGTAACTAGGAGCACAGACTGACATCAGGCTTTCATTAGTAAAGAAACAAGAGTAGTCTGAATCCCACACCACATCTGTGTTGCATCTGTTTGTTTCACCTGCAACAGATGAGTTGGTTTTGAGAGCATTTTTCAGACTGTTCAGGCAGAAAACATGTGATTTTTAATTTGATGAAGAGCCTGGCAGGTGAAGCTTACATGCCACTAATAGGACAGTTCTTACCTGATAATGTAACATAAAGGTTTCCATCTGTACCCCCATGAATTTTGCTTTTATCTCGAAATCTCCTACTTCTTCTGTTGGACTGATTTCAAATATCACATTTTTAAACCTATGAAATTTGAGAAATTAAAACCCACAGTTCATTACGGAACATGTACTTCCTACTGAAACAGAGAGAGAATATACGAGATGAAATGTGAAAATAGATTTATAAGAATTATATTCTTATATTCTATATTCCCATTGGGAACAAGACTCTAAAAGCTGACCAGACTCGATACTGGAAATTTAGCCCATGCGGTCTAAACAGCCTACTTCAGTGATGCACATCCATGCCTCATTTAGTGCATGAAGTACAAAAATATGATCCTATGTTGGAAAAAAGTTCTAGTAACAGGCAACTTCCTTACATTCCACAGAAGATACACTTAGTTCTCAAGGTTAGCAAGCTATAGCTGGACAAACTAAAGCTACCATCAAGTTGATTTTTCAACAGTGAGTGCTATTAATCATAGTAGCAATTCACCTAAGGAGGTGCCCTTTCATGACTGGGGGGTGGCAGGAAAGTGGCAGTGGGAAGAAGATGTAACGTTTAAATCCCACACTTCTCAACCAAAGCCCCGCTTTGCTTCCACCACCAAAGGGGAAAAAGCAAAACAAAACAAAACAAAGCTGGGGGGGGAAGGAGAACTGGGAAGCGATAAAAGCGATCACTGAGCAAGGGGTCTTTGGCCTGAGGGGTGCCAGCCTAGACTGCAGAAAACAATTTCTTCAGCTTTAATAACTAAGTCTACAACAATGCTAAATTCAAAGAACAAAACCACAAGACAACCTGTCACAATTTCAAACATATCTCAGAGCTTCTGTTCTCAATGGCCAGCACCTAAACCAGTTCAAAGAGACAAGAATTCAATGTACCCATTTTCCTCTGAGAAGCTTACTCAGCTTTAAAGAGTTTTAAAAAGATACTCACTGGTTAGTTTGCAGGTCCTCAATCTCTAAAAGCACTCCCTTCTCATGAAGTCGAGCTGCTGTATATTTTAGAGAAATCTTTTTACTGTTTTTGCCTTTCATCTCCCGAGGCTTCTTAGAAACTCTAGAAAAAACAAACCAGACAGAAAAAACAAAACCAAAAGAAACCAAAACCCAAGACTATCAGTCAAACAGCTGAAGAGATTTTAGACAGCAAACATTTAATCCTATTTGGATGAGGGGACAGAACCAGTATAGCTCATCAATGGTGACTAACGCAGCTGATAAAAATACCAACACCCTTCTTTGCCCCCCAAATATAACCACATGGTACCTCAAAAAAAGCAGTACCACCTATCATTAGGCAAAAGGAGATTTGGTGACAACTGACATGGAAAAGTCTGAGATTACTCTACAGCTTTCTTGACTTAGTTTCCACTGGCAGCTGCTCTTCCCAGATCTCCCTGGGGAGGAGGATGCTTCTTCCCTTCTGCACCTGTATTTCCCCCCTCACCTCCTCCCCCCACCTTTTTGGGATAAAAAGAACACTTGGTGACCAATGATTCCCTTGTAGGTAACTGTCATTTTTATTCTCTGTTCCTACATGATGACAGGACAGACTGACTGAGCAGCACATGCATTATCTGAACCACCTGCTTCATTCCCCCTGGACACTCTACACTCCCCTCTCCCAGAGGGATCAAAATGCTCTCAAGTATGTCTTTCTGACCCCATTCAGGCACTGCCCTCTACCCATATTTGCCCAGCACTGCCCAGACCCTTTCACTATAACTATCGCTGCAGTAAAGAGCTTGGCCAAGGTCCTTTGAGCAGATGGCATTATAATTCTTCCTAGCAACAACCTACACGTGTTTTCTGCAGAAAGCACTTCGCTAACCCCAGCATGGTTTCCAAGACACCTACTTGCCCTTGCTGGCCAGGTTATCCAAGCAGGTTTTGATGTAGCTTTTGTAATAATCCACTTGCTCCCCATAAAAAGTAGCTTTGGAGTTCAAGGCACTGTATGTCTGCTGCAGTTTCACCAGCTCTGCCTTTCTTCTCTGACGGTATCTACGCTGATTTCGAATATCCTACACCACAGAGAAAGACAAGCAGAGAGACTTAACAGTCATTTGAGCTCTCCAGTTGCTCAAGCCCAGAACACAGACTATCTGAAACACACAGTTTGATTTTGCTTAGTCTTGCTTCATGCTACAAGCTGGAGCTCTCAGTTGCGTTTGCCCCAGTTTAAGTGTCACCACTTCTCTGCATTGACTGTTTTTGGAACTATCCAAAAACTGTATGCACAGCAGTTCATTTGAACCTTTTGTTGCTTTCTCAAACTCCAATGCTGTCCCAGTTACAATGACTAGAGTGGGCACTGACAGTATGTGATTTAAAGGAAGGAAACAATTTTTGCCATCTCTGGGTAGGAAAAGTACCTTATAAATCAAACACTAAAACCATAGAAGTGCAAAGATTTTCTTATCTTTATTAGTCAGCCACCTGTAGATGTACATTACCTTAATGCTGGAACAAATGTATCATGTGTTGAAGTCAGTATGTATCAAAAACTGGAAAATAGTACGTTAATGACAGTACAATTAATTGTAATTGGATCTGTAAAGGTGATTATTTATTCACTTTACATATACAACATTTCCCAAATACCTTTTTGGTAAACATGTGATATAAAATACACTGTTATTTTTATTTAAATACCTAAAAGAGGGATCTGATAAAAACTCGCAAGAGTTTACTGTTGTATGCTGCTATGGTGACAGTTAGAGCATCTTTTTAGGCAAAACTTCCTTGTGTGAAGAAGTATGCAGAGACCCTGTTTAAATTACTTGAAAGGAACAACAAAAAAAAAAAAGTCACATCAGGACTTCCCCTCCAAGCTAGGAAGCTTTTTCTTAAGGCGCCTGAGATTCTGGCAACACAATCAGTTTAGAAAACTCAAACATCCTATAAAGGACTTCCAAATGCCACGAAGTGGGAACACCGTGGCAAAAGGTAGAGGCTTCACACCTGTAAATTACTACTACAAAACTTCTGAAAACTCAATGCCAGTTTCACAACACTGCAAACTGCAGGAAAACTTCACTGTGACCACTAGGAAACCACAAACGGGCATACCTTTGCTATGTCATTGATTAGTTCCTGGTATTTATTTTTAGCATTCACTGTCCCCAGTTCTGTCAATTTCTTCAGGCCTGTCTTAATTTTATCTTTTTTTCCTTGAAGATTTAAGTTGCCATCTTCCTTCACAGACACAGGTTTTTTCATCTTATCAGGAGTTTTAGCATCACGAATGGCCCGTTTCTGCATCGCCCTCTGATGCTCTGCTTCCTAGGAAAAGAAAGCAAAAAAACTACAAGTTCACAAGCAGATCAATTTTAAGGTGACAAAGAAACAGAAAGAGATTTTTCTGACCTCCAGCACAATATATAAGAGGAATTTTGCTTGGTCATTTCCATAATGACTTCATTGAACCCATGTTTGACGAGCACATCCCATATATAGGAAGCAGCAGAAGCCTACCTGCTATTTAAAACAGCTGTCTAGATAAACAGTTTCTAGCAACTACCAGTGAGGTAAGGTTCACACATACAATTTATCTCCATTGTATTCCCTCCTTATTATGGCTATGCTTCACTTCAACATCAGTGGAGACAGCTTCACTGCAATACATAAATGCAGATTCCTAACACCCATATGTATCTGGACAGAGGACAATCTCCTAATCTAAAGAGAATGCAGGTAAACAATTTCATACTTGCTCTGAGGTAGCTGGAGTTCCCAAGATTTCAGTCAGTGTCTCCCCTGGTTGGAAGCGGATTACATCAACAATTAAACGTTTTGTGCTGCAAATAAATCAAGGAGAATAGGAGAAAAACCTTTAAACTAAAATACTTTAAATACTGTTCTGTTCTGCAATAATACCAACGTTACCAATTTACCTGAAGTCAGATTATCACTGGATACACACTTAGGTGTCATAGGCTAGGCCAGACCAGATCCCTGAGAAGCACTTTACTTGGACAGTTTATCAGAAACACGTTCCCTAAAAGGTTCATCTACATAATAGACAGGATTTGCTCCCCAGTGCCCTGTCAAACAACAAGTATGTTACCCCACATATTCCAAGGCAGCCCCAGTACTGCCATGTGGAACACAGAAGCAGTTCACCAATTCCAAGGTGAAAGGTAAAGCAGGTCCATCCATCAAATCCATGCCTTTCCAGTTTAGAGACAAGGATACCATGCGAGACAGTGTCAAATGCCTTGCACAAGCCCAGGTAGATGACACAATCACTCTTCCCTTATCCATCCTTACAATGCTGTGGCCCCACTGTAGAAGGCCGCCAAATTTGTCGGGCACAATTTGCCCTTCGTGAAGTCATGTTGGCTGTCGCCAACCACCCCCTTATTGTCCATGTGCCTTAGCATAGTTTCCAGGAGGATCTGCTCCATGATCTTGCCAGGCACTGAGGTGAGACTGACTTGCCTGTAGTTCCCTGCGTCTTCCTTGTTTCTCTCAAAAAGACTGGGTTATATTTCCCCTTTTCCAGTCAGCAGGAACTTCAGCCAGCCACAGCTTCTCAAATATGGTGGATAATGGTTTGGCAACTTCACCCACCACCTCCCTCAGGACCCGCAGATGCATCTCATCAGGTCCCAGGGACTTGAGCACCTTCAGGTTGCTCAGATGGTCTTGCATCTGATCTCCTCCTACTGCAGGCAGTTCTCCATTCTCCCAGTCCCTGCCATGCCTTCTGCGACTTGGGCAGCAGCCGGCTCTTTTGCTGGTGAAAACCAACTCAAAAAAAGTCACCAAGTGCCTTGGCCTTCTCTATGTCCCAGGTAACCAGGTCTCCTATTTCCTTATGGCGGGTGCTCACAATTTCCCTCATTTTTCTTTTATCCCCAGTGTACCTACAGAAGCTTTCCTGTTGCCCTTAATGTCCTTGCTTAGACTGAGTTCTGTCAGGGCTAATATGTATTAGTCTAATAACACATCTATTTTCAAAAATATTATTTTCATCTATTAAGAGTCAGGTTCGGAGGACAGCAAGTGCAGAGAGAAGGGGACCACATCATAAATCAAGAGGAGAGCAGCAACAGCATAAAGAAACTAACACTGCAGGAGCTAGCAAACTTAGCAGCAGAGTGTTATTCACATATATTAGACATTTACTTACCCTTAACATTTCCATATACTGCATGTATTCTATTGAAAACATTGCACAGGGCATTATATAAGCAACACAAAGACTGAATCATCTAAGTTTTACATTAACAGACCTGAGAGTTAAAACTCCATTGTGAGGATCAATATGGATTATTTAAGATGGTCTTTACAAATTATTCACAAGCAGGCAAATCCAGCTGCTGCTGTCACTCTCTCACATCTCAGAAGTTTCCCCCTTCAGAACCACCCAAAATAGCCTTTTAAAGAATGACAAATTCAACAGTGGTGAAGAACTAACAGAAACAAATTTGACAACCGCAGCATTGAAAGCTCAGTGTACTTGGAGTAAAAGTCCCACATTTGTTTAAATTACACTTGCTTATTTTCACATGCAGATTAACTGTGAAAATTCAGGCTTCTCGTTTTGTTGAGAAACCAGACAGTTACTCCTTACTTACTTCAACAGAATAGTCCTCACATCCATTTCTGCATTCTCATCACCAGGAACATCAAATTTATTAGTGAGTGTAAGAGAAACCTCAGTCTTTGCTAGCATTTCCCTGTTGGGGTCATTAACGTTGCCAGACCCTTCTCCTGCCAACCAGAAAGAGTTTATAGATTAAATCGTATTTTTTACATCATTGACTACAAGAGATTTGTAATTTTTCCCAAGTACTAGTTAAACTGAAGGTCTAGATTCAATCAGATAACACTTATGTTCTGTTCTTTGCCAGTACTTTGAAGAAAGCATGCTAGCAATCACTCCTTTAAAAGCTTCCAATCTTTCTCATCAAGCAAGTTCCAGGTAAGTATTTTGCTGTCAAAGCATCCTCTCAAAAAACTGTTACCACCACCACCACTCCCTTCCCCAGATTCTGCACTTTAAATAGCTGCAACATAGAAACCAAGAAATGATAAAGGCTTGTGCAATCTTCCAGTGTTTGCTAAATCCTGAAGTAGTGAACAGCGGCTCAGGTGTTCAGGAAACTTCCAGAGATAGTGAAGTCAGTTCCTTCCTCCTCCAGCTACACTAGGATAAAATTCTTAAGGTATAGAAAAACAAACTTTGAAGGAAGGGAAAAAAGGTATTTGTCCATATGCCAACAATCCCTATAGGGACACACACCATTTAATACACTTATTACCACTCCAAAAGAATGCATACGGATTTCCACAACAGAGGACGGAAAAAAGCTGGGACACACACGCAAGCAGAAAAGGCTCCAGCACACTCGAATGAAGAAAAAATGTCAAAATATCCATCCATCTTCAAGAAAATTCTGGAGTGGGGTGAGGTGAGGGGCATGGGGAGAAGAGAAAGAATCCCCTTTTTTTTCAGGGTAACAAATTCTGCAGTCAGAGGGAATACACTACAACAAATCTACTGCTGCTTTTCAGAGCACATCCTCCCAGTGATCTGTGATGATCCCTTACATAGTTTCTTTACTGCACTTCACGTCATTTAAGGTAGTATTACATATGCTGAAATACAATAAACTAGACCACCTATTAAGGACTCAATTGTAGGAACCTCTCCGAGATCGTCCAGCAGCTCATGAATTGGATCATTGTGCTCAGGAGCAATGGCATCTTGATGGTCTAAGAGCAACTAAATGAACATAAAAGAACATTTACATTGTTAATTGTACATCCTTTTCTAGGCAGTAAAATAACATTATTTTGAGCTGGTATCTTTTAGAAAACATCTTATTTCACTGAACTTCAAAGCAGCAATATCAACATTCAAAGCTATGCCATTATCACATACTCAAATACTTTAACAAGAAACTTAGAGAAGCCACAAGCAAATTACTTAATTCTATAAACCAACAAGCTTTTGCACACTATGCTTGAAAGGTAACTTTTTGCCTTGTATTTGGTAACATAGCATTTCAGCCAGAAGCAGCATTTTCAGAGCAACTGTGACCACTTATATAAGGACCAGCTGTATACTTACCGTGTGTGTATTGATGATTTCACCAATAGAAATATAAATAACTGGTTTAGTGAGAGTCACCAAGTCAGAATATTCATCAATATTAAATTTATCCTGCAATTCAGGAACCTCACAGGCAGACTGAAAAAAACGTCTTCAGAAAAAAGGAGGAGAAAAGAAGAATCAGTATGAGCCTGAGTGTGATGTGATGTATCAAGAACATTAACTCCCTATGACAATCCCAAGTGTAGTCTCTCTTTGTTTAAACTATGGCACATTACCACATACTATAGTTTGTCAGCTCTAGTCTAACACATCAGAAATAACCTAGTAAATTAAAATACTGATATTGGCTATGTTGATGCTGGCTCATTTTCAGCATTCACAGAACTGGTCTATAGCTCTGGTGACCTTGTTCACACATCCTCTGGCCTCCAGTGCAGTAACACCCCTTGCTCCCAGCAATCTATACTTTTCTTCCAAAACATGAGGCATATGATGACAATTCTTGAACAAAAGCTTACTTCAGCTATATGAATATCTAAATGCCCAACTGCTTCATTTCTCTGCAACAACGGGTTTTCATGAGAAGCCAGGATTCATATGGGGCAGAATAGTCTATGTCCAGTCTAGCTGCCCACATTTAAGTATAACAAGAAGCATGTGCAGAAACAACCTTTATTCTGGAAACTCCCTAGTCAAAACACTTGACTTCTCAATCTCACTAACATACAATGTATCATTCATAAATTCCAGGCACATTTTATCTGCCTTTGTCACTGATGCTTATGCCACTTTGGAGTGCAATCTCTTAAATTTATAATATTTAAAACGTATGATGATCCCTTTTAATTGCAATGCTTCCCTCTGCCAAACTTCAACTTAATTAGCTAAGGTCTTCTACCTGAATTTTTGATATGACTGCAACAGGTATTCATTAATAATGCTGAGATGTGCATTATCTCCCATAAACATCTTATTGGACGCAGCATGCTGCAACATCTTTGCAATGGAACCGAGGTTTCTGCGTTGATCTGTAGTCAGCTGACCTCCAGCTGAGAGATCGATTATGTCAAATGCATCTGGTGCGACAATGGCTGGATTCATGTAGCGGTAATAGAGTAAGTTGCCAACAATCTGGGAAAAGTTGAGTAGAGAAGAAACACATTAAGAAACAATGGTATAGGACCCAACTGAATTTTATTTAAACTACTCTGATAAATTGTTTTCTTGGAAGCCAGAGACCCCTTCCAGGGTAAAGGTTCTGCTGTGTTGCTGTGTACAAGCACACACGATCCCAAAGAATCTAGTGTCAAAATAAATAAATAAATAAAATTTAAAAAATAAAAAATAAAATCATTAAGGCTCAAAAGGATGGTTAAACGGTCAACACCAAGAGGGAAGACTGAGCACTACTAGTTGCAGGACAACACAGCAGCAGATACTCCTGTGTATAAATCCTATGCATAAGATTTAAAACTTCAACTTATTAAAAAAAAAAGTAAATGTACGGGCACAAGACATTACAAGCCTACCAATGGACTGCTCATATGAGCATGAAACTATCAGGGGAATTAAACATAACTGAGTTATTCTAACAGAGAGCTGAACAATCATGGGATAGAAGAACCAGAACAATAGTCAGTTCAAGAACAAGAGCTGATTCTTAGAGAAGCATGCAGAATTGGCTGCCAACTCTGACAAAGCAAAAATGGTGAGGAAGCATGGCACACCAAGGAGCTGAACTAAGGAAACTACTTTCCATTCCTTCTCCAAAGTCCTTTTCTCTTTCAGAATAATTATTTGATAAGCCAGGAACATTTTCAGGCACAGACTCCCACTTAGTAACTCAGAAACCATATAATCCAGAGGTAAGAAAATTAACAGTACAGAAGACAAACAGAATCTGATGCTTCAAAATCCAATTCACCTAGCCAAATGTGAGCAGCAATAAACTTCAAGGAACCAAAAATAAAGATGTCACATTATCCATATGTTCACAAATATACTTCTGACCTGTACTTGATATTTTGCCAACAGTAATTCCAGCAATGAAAAGGAATTAACCCAACACACTGATGTAAAGAGACAGTTCTCACATCACATGCTCTAGTATTTTCTGGTGGTTCACAGAAATTTGCAGAGGGCCTGGTCACTGAATCTCTGCTTTGCCTGCTTGCCACACAACTTAAAAAGTACAGAAGAGATCAGGGTCTGAACAAATAGCTGAGAACAGAGCGAGAAAATCTAGCCATTGCTGAGCAGCCCCAGAAGTCATTAACTGTTTTCACTGAAGTCATGTTTTGTTTCATGCAAGCCCCTGCTCTACTCTCACAGATTATGTCATGGCACAACAGTCAAAGCTGTTTACTACCAGTAATAAGGAAACACATCTGTGCAAGAAACTATTCAAAATTTTCAAAGGTTCAGGGGAGAACAGCGGTAAATGGGTACCCACATGGGCAGCTTTGATTGCAAAAAAAAGAAAAGAAAAAAGATCAAAATCTAAAGTAGTCATTGCATACAGCTGCAGCTTTGACTTTCAGGTGGACAGTTACACACTGTTTCCACAAGGATTAGTAAAAACCGCAGCTTTCCACCTAAACTTACAGATGGAAGAAATTAATTCACCTGCATAGAAAGAATCGATGTCTCAGAATGGGAAAGCACAGAACTAGAAGAGAGAAGAAAACAGCATTCAGATTGGTAATTATTTTGCAATGAAGCTGAGGCAGAGAAGTTTAAAGAGACAGTGCCAAGTATTCTGAAATCCAAACTTTATTTTATTAACAAACAAAGTATTCACTAATATAAAGGCCTTCACAATTACCAAAAGCCATAAAACCAAAGAAATTTCAATGAAAACCCCAAAGTTATACTCATCTGAGAGTGCCTACTATTAGGATCATAGAATAGTTAGAGATCCTTTTAGGTCTGCAAACCTGATGGAATGCAAAATACAAAACTGACTAGACATGGGAAATACTTCTCTACATGTTGCTGTCAAAATATCCTAGAGTATTACAGACAAGGGAATTTGGAATATCAGAATTTTGCATACAGCCTTTTTAACTTGACACTGTCTCTTTAAGAAAGGAACAGCTGGCTGTGACCATACCAGCAAAACCAAGGTTTACTTTTCTAGGAGCAAGAGTACCCCAAGTCTAGAAAACCTGAACAACCAAATGCCCAAGATATTAAAAGCAAAGAAACAACAACAGGATACCTCCTCCTAACAATGTATTATGTCTCAGATGACATATATGCAGCTAAAAATCAAAAGCCCAAAGTGAAACATTTTCTAGCTGCAGATAAAACTTTATATAAGTTTACATGCAATCCTCTCCAAACATACACCTAATACGCTCACCACAGCCAAGCCAATCTGGCTGACAATTACTCACAAAGGTGTTCAGAGCCTCACCTTCAGAAGCTCATCCTCACCAGCATCAGGAAACTTCTCATGCAGGGAGTCTTTTAGTACCTTGGCAATGAAACGCATTCCGTAACTTTGAGAGAAAAGGGCAAAGACAAGGTCAAATACGACTGCTAAAATCATGAACCCACCACCAACTTCTCAGAGAAAATACTGTGGTACATCAGACTCACGGGATTTTGTCCACTGAAATAACAATGGCAGACAGGAACTTGTCTGTCACTGTTCTCATGTTTCTGATTGAGACATCCAGGCGCTTCCTCACCTCTTCATGACTTAGAGCTTGTTCAGGTGTAACATCGTATGGCAGTTTGCTATTTGAAAAAGTTAAACATATGAAGGCAAGCATTCCTCAGTCTAGCATACGTCAAGAATTTCTAGCTCAACGTGGAAACAAGCTTATATTCACTTGGCTGCCAAGAGCTGTGCATCGCCTCCAGTCAACCTTTTAGTCCACTGGAAGAGCTGAAGACTTCTTGCTTTTACTTCTACTCTCCCTTGCAAAGGCCACTGAAAGAAGAGGCCCAGCTAACTCAAAACTGTACTTTTTACAGCATGCACACATGCACAAGAGCCAAAGTTGTGCATCAGGCTGCAGCTGTACTGCAGGCTGCAAATAAACTAGTGAAAAAGCAAGCTACACATTTGAACAATAAGATAATAAAAGCTTGGATACAAGCTAGAAGCTAGAACAGTATCCATGAAAATCAACTTAAAATGCTATTGGCAGGAAGCAGTGCCAAGTGAGTAGTTATGTATTCTTCATCAGCTAAAATTACTGCATAGTGTTCCATTGAAGATAGACAAATTAAGCAGACAACTCATAAAAGCATGTCTTAAATCTCATACAAAGAGAAAGGCCTGAACACATATATTTGCCTGCATTTTTAACATATTCAGAATTCTGAACGAGGTGTATAGCAAGACACGACTGCAAATTGCCTTGAATAGGGAAACCCATTTTGGTTGGTTGGTTTGGTTTTGTTTGGGTTTTTTTTTTTCAAGTATGCTTAAAATGACCACCACAACAGAACACAATAGAAAGCTCAAGTTCTCAAAAATCGTATGTGCTGGAAGAAAAAGAAACCAGAATGATACAAAACCATCCGGCACAACCCAGTTGTCAGCAGTGGCTGATACTAACTTGAAAGACATTAGAATTAAAAGAACCGTGTTGTCATGCTTCTCCTCCAGCAGAAGTTTCGTTGACTTGCAAACAGTATCAAAGTTTGCAGAGGATATATGTGACATGAACAGACACTGACAAGGAACCACTTCCCAAATACCTTTTCTTACCATGATTTCTTTTAGGTTAGAGGGCATCTGACAGATAACTATCAAGTTAACACAAATAAACATCAGAGAGCATTTCTTTCCATCTCCTAATGAGATGCTCTTTTAATACCCTCAGCACCATCTCCAGAACGTGATCTTTAGAACTCTAGGATGAAAGCCATTTTGAGGAGATGAAAAAGCCAGTATCAGTTGGGACAGATACAAGCAGTGAAGCCAAGGATGATTTGAAATTATTAACCAAGTAGTGCAAAGCAGTCAAGCATTGTTTAGAAAAACACAGTAGTAACAGTTCTTATACCTGGCCTCGCCAGTTTGAGACTCCATTTGGTTAACCCAAGACTTGTAAATATCCACCGGATCAGTTTTGATATTGAGTGATTTGTCATCGATGATTTCCTTCACAACCGGTGCCAGGATCTGCCTCAGGGCATTCTGACCACGGGCACCACGGTTAAAGCTTACCACCATTTTAATAACAGTAGGATTCCCAGTCACAATTTCATGTATTTGGTCTACTTTTGATCTGAAGAAGAAAGAGTCTGTATGAAGTATGAGTTACGCATAATTCTGTCAGCTTTAGATACATTCTTAGGCATAAATCAAACTGTTAAAGAGCATCACCCTCACAAAACAGATGATGGATCTGTACTAAAAATCTGAATACAGCAATGAATTACAACATTGTATAAGAACAATATTGGAACACTTCTCAAGACAGGTAAGGCAAGAAACTTATGACCTCTGGGAATTCCAGTGTCATCTGCCAGTAGTCATCGTGATGACAACTGCTGCAAATGCAACTGTACACTCTAATTGAATGCACTGCTCAAAAATACAAAGGAAACACAGCATGTTTTATTTAGAGAAGAGGAAAAAATCCAGTAGGTTTCTTCCAGTATTTAAAAAAACCAAACAAAGCAATCAACAACAAAAGCCACTCCCAGTATACCACTACGTGGAATACAGCAGCAGTGAACAAAGCGCTTACATTTTCCTGGACCAGTATTCCAAGCATGAATTTAAAGGGAAAAAAGTATTTTAGGAAAAAAAAAAAAAAAATTCATCTAGAAGTTATCTGTTTCAGGGCATATACCATCTTCATGCTTAAAAAGCATTTCAAAGAATGCTTAAAGACTAGTTCCTCAAAAAACTTATTGCACATTCTTCTTCACAGCAAGTTGTGCAGCTCTGCATCATAAGGAACACTGAACTCCTAAGGCCCAACCTATCAAATGAAACATGCCCAAGGATAGCCAGAGTACTAACACTGACAGTGGACAGAACAATGCCATACAATACAGCTTCTCAGTTTCAGACTCCTCATCAGCTTTCAGAAATCCAGAAAGCTTAGTGTTAACTTTCTCCCTGTCTTGTAAAGGCTAAGTCTGCAGTTTGCTGGAGGTATGCATAAGAAGACATTGGGGAATTTAGATTAGACTGGATTTTAGGATGATTTTACATCAAAGTAGCTGCAGTATTGAGCAGTGAAATCTTAACTGAAGTAAAAAGCCCTCATCCTCAATGGACATACTAGACTCTTCTTTTACAGACTATGTTAAGAACAGATATGAAATGGGAACACGACAATGAAGGGACAGGTTAGCATTATCTGCACATTAGCATGATATATAATGCGAAGACTGCCTCAATTTGAGAAATAGCCAAAACTGATTCAATAGCAAGAATGTGCTGTATGCTACCACGTACTTGATCTCTTCCTGCAATGCTGTTTGGAAAAGCCGCAACAACAGGTATTCCTCTCTTTGATTGGATGCATAGTTATACAGTGTGAAGATGACAGAATCCATGAACTTTGTGGATTTATTTTGAGGCATCTGAAAAATCAGCTTGGCCAAGTAGGTTGGGTTAGTCTACAACGACAAGAAAAATTGCTTAGTGTGCACGTCCACACAGGGCAGTGTCACCGAGAACTACAGTGGCTCAAAACTATAGTATGTAAGCAAAGACTGTGTCAAGACATATAAGCCACTATGACAAGAGGTTACCAAGCAGCATTAGAAGCTGCTTACCTGAAGTAAGTAGAACAGATGCTGATAAGCTTCCAGCTTTTCTCGCTTCTCTTTGCTTAAAGCTTTCAAACCTCCCCTTTGTTTATTCAGCATCATCATGTCAGAGAGCTGTTCCTTGTTCTTCTTGGTAAGTTTTTTACTATGAGAAACAACATCCTGGAAAGAAAGAACAGGGACAGATTCCACCCTTAAGTATTTTTTAACAGGCAACAATGGAAAACAGTTGTATCTGCGAATACACTTGTCTTAGACATGGAGAGGCAGAGTCAAGGGTGAGGCCATTAAAGTGAAGCATTATTTACTATAGCAGCAACTTCTCTGATGACTCTAAGTACATGTTCTGCTTGTCCCTAACTTCTTGGATTTATCTGAAACCCTTGAAGGGTTATTATTGCTGCCAAAAGTGACTATCAGAGCTGGCAGCATTCTGAAGATGCCTGAAAATGTTTTCCCTTTTAAACTTGGCTTAAAACCTAAAAATCTCATTTCATACTCAGCTAGCTTGCTACCTCTACATACTCCAACAGCAACGGCACTTTTCGCCTATGGCACCAGCCCAAAAGCTGCCTCCTTCCAAGATTAATTTCACTATACAAGTTGAGATTTTATACTGGGAGGAGCCTAGTGCCATGCCACCCAGGATGAAAAATAAAAGCTGACCAGAACTTCAGCTTGAAGAAAAGGCAATACTGTATCAACAATAGTTTGGGGTTTTTTTTGTGAAATTCATCACATCAGCCAAGTAATAGAGGGGCTTCCTTTAAACAATAAACACCAGCCTTCAAAATCACCCCCTCACTGCAAGCTTGCACCATGTCACCTAATGAACTACAAAGAAGCAATGAAACAGCTCTCAAAAGCATGCAGACACACAATCTGTTGTATTCATTAGGTCAGGACAGTCTGATGCGTGTGTGCCTTTTTTAGCTTCAGGTCTTGTTTCTTCTCCTCCTACACTCTTCCTCCTAGGGATACATACTAAATTAGCAGAATGGAGTGAACATACTGGGAGTAAAATCTTCAAGTCTGGGGCAATGTTTTCCACTGGGCCTGAACAACTACATTCAAGGCCAGGAGCTCTCCATGCTGTATTTACCATTGGGCTCAGTTCAATTCGTAGATAGCCTCCCAGCAGCATATATCCTACCTGCAGTGTAATTTTGTTTTTCACTAGCAGCCCAATTTTGATGTCCATGAGATTGAGGTCATTTTCCTGTTGCTGATTGGATCGGATCAAGGTTACCACTTCCTCACGCAGTTTCATTAGCTCAAGCTCCTCCTGAAAATCTTGGTCACTCTGATCAAGCAAGTGGACAAATTTCCGAACAACAGCCATAGGTGGGTTTTCAGCATTAACTAAAAATAGACAAGAAAACATCAGGAGGCAGGAAACAGGAGTAAATATATGTTTAAACAGCACATTAAGGAGCAAATAAGCACCACGATGTCTAAATAGATTATGACATTTGGAATTTTTGAGTAAAACACAAGAGAAGCAAAGAGTAAAGAATGAAGTCAGTTATCAGGCTATTGTCCACACAGCCAAACTTAACTCCAAAACTATGATTCTATTTTTCAGCAGCAAAAGCAGCAGCTGGAATCAGGTTTTCCATCACTCTCCAGAACCACCTACTCTCCACACTGCCCTATCAACCTCATCCCAATCACTCTTTGAAGCTGTCTTGATACTATAGATCACACTAGCAACATCCTTTGCATATAGAGATTTGAGGCGTGTAAGTTTTATCCTCTAGGCAATACTCACTGAGGGTTTTGTAGTCTTCTCGTGCTTTGTTTGCTCGGATAAAGGCTTGAATTTTTATAACATCATTTATCTAGGATTAAAAAGAAAAGGAAAAGCACTTGACTTCATTCTGGAAATCGTACAAGTGTTAAATGAATTCAGTACTTGACAAGAGAGCCTCTTACATGGTTTCTGAAATACTGCAGACGATCTCTGTAACGTCTTCTGGCTTGATACATCCTGGTCATTGACTGAATCTGTAGAAGGGTAACCAAGATACTCAGATAAAACCCTCTCCTACAAAAGTTCACTTCCCAAAAGGTTTACCAAAAAGGTCAACAGGGAGGTTTCACTACCTTCACTACTTGGTCCGTTTGTGATTGCAAGTAATCCAAACGGATCTGATATGCCCTCCTCTGCTTGAAGCCACGCCACTGGGACTGAAAACAGAAAATCAGTGCACTGACTTTACTTCTGTAATTAAAGAGAAGCAGTTACAAATCTGAGCTTCTTTTTGCTCCTCAGCTTCTGACTGTTGTACATGGGGATCATGAGTTTAATGCTGCTGCTGGTGAAAAGAGCGATGTATCATTATAAGCCTTGGAACAGACTCACTGCTAGCAATACTGGCAAAATATGTTAGGCAAGGAGTTAGACTACACTTAATGAGCCAGGAGTGGTTTTGGGGGTTTTGTTGTGGTTTGGTTGTTTTTTCCCAATATATATGCAGAGCAAATGCTACTTAGGCAGAAACAAACACACATATACTACTCAAACAATAAAGGGGTAATAGAGTGCAAAGCATGGATTTCAGTTGCACACATTTCATTTACAACACCAGAGAAAGATTTTTTAATTGTTCTCTTGTAAATGCACCCAACCTCGTGATGAATTTTCCCACCATTTCTTTTAGGTACTCAATCCTCCAAATCCCTGGACAAATTTGAAGAGAAGAATAATCTTACTCAGGAATACAGAAAACCATGTTGTTTCTCTTCAATTCATGAGGAATCACAGCAGTAACTTATCACACAGTATTATCACACAAAGACATATGACACACTTCATATTGCCTTATTCCCAAAACACAGAATCTGATAATAAAATAATAGGTAAATCTTCCTCAAGTACTTTTTTTTTTCCTAATTCTGCCTCAGAAGACTGTATTACATTGAAAAGTAAATAATATACAAAAACTCGCTGGTAGAAGGAAATGCCTTTAGATAATTTGCAAATTGAGGCAAAGACAATTGTGTGCTTTAACTGTTTGAATTGAACAAAAACTGTCAGTAAGCTTGTGTGTAGAAAACAACTGCAGAGAACAAGCTTCAAACATAATTAAAGGATATCACTACCTGAATGCAAGTGATTGCTGGGACCTGCTTCTTCAAAAAATTCATTCTTGAGTTGAATTCCTGGCGAACGAGGTATCCTCGGCAGCAAGCCTGAAGTTTTGTTATCAGGTTCTCACTGGCCAGCCACAACTGCTCTCGGTTATATGCCGCAGTAACTCCAGATACAGTGCTCTGGATTAATGTTACAGAATCATAAAATAGTTAGGGTTGGAAAGGATCTTAAGATCATCTAGTTCCAACTCTCCCGCCATGGGCAGGGACACCTCGCACTAAACCACATCACCCAATGGAGATACAAGAAACAAGATGTTACATCAGCTTTCCAAATTGTGCTTAAGAGAAACTTCAAGGGTGCCTTTCAATAAGCAGCACCACCGTGGTTCTGTACCCTTTTACCAGCAGGAGAAATTTTTCTGAAATGGGACAAGGAATTTTAACACACACAATCTGATAATGCTCAGTGAAATAAATGAATTACTAAGTTTGTTCACATGACTATGATGTTGAAGCATTCTCTCTTAGAAGTGCATTAAGGATGGGAATGGTAGGGACATTAACTTTTCAGAAAAAGAGCATATGTTATCTACCCTACCTGTATCTCCTCCCGTGAGAGCTGTGTGTCATTTTGCACAAATTCTGCTGGTTCATCCCATCCTCCCTCTTTGGTCCGCAGGTTATGATAATAATGATAGCCTCCTCTCACCCAGTGTTTCACCCATTCACTGCCATTGCCCCCTAAGAGCAGAAACTGCAGTTTAAGTCTCAAAACCGGACACATGTCTTATCTTTCCTGCATACAAACATTATAACTAGGAAATCCACATATACAGATGCTCCTTCCTCCATGCAAGAGAAGGAAGGTTTCAGAGTCCCTTATGACCTCCCTCATATGAGAACTACCGACACAAAATTCTACAAGTGGAGAATGTTCTTTTTTGGCCTTTTAACCTTAGTTCACAAAGCACCTACAATTGCCACCTATAACACAAGACTTCTTCCCAGAGGCTTTTTTACCCCTGGTTCTGATTCCACATGCAATAATCTTGAAATTATTTCACTAATGGCTACTTGTGGTTTACCTGCTACCATTTTTCTTCTCTTGACTTCTGATAGCTCTCGCTGATACGTCTCAGCACATTCTGGAGTGACTCCATATAGCCCAACATCCAAGGAACGCAAGGCACTGAGAGTCTGGCTAACATCACCATGGCCTACTGCTTCATTAATGGCCAAAACTCCTAAGGAGACTTTGATAACACAAGGAAGCAGGTTAACCGGGCATTCAGGGCCTCAGTGATGCAGAGCAACATAGAACAACAATACTGAGTAAGGCAACATGAACACATACTTACAGTTGATGCATGTGTATATACAGAAATATTTTAAGTGTATATAAATACAAAATATAAATACAATCGGGCAACTTGCAGTAGTACAGAGAAAGGCCTCTTCAGTAAGAAGCGTCCAACCATGTTTGGCACTGCAACTGATGGCATGTAACCTGAGTCCCGGTACAGTGCTGATTAACCACCACTATTTCTCAGCAACACACAATGCTTTATCTCTACTCTCACAACTGATTTAGTTAAGGCAGAATGAGTCACAACTCAAAAGGGGCATTTTCAACAAGTAGTACTATCCACCCTAGCGAAAAAAATATGGAGCAGTTTATAAGCAAGGCAAAACCCTGATCAAGAGTAGACGGGGCAGAGGAGCAGAAAAATCACAATGCATCACTACGGTGCTACTTCAGAACTACAAGTCAAATACAGACATATTCGCAAGAGCACAGGAATTGCACTGATGCAATGAACACAAAATACAGTCATTTACAGCACTAGGTAAGGCTGCGAAAAACATCTCTTCATAGGTAGGTAGGTAGGTAAGGGTATTTGAAGATCTCATTCAGGCTTAAGGGCACATTCTTTAATCCTGCTTTTGACTAAACACTCCCTGGCATGACATTCAAGCTGCAGCCTTGTCAAACTGCTTGGTGGATGGGAAAATGGTGAAAAAATTGCAGTGGTGCTGCTCTGCACCGTGAAACAAACAGGTAAAGCTCACCTGACACCCCCTGCCTTTTTGGTTTTTTAAGGCAGCTGACAGAGGAATTCACTGACCAGATCACATCACTAAAAATAACTGAACTAGGCCATGTTGTTGAACAACCTCACTGTCTTTCCTTACAAAGCTTTTTGTAAGCCTGTTGATTTTTCTTGTTTCTCAAACATCGACAAATAATGAGTACAAATGGACAAGGCACAAATATAACAGCAAGCTTATTTCTGCACCAGCAGAGCAAGGACTTGAGGAATCAGCTGTGCCAGAAACTCTACATACTAAGAACTCATGCTGGAGGGCAATTTAGTCCAATCCCATCTTCAAAGCCGGCTAACCTGAGGACCTTGTCTGACCATGTTTGGAAAATCTCAAAGATAGATTCCACAGTGTCTTTAAACAACCCTCTTCAGAAGGTACCAGAGAGATTCCAGACTCAGCTTAAACTTCTCAGTTTCCAGTACAACTGCCTACTCAAAACAGAAATCAGAAGGGACTGACTGTTCATCTTTAGACAACTTCACATATCAGTCTAACATCAAATTAGAAGTTTTGGAAGTGGAAAATAAACATTTTATCAGCACATTAGGAATGAAAAAAAAAAAAATCAGAACCAAGAAAAACCTAAGGCAATTATAAAGAGAGAAAACAATCAGACTACTAACACTGTATTAAAGCAAAACAAGCAGACAAGTGCCAATGTTGAATATAATGGAAAATTAAGAGATTTAGAGCAAATGCAAAAAGAACAATGCAATATTAAAAAGAAGTCTTAAAACAAGCTCTCCGAAACACGTGACCCAGCAAAATGAACAGCAAATGCAGACAACAGGCCATTAGAGTATTATAAAACTACTCTAAAACCTCTCATGTTTTGTTAAAGAGAAAGCTTCTGCCAGGAAAACAAAACAGCAAACAAACCCCAACAGCCGCAAGTGAAGCAAAGAGCAGTAACTACTTCACTGATTCTACAGAAAGAAACGACATCATTACAAAGACTGGGATGTAAGGATGGGCAGGCCAGTCCACATGCAAACTGCTAAGAAGCAAAGGTGGATATCACTGATGTTTAACATTGTCTGTATTCATGAAGATGTGAGGTAGTCTAGAAATACTTAATAGAACCAAAATAAAAGGATGCTACACAAACAAAATATAATTCACACCAGAAAATACTATTTAAATGGTGAACTTTCTCATAACTATCCACCCACGGTCACACAGAATTGTTTGTAAATGACCAACAATTTAACAGAGATTTGTCTGATAACACTGTCATATGCAATGCTGGAAAAACAGCATATCCCTCCCCCCAAAAGATAAGAAATCTAATATTTGAAGAATGTGACATTCACTCTTCAAACAAGAATTGCTACACCAGGAGAACCTAAGTGCCTTTGATCTCCTTTGACAGGTTTACATGACATTTCTAGCTCCCAACCTTTCCTTAAGTAACCAGCATTTGGTTGATAATGGGGATTAATTGCGGTATTGTGCAACAATACTTACATCTCTCAGACTCCTCCGTATCCTTGTTAGCCCTATGAATCCCCTCCTGAATTTCATCTAGCCAAAGTACAGCTGTTTCATCCTGTGTGTCCTGAAGAGAACATGATGAGAAAAATATACACAGCATGAAGAAAAAGGTATTGTTGTTTTTACAAAGCAAAATAACCAGTACTCAACAATAGCCCCTGTAGTAGTTTTCCATATCAAAGGAAGTAAGAAACATTTCAGTGTTTCTAGTTGACTCCAGCACAAGGACACATGTTTATTTGTGACTAGCAGAGACTACTATGTTTCCCTTTCAGGAAACAGGACAAAGAACAAATTCTGTCAACAAGAATCACTGACAAGCATAGAGAACACAAGGTCAAGACACTGTACCAGTTAGTCCTAAAGCCCTAGATGCTGAGAGGATATGACTTTCCAGGAACACAAGTTAGGCCTTCAGCAGAACATGGCTACCAAGAGTTCTTGGAACAAAAAGCTGCTGATGCACATCTGTGCACAGAAGCTAAAAACCTGCAGGTAACTTATGACACATCAGGCTGTTCTTGTCCCTGCCCACTGAAGTTCACAAGCCCTGTAGAATCTTACAACCAAAAACCACTGTACATATGATGCCTGCATTTACACGCACAACAGTCAAAGCCACGATTTAAGTCTTTGTGTTAAGATTGTTCATCAAGGAGCAGTGATCACACAGTACGCCATATTTTGGCTGGGATTTGAAGAAATCACAGAATCAAGGAATGGTTTTGGTTGGAAAGGACCTTAAAGCTCATCCAGTTCCAACCCCCTTCCATGGGCAGGTACACCTTCCACTAGACCAGAAAGCTCAAAGACTCGTCAACTTGGCCTTGAACCTTGACCGCACCACACAGCTTGGTGTCATCAGAAAACTTGCTGAGGGTGCTCAATCCCACCATCCAGGTCACTGAGAAAGATGTTAAACATCAGCCAGTCTCAATGATGACTCCTAAAGAACACCACTCATCACAGCACTCCACTTGAACTCAAGCCGTTGACCACAACTCTGACTACCATTGTTCAGCCAATTCTTTATCCACTGAAAGGTCCATCCATCAAATCCATGCCTTTCCAGTTTAGAGACAAGGATACCATGCGAGACAGTGTCAAATGCCTTGCACAAGCCCAGGTAGATGACACAATCACTCTTCCCTTATCCATCCTTACAATGCTGTGGCCCCACTGTAGAAGGCCGCCAAATTTGTCGGGCACAATTTGCCCTTCGTGAAGTCATGTTGGCTGTCGCCAACCACCCCCTTATTGTCCATGTGCCTTAGCATAGTTTCCAGGAGGATCTGCTCCATGATCTTGCCAGGCACTGAGGTGAGACTGACTTGCCTGTAGTTCCCTGCGTCTTCCTTGTTTCTCTCAAAAAGACTGGGTTATATTTCCCCTTTTCCAGTCAGCAGGAACTTCAGCCAGCCACAGCTTCTCAAATATGGTGGATAATGGTTTGGCAACTTCACCCACCACCTCCCTCAGGACCCGCAGATGCATCTCATCAGGTCCCAGGGACTTGAGCACCTTCAGGTTGCTCAGATGGTCTTGCATCTGATCTCCTCCTACTGCAGGCAGTTCTCCATTCTCCCAGTCCCTGCCATGCCTTCTGCGACTTGGGCAGCAGCCGGCTCTTTTGCTGGTGAAAACCAACTCAAAAAAAGTCACCAAGTGTCTTGGCCTTCTCTATGCCCCAAGTAAGCAGGTCTCCTTTTTCATTACAGAGGAAAGGAACTTTCAGGAACCTCCTGGATTGCTTGTGCCTTGCCGTACTGTCCCTTCAACAGGTATCAGTGTTTCAAGTGCCCCATGAAGACCAGGGCCTATGAATGTGAGGCTGCTCCTATTTCTCTATAGAGGGCCTCATCTACTTGGTCTTCCTGGTTGGGTGGCCCGTAGCAGACTCCCACTGTAATTTCCCCTGTCCCTGCACTCCTTTAATGCTGATCCATAAGCTCTCAGTCAGCTCCTCATCCATCCCAAGGCAAAGCTCTGCACACTCCAGGTGGGCACTGACATACAGTGCAGCACCCCCTCCTTGCCTCTGCAGCCTGTGTTTCTTGAAAACCCTGTATCTTTCCATTCCAACAGTCCAATCATAGGAGGCTTCCCACCAACATCTCCATGACGCCAACGATATCACTGCTCGTCAGGTGCGAACACATCTCCAACTCCTCTTGGTTTTACTACATGCACTGGCATGGAGGCGTTTCAGTCAGGCCCCTGATGATGGTGGTCTACCGGCTGGAAGTCCTTTTTGCTGCTCTCCAGGTGCAACTTTGCTGACCCCTTTGCTATGATCTCCCTCCAGGCATCTCCTGCTGACACTAGCATTAAACTGGTAGGAGCAGGATGGATTGAGGTTCCCGTACCACAGAAAATATAGTTTAAAGCCTTCTTCACTGGTTTGGCAAGCCTGGACCAAAGACACTCTTCTCTTTCTTTGACAGGCAGACCCCACCCAGCTCCCAGGTTTCTCAAAGCAAGTCCCACAGTTTAAGTAGCCGAACTCCTGCCTGTGGCACCAGTCCCAAAACCATTTGTTAATTCACCAGATGTTACATCCAGAAATTTAAGAAGAGGAAAGAGACAAGTATTTATCAAATCCCAAAATATACATAAAGAACAATAATTCAGCAGTTGCCAAACATTGCTTCTCCCCACCCACTACTGCTTCCTGTAGTTAACTACTGAAAGAAACTCTAAGACACAACTGCTACCCCTCTAACAACTCTCATAATACAAACAGAACACAGGAAACATTTACTTCTGGTATAGAAGAACAATCACACTGCAAAAAAGAGCCAATATTTACAGCATTCAAGAGCTTTAGGGCCAAACTGAAAATTTCTTACAGGCCCTCCATGTTTTCACCACTGGTTTGGCAGCTCCAAAACCAACATGTTTAGTGATATTTCAGTCAAGGGACTAACATGTCTTTCACAGGCAGATTTCATTTGAAAGCCCAGATTGCCTCACTAAAGTACCAGTAACAGCTAAATCTCTGTCCAGGTAGTGGAGGAGAATAATCAAAGAAACAACTTCATCTACTATCACCTCTACCAGCAGAAGTCAACCCAAAGACTACCAAAACCATACTGTGCTTTCTCTACAGATTTACTGGTGAAGGCTTCCCAGAAAGTACACACAATGTAATGTACTACACGGTCTATGTTTTCTCTCTCTCCATGGTATGAGAAACATGCATCACAGCACTCCCCATTCACATAAACAACTGGAAAATGTCCATGTGGTGAACTACAATCCCTCTCAGCCCCAAGGTACAGAAATCACCAGTTAGTAACAGTTGGCTTCATATGGCCAACTATTTCCACCACAGGATTACTTCATAATAAGATCTTTCCATTTCTGAAATTACCGCTATGCTGCTGCGAGAAGCTGTAAACTGAACATATGCCTAAATAAGGTAATTTCACGCCAACTGAGAGGTTATCATTCAGGCCTGGCACAAGCTTACATGCACACTGAAAAGAATTCATTATTTGCTTCTGACTCAGTGGGAGGAAACACTTCAGCACACAATGGGTTCCTGAAGAACATTAATCCTTTCAGGGCCCTTGGGGAAGTTGCTTAATGATTTTAATCAGAAATGTGTATGGTTTTTTCAGCTATTGCCATCACATGGGTTTACCTTTAGTCACAAAACAAGCCCACAAACAAATCTTTGTTCAACACAATCTAAATCTTAGTCTACATGTGAAACTCTGTATTGGTACAGAGCAATGAGCTCCACAGTAGGGAGAAAGAACAAAACCAAAAACAAATCCAACACTCAAGCCACTGGAAGCAGAGCCATCTGTTACTTCTTTGTAAATAAGCAGATGAGGGGAAAAGAAAAATCTGTATCCCACCCACACTACTCAAAAATCAGTTGCGTACACATGTACTCTCATCCTCCTTCCTAAAAACCCGTAAGATGAAACGCTCTCTTCCTCTCCCCATCTTCACCTTCACGTTTAGTCAGCTAGTGAAAGCAGCAACTATGTAGTAGGTAGAAGTCCTTGGAAAATGAGGCAACTACTGCTCAAAAAATCATTAGCAATAAGAGTGTCACCAGGTGAACAACAGATATCAGTATTAATGTTGCTAGTAGCATATATTTTGTTCGATTTCTTTTTTCTAATTTTTCACTTACCAGATCTTTCCATTTTCAGAAATTTTCTCTTTGTTAAATGTGTCATAGTTATATACAGCAAAGAAAAGGGAAAAAAAGTACAAAACAACTTAAGCTTGCAGGAAACTTAATTTATAAGTTCAGAACTCCTGGAACGAACATGGTCTCTTTGCAAAAACAGATGAGATATGCATCTTGTTTGTGAAGAAATACTTTATCTCATTCTGGACCAGAAATTAGCTGTAGCAAGCCATCTCACGCACTTAATATCCTTATACCTATCTCTGTAGTTCATAAAGATTCATAGAGTCTGGCTCCAAATCTCCTGCTCTAGTACAGAAAGATCCAAAGTGACTGCGTAAGATCAGCTGATGGTATGCAGAATGCCCAGCTCTCCACTTTCAGTTTTGATTCCTGGCTTTCAGGATCAGTAATAAGCCCATTACACAGATGTAAAGGTTTTTTGAGAGGGGCATTTCATTGAGCTCACCTGTGCTTTCTCTCTCTTGGCTCGAAGTAGCGTATCCTGGTAATGCTGTGCAACCTTTGGGGTTACACCCTCCAATTTTGCTGCAGGAATTTGTAATGCCTGAATAGTCTTTCTGGTGTCCCCTTCATCCAGAGCTTCATTGATAAGACCAATGGCCAAAATCCCTAGGAAAGAAGGCACATGGAAAAAAATACAAAGTTCTATTTTTAGGCAACAATAATAATAAGCATCGCTTTGGAAGAAAAGTGCAGCTGAGAACCACAGTATTTTTAGTGAAAATATTATTTACTAGTAAAGAAAGCAAGATTATTTCTTCATCTTGAAGTACTGACAATGCCTGAGCACTACAACTGGAGGGGAAAAAAAAAGAAAATACCACATGCAGGGACAGAACCGAGCTCTCAGACATCCAGCTGAGAGATGGTAGAAGAGAATTACCCAAGCCCAAATGGACAGAGATCACAAGTTACAGTTTTCCAAGGTTGTGGCTTCCCTAGAAAGAATCTCTGCACAAAGCTAAAGATCTGCATGAAATACCATTTAAAAATACAGTAACTCCATGTTTTGGAAAACTCTTATTAAACATATGCAGTATTAGCTGTATTATCAGAGATGTGAATACTATTCAAGTACAGTAAAATTTACGATTCAGCTAAATAAACAAAAGTATCTTTTACCTAGCTAAATGCAAACAGTGTACATCATACATCTACCTACATCAACCATCTCCTGCAAATCACAAAATAACTTGGGTTGAGATGGATGCTAGAGGTAATCTGATTCGATTCCCTGCTTAAAAGAAGCATCAATTCAAATCATGGATCAATCAGCATAGAATAAAGAGATCTTTTAGAAAGAAGAAAGGAAGAAGCTTAGTTAATGTACCCAAAGACTGTGACATTTTCTTCTACACAGGAAGGAATCACAGAAGTTTATACAAAAGAAGGAATATCTCAAGGAAGAGATGGTATTTGGATAGAGATTAGGGAAAAATATATGAAGACATTGTAAGAACCAGGATCACTGAAGTGATAGCACAGCTTCTGTCAAAGTGCAGATATGATTAACTGATATAGGAAGAGGCACAGAATTTAAGTAGTAATTCTCTCTGACTGGTTAGGTAAATGGGCCTAACAAGTCTACTCCATGGAACAACAATATCTTACAGCTCCTCACTAGAAAGCATTTTTAAATTTTAAATTACTAACAAGGATAGGGGAAATGAAAATATATGCTTGTGTGCCTAGAGGACCTTCTCAGACTAATTTAACTTACAAACAAAAGATAAAATGTGTTCTTGCATAAGGAAGCAGACTAATGAGTTAAAAAATTCCCTGTAAGAACAGATGACCTTATTACAGATTTTAAGCACTTTTTTTTTTTTTTTTTTTTTTTTTTTACAGAATAAGGAGTGTTATAAAGAATAAGGGTGTTGGGTCTATGTGAACTTTCAGACTTCTGCTGTGACCTCTTATATAGAAAAGACACTATGAAGCTGGCATCTTGGTGTGTGTGCACACACTGGTGGGGGTCTGTGTTTTTGTGGTTTCAACAAATCTGCTCACATGACCCAAACAGGAACCTGGTGTCTATCCTGAGATCCAGGAACCAGCTTAATCAAGACAGCAGGCTCTTGACTCAGAACTTGCCACTATAGCATAAGCTTTTTTCAAGGTGAAACACAACTCACCAACTACACCCAACAAACAGCAAAAGACACCTGTCTCAGTGCAAACATGAACTTTATTTGTCACAAATGTGGAACTGATAATCTCTCCCCTCAAAGGATGCAAAGCTTTGAGCTAAATATGACAAAGATGACTTAAAAGTAAATCTCATGCTACATGGATATGAAGGAAGTTTTCAATACTGTTCATAACCCAAAATTATGATCCCTTAATGAAACTGAAATAAAATTAATAGAAAATTAAATCACTTGATACAGAACCTCACAAGAATCTACCTAAGAATAAGTTTGCTTAACTGCTATTTTCAAGGACTCCACTACCTCCACTCTGGATTTTAAGTCAACTAATACCATCTTAGAGGAAGGAGAATTACTCCAATTTTCTATTTTGCTGAAATGTTCATCATTACGCTCAATCCCAGTCTTCTATCACTGCTAAAAGACACTTAGTAACAAAAATAGTACCAAAAAAATTAAAGAAAAAGAAAACATAACTTATGTTCTATGCTGCTTCTAGTTAACATCCATTCACATTTCTCACCTTGCATAAGGCTCTGTGAGTATATAAATTTTGGTACTCAGGCCTGCTGTATTCACTTCTATGGGGTTCTGCATATTTTCTGATCAGGGATTTATTTTCTTTTGCACTTTAGCCATATTTTGTATTAGAAGGCAAGAGCTATGCAGGCATATTCTTCTTCTACTGGTCAGAAAGTCAATTATCAGTCACTTCAGCTTTCATAGATATCAGGTTTAACAACCAGAGGTCTTACACAGTGCTAAAAACGGAAATAAAAGCTTCCAGTTTCCTAATGTAACTAACTCTAAGTAAAGTAATTAAACTGTTAAAAGATCAGACCTATCCATTTCAACTATAATTTCACAGCGGTGTCCCAGTATCTAGAATTTAGAATTTGAATGGCATCAAACTGATAATTAAATGTTCTTTGAAAAGAGAAAAATCTGTATCAAATGCCTTAAGTAAAAACATTTGAATACATAACTGTTGAGCAGAGAGCATTTCAAAAGAAACTTTTTTGTGCATCTGTGTTGATTTATCACTGAACCAAAGTAACTGCAAAGGCTACTTCTTTGATGCAATAATTGCACTACTGATGTTCAAAGAAGCTTTAATTTGAAAGCAGTGTTAACTACCTTAATTCCAGTAACAACCAGGAGACCTGGAAATAATTCCAGACCTGCAAACAAACTCATCTCCCCGTAGAAATGCATCTGACACCCCATTACATATGAGAGTTGTCAACACAAAGATGGATGGCTTACTGTGCATCTGCAAGGCAGATGACCCACAGATAAGAGTAGAGGTGTATCCTGGACTGAGTCTGTGGAACTCCCACTAAATACTGGAAAGGTAAAAAGGCCAAAGCACATTCAAAAGGGTTAAAAATCAGAAAAGGAAAACCTGGACAGTGTAGAGACTGCAGCCAATAAGAAAACAGGACTTCAAGAAAAGTAACTTCTACTGAAGTAAATTTGGAAGGAGGATGCAGTACTCCAAGACTGGGCTACAGTTATCTCAGGAGATTTTGGTAATACTGTTTTTTGTTAAACTTGAGGGTTTGAGGCAGAATTAGAAAATATTCTAGGCATGGCAGACAACACATTTTGTTATGCAAATAAGGCTGAAATCTGCATTGGAAGAATTAATAAACTGCTTGAAGATACTGATTTCAGTATCACAAATACTCCTGGACTGCCTGGTCTCTCCATCAATGGTCCTGCTATCGGGCCTTCTTGCTCACAACTAAGAACTTCCTAGACATCTAATATCTGACACAATTACAGGTCAATCAATATCCCTCTGGAACTGACACACACCTAATTTTAGCACTCCTTATGAGCCAGGATCAGTCTAGCATGAACTGAGCAGAAAAACTTACTTTCGTGTTCTTCATGCACAACTATGTTCACACGATCAATACATGACTGGATATCATTCCATGTGATAAATTCATTTCCTTTTGCAGATGTTTGAGCTTTCAGCTTCATCAAATCATCGATGTATCTGTCAAAGAACAAAACCCAAACCAAACAAACATCACACTGCAACAAGCTGGCCAGCAAACACATAATAGAGCATGAGAATTGTACACAAAGTGGAAGAGGTAACATCAGGGTTGAAAGCGAAACAAACAGAAAAAGAGAAAGAAGAAAGGCTGTGTGCAGGATGGTCAACCCAAATGTGAAATAGGTCCAAATAGGCAAATTGACAAAAGCACTGAACACCAAATGAGGATCCTGTGGGGTAAGCTGGTGTAGTATTAGTGACAACCTAATGGTACCACAATATGGCTTTAGGGTGAAATCCATGAGAAAGCGTTTAGAGAGAGCACAGAAATCAGACCAGTAAGAAACAGTAACTGCAAAAACAAGATGCAAGAGACAATGGAGATTAAATCAATACTGTAATAAATAACACAGAAAGAACATAAAGCTTAAAAGGAAAAGAAAAAAAAAAAAAAAAACCAAAAAACGAGAAGTCACAGAATAAGCAACATCACGGACAGACATGATTCTTTGAAATATCCACCTCTGAAAGTTCTCATCCTCAATGTTTGTAAGTCCTGTGACAGGACTGCTCAGTTGTTTCCACACTGTATTCACATCCCCTGAGTCCAAAGCCCTATTAATCAGGGCCACAGAAGACAGCATCTCTACAGCAACAGATAATTCTGGGTGGGTGAGGTTACCCTGCATACAGAGAGGACAAGAAATGTATTCCACTCACTTTTTACAAACTACTGCTGCACATGGACACATAACAGTTGTCAGAATAGACAACAAAGCAAAAGGACAACCTTTATGACACAGAAGTAGAAAGATGAGTTTCATGAACAAAGCTAAAACAACAAGGAAGAGATTAAAGCAGAAACTTATAGGGCCAAGTACTTCAAGATTTAGGCATTAAGCTTCGTATCAGAACAAACTGAACAACAAAGCAGCTCTATGAAGACTCAAGACAAGTTTGTTCCAGAGAACGCATTTTACAAGACAGACAAGGTAGATGCAATGATCCATATCAACTTCCAGAAGCAAGAGAGAAAGTGGTACTTACTTGAGGGCTCTGTTGCTGCAAGGTGGCCAGCTCCCTTTGGTAAAGGTCTGCAGCAAACGTATAAACCTCTGGTAACTGGGCATCTGGATTCATCATTTCTGCCACAGTCTTCTCCGCATCACCCATTCGAATTGCAGAATTAATTCTGGCTACCACTGCCAGCCCTAGAAATTCAAAGAGGTAGCAAAAAGAATGAGGAAGACCAACAGTTGAGTCCCCAGTACTTTTATTCAACTCAATAATCAGATACCTAACAAGAAAAAAAATTAATTCCCTTAGCTGCAGGAAAAGAGTGAAGCTTTCTGATCCATACTTCCCCAGTTAGTCTTCCATTACTGCAAACAACTGAACTACATAATGCCTTCTTTAAAATAACATTCATGTTTGAAACCAGCTCATCTTTTTGCCTGGTAATCAAAGGACTGTTTCACCATTTCAGTCTTCTGATAGTAAGAAGCCTCATAACTGCAAATTATTGGATGGATGGATGAATTAATAGTACCAACTTTTTCTTCCTATCTATGTCTATCCTGTGTCTATCCTTCTCAAGGCAGTAACAGGCCCTCTTTAGTGGGTACACACTGGCTAACTTTAAAATAGTGCAAGTAGGTAAACAAATGCTGAGTTTCCATGCTGAAAAAGTAAGGAACATCAAAAGGTAGCCTCCTAGTTATTAAGCATTCACTATTTTCCTCTTGTATTCTAAACCCACTCTCCTCAAATCCCTAGCAGTCTCCTTTCTACCTATTACAAATGGAACTAATTGCTCCTGCACAGCCAGAACTGAACATTCTTCTCCTTGGAAGAGCTCTGCATGCAGTCAGAAGCATTCATCAAAAAACATCCAGCCATCATGATCTGCATTTTGTTTGCTACCTGATATTTAGAAACAGTTAAACGTTCTGTAGCTCAAACCAAGGAAGACTTATGGTCAATGGTCAGCTTTCACACCCTGTGGAACATTCCAGATGTCCTTCACAGATACATAGCACAAAAAACTCACAAGCATTCTAGAAAAAGAGATTATTTAAAGTGGATGCAAAAGTTCCATGTTTCTTGATATTACAAATTATGTGCTGTTATCTCCAGCTGTACTGTAAGAGCTGGATAAAAGACACTACAAATAATCAGGACAACCATCTCTCCCTGGTGTTCTTAGCAGCTGTTAAGTGCTTAAAGAACATTCATAACTGTTTGAGACAGACCTCACATACGTCCACACAGACCCAAATTCTGTGCTGTCTCATCCTTTTAATCACATTCATGGTCACTTTGCTGCAAGAATTTCTGCTTATCCTTACTTTGCTGATACTGTTGTGCTGCCCTGTTACCAGCATCCACTCCCAACTGCAACTCTTCCTTCTGCATAAGACCTGTAAGGCCAGCCTGAGAAAAACAAAACAAAACAGAAAGTGGGAGGGTGCAACGCTCTCAGCTTATTCACCTCAATTGGCTCAAGAAAAGAACCCAGTTTATCCTTAAAACACTCTAATACACATAGTTTCTAGAAACAGTGCCACGTGAGGATGATGGAAGCTACTCACCAGATTCTCAGTTCATATGCTGAAATACCACATGTACAACCTGATCCCCTTTACTGCTTTAGAAGTGCAGTTCCATGAACACAGTGATTAACAGCAAGACACAGCATCCAAAATTATAAAATATTTAAGACAAAGGGAACAAGTTCATGGGAAAAGACTCCCTGTACATGATCTGCATACCTCCTGTTTCTGTTGTCTATCACTGAAAAACTGCTTGAAATACCAGTCACAATTTTCCCGTAGCAATCCTCGGAGCCCAAGGGCTGGTGTTGCCAAAGCTTCATACAATGCCAATGCATCTCCTCGTTCCAAAGCTAGGTCAACCTTTGATATTGCTGCATGTGCTAGCAACAATAAAGCAAGAGTTTTCAGAGAAACAGTAAATGAGGAAGTCCCATGTTTTATATAACCTACTGCTCAGAAAGAAATACTCTTTAGACCTGATACATAGCAAGTTATGTACACAATCCAAATGGAAGACTTCCAAAGTCAATTGCAAAACAGTACTTGAAGAAGAGGCTTAAAGTTGGAAATAGCATGCATTACTCAAGATAACAAACAGGGGCCCAGTGTCATGGACAGTCCATTAACTAAAAGGAAGGGCAACAGAAGTCAAAATTAACACACCCTTCAATTACATACTCAGCAAAAAAGTAAAAGAAAAAAGACAAAAAACACCATCCAAACCCCCACAAAACCAAGGGAGCTGCCTTCCACTTTTGTCAGCATTACAGAAAGCGAGGACAAGCACAGGCATTGGTTTTAAGTACTCTCTTAATTCATACTATTACTTTAACATGATACTTACTATTCACTTTATTGATGTTTCCCTGTATCTCAGCTTGAGTCAAGAGTTCTTCATACACATCTCTCTCTCTCTCTGAGTTTTCTGAGGCGATCTGAAGATGAAATACAAACTAATCAGTGTTTCTACAGGTTTTCTTTGATCTCACAGGTCTTCTCACTGAAAAGGTCAGGGGGGATAACTGCACTATATAGAGTTGTGATAGGTCACAGATAGACTACCTCTACATACGCAAAAAGAAGCTCTAGAAGTAAATAAGTAAGTATATTCATACTCTGATACAGACAGTTCATAAACATCTTATTTCAATGTATTGGTTCTCTATGAACTCACAGTAGAGCTCCAGAACATCGAAAGCAGTACACATAGCTAAGCGTTTGATGTACAGTGTTCCAAACCAACACTGACTCCTTCAGAGAGTACCAGGCAGTTTTGCTTGTCATTTCACTGTTAGGAAAACACATCCACATTGTATGAAAATACACAGATATCATTCCCAACATATAAAGGCTGGAATGAATTCTGTATCTGTATTTCATATATTTCATATTTCAGAAAACTAAACAGAGTAACACAGCTAACTGCTGCCTGTCCTCTACAATAGAAAGACAAGTTACTGGGGAACATATCAGAATACCACGAGGAGTAAATCCACCTAATAACACTATACATACAGGACTGTAATACACATTGTGTATTACTGTTTACAATGCAATCAAAATTGCAACTCATGCAACTATATGGTTTGAAAGAAGAACTGATCACCCTATTTTTAGCATTCGTCATCTTGTCTTGCTTTGCTTTGTAGAGTGTGTTTTGGTAAGTGGATTCCAGTTGATCATCAAGATTTATTAGCATGGCATTAGGGTTCTTCATTGCCATAAGAGTGTCAGCGGGAACCTGATGGTCGATTGCTTCATTAATGGCAATGACAGCAGCATGTACTGAAAAACAAGTCACAGTCTGTCAGTCCCAAACACAACAGATCTGTTAAGAATTGAGAAATTAAGTGGGAAAGGTAGAAGAACTATCTGTAAATTAACCAGAAAGCAAAAGCACTATCAGAGTACCTCTCATTCCATCACAGGTTCCTGACAAAAAATGCCAGCCTACTTCCTCGTACAATATTCTAGCTATTCAAATCATTGTGTTCCAGAAAGAAAAAACAAACAACAAACCCAAAAAAAAAACCACACAAGGGAAAGAAAAAAATCCTCTTCCCAGTCTTTCTAAAAGGCCTATCAAAAGGACCATACTGTTTCACAACAGGGGGCATTAAAACCAATGCTTAAAAAAAAACATGCCTATTTGAATAATCACATAAAACAAAATTCCATTTTTCCTTACACGCTGCTTCATCCATAGAAAGTTCATTTGCAAGAATTCCTCCAATCTTGCTGAAGGCAGGCATCTGAATGCCATATTTCTCCAGTTCAAGCCTCATATTACTGATTTCCTCCTCTGCAACATACATTAAATCAATGTTAAGCAGGCTCAAACACATTAGGAATCAGCACTTCTATACCAACTGCTGCTACAAAAAGAAATGTAGGATAACTACAATAAATTACAATTACTGTTTAAATAATACTTTAACTATAACTCAGTACGTGAAACAAAATAAATGAAAACTGATGGATATTTTGCACACTTTCTTAAAAGCTACAATTCTCCCAGAAACTCATACAGGAATATTCTGTAGTCTTTCTCACTAGAAAGCAACACATGACTCTCATGAGGAGCTGGAAACAGACTCCATCATTCCGAGGTGCCTCAGGTACAGCTGCCAACAGGCCAGGAAAATGCATAGGTAATACTTAGCATTCTTTCCCCCCCTTCCAGAGACTATGCTGAGAAAAGCAAATGTTGCTAAATACCTTACAACTCAAAAATAGTTCATAGTTTATACTCCTTTTAACTCACATGTGTGCTCTCAGGTAGGAGCCTCAACTAACGCAAAATACAGAATTTGACGCTAACAAAAATAAGGAACCTTGAGGAAGCATATGGACATGAGACTTCATGCTGGAATCTCCTGCAGCTGATCAGCTGGCAAACTCTTCTTCAGCTAGCAGCTCTACTTTAAACTGTCAAGGGATGTCAGAACCATTTACCAAGTTCCAGATTAAAACCTCTCCCAAACGGATGAAGGCAAGGCTTAAGCAATTTACAATAGTGCCAAAAAAATTAAAGGGGCTACTATTTGCCAAAGTAATGATTAGCAAACTGATGGCTCTTTAAAGACTTCGTTTAAAAGTGCCCTAATCAAACCTTTTCCTTAAATTACTAGAATTCCTCACAGCCACTAATTTTGAATTTAATTTACATTTAGAATATCAACAGTAACAACCCTTTAACTGATTTATAACACGTCTAGTAAAGGAGGAGATAAAGGTGGCACATGTATCAGCACTTTTACCTGTGAAGTCCACCTTCCCATATAAATCCTGAATTTGGGGAGCAAGACCCAGTTTGAACAGGTACAGGCTAGAAAAGAAAATAAACAAATAATTAGAACTAGTAATTTTTCATTGTGGTTCCAACAATGACAGATAATTTCAGTAAATATAGATTCAAGTAGCCACTGGGGTAATCCAGTGTAAAAGCTCATAATCATCAAGAGTGTAAGCTGACTCCTCTCTTTCCCCCCCAGTGGCACATAACTGGTCCACCAGTCTGAAGTCTTCAGAACTACAGAATGGTTGAGGCTAGAAGAGTGCTGTCATTTGTCTTGTTCAAGCTCCCTCCTCAAACAAGATCATGTAGAACCAGCTTCCCCAGCATCACATCCACATGTTTTTTGGAACACCCAGATGTGTGAAGACTCCACAACTTCTCTAGGCAACTTGTGCTACTCCTTGTTCATTATCACAGTAAACGAAGCATTTCCTGATGTTCAGAGGGACCCTCCTGTGGCTCAGTTTGTGACAGCTGCCTCTTTTTCAGTCATAGGGCACCACTGACAAGAGCCTAGCTTCATCTTCTTTGCATGCTCCCTTCAGATAGCTGCACACATTGCTCAGATTCCTCCAGAGCCTTCTCTTCTCTAGGCTGAACAGTCCCAACTCTCTCTCTCACCCCTCCCTCACAGGGGAGATGCTCTAGTCCATTAATCATCTTTGGCCATTCCTTCAACTCTCTCCAGTATGTCTGTGTGTCCCTCATGCTGGGGAGCCCAGAACTGGACACAGCTCTGCAGTGCAGCCTGACCATGCTGAGTAGGAGGAAAAATATCCACTAAGCTGATCTAGCTCACTAAAATGATGTTAATGTATTTACTTAGAGCCTGACAAGAAACAGAACTGCTACAAACAAGGGATGAATCCATACAGCTAAGGACAAATGGCACTGGGGAAAGAGAAGGAATTCCTCTCCTTTTGGCCTGTTGTGCCAGATCAGCAAAGATCACAGAAACATACCCTTTATTAAAATCTCACTACACAGGAACACTAAAAAGAAACTATTAATAAAGTCAATACCTGTTCCTCCAGTAAACTCAGTTTTAATGTGATTAGAAAATAGCACGTAAGCAATTCCACTTTTTCACATGACCTCAACATGTCAAATCTACATCTCAAATCTTTATAAATCTAAGCAGATTCCCACCCCCACCACCCCCCCCCAAACAAAACCAAAATAGAAAGACAAGGCAGGAACATTTCTGACCTATGGATCATCAACCAAACCACATTCTAGATCTTTTCTTAACTGGAATATACTTTGGCACTAAGCCTGAAAAAAGAACAAATTCTTCTAAAAATATCTTTTTCCATATTTACGTCTACATGACAGAATTACTCTTCTTACCTTGATAAGTAAAATTATTTTAAAGATAAAATCTTAGAGCTGCCTTTGTAGAGATACCTGCCAAAATGGTTAACAATTGAAAAAAATAACATAGTATCAAATCAGCATTAATAGATGAAATATTGTAACTTCTACAGACCTAAATAGTGGGACTGTTTGCAACTATTAATTTCGCTTCCTGAATTAATTTCCTTTTCCTAATATATGGTCTACAAAGAGTGAAGCAAACTTCATGTTCTTGGGAAACCTGGTAATTGTCCATAATTCATACTACTCTGGGGGACAAGGACTGGGAACAGCCTGGAAATAACAAAGAACATGTAACAAGACCATACGCCCACCAACCCCTGGCATAAAGTAGCTACAGTAACTATCACAAAGTTGCCAGTGAGGGAGAAAGTTTTCCATAACCTAACAGAAAGGAGCACTGGTCTTGACAGTGACAGTGTACCCCACCACAGGTATACTCATCACTGCTCTATAAACTCCAAATTACTTACTCGGCAGAGATAAACCACTTCGGGTCTAAAGTTGGGATCCAGCTCACTTCTATAAATAAGTTCATCTACAGAAATCTGAACTATAACATTCAGATAAAAACAATCTGTCTCTCTGGATGTCACACTGGCAACAGATCAGAGAGCAGAACAAGCTATTCTTGAGACCTGAAACTGAGCAAGCAACAGATAAAGGGCTAAATGTACACAGTCCAGCATGCAATCACCTAGTAAATGCTACAAAAGGAATCCTCTTTAAATAAAAATCTCAACACGTTCCAAAAGCTACGTCTGCATTCAAACCAGCTAGCCAAAAGAGGGCACATTCAACAAATGAATCCTCCCGTTTTTCTCAAGAACTGGATTATGCTACTCAGTCTATGCAAGACTTTAAAATTTAGGAGACCTTTCAAGAACAGCTCCTGCTTGATCACTTAACTGTGGTCATCATGACACACCTACTGCAGCACAACTCTGTGACCACACTGGCTTTCATTCAGAGATTTGACTGATCCCTAGATAAACTAGTATTTGCCCTTCTCACAAACACTTTTTAGGGGTTCAGGCTTCCCCTTTAAGCCCCAGAAAATTTAGCTCTGCCTCAAGTCAGTAGAGAGGGAGGGTGAGAACTGAGACGGGAAGGTAGAAATCAGCATACTCGACTGGTTCTTTTTCCTCCAACATCTCATTTGGCCACTGCCCAAGGCAAAATACTGGCTTTGTGGATCTTTGCTCTGACCCAGTAAGATTGTTCTGTTAGAAAATTCAGCCTCATCCAGCCTTCAGTTCAGCTCTCTCCATTCTTGCCTTTCATAAAGATTACAGAAGCAGTTAGTTTTCTGCCTAGCATGCCTTACCTGAGCGCATGAATACAATAGATACAGCGTGGCATGTTCTTGCGATCATAGATATCTGTAGTTTCTGGGTAGAATATCTAAAGATAAAAGAAAGTTAGCAGCCTGAATTATACTCACTCTATATAGCCGAATCACATAACTGATAAGCCCAATTCTTCTGCAGTATACCAATGAAACAGTCCGCAGAACAAAATTCTTTGAGCTTCTCAGCCCTGGCCCAACATTCCTCCTAGCTGAAGCACCAATTCTATTACCCAAAACAAGGTTCCCCTTTTCCTGCCCACACTGTATATACATGGATGAGTACACCTTTTCTTTTGGTGCCCACCAAGATACTGGGTCATAAGGTATTACTGAGTTTAGTGAAAACCAAGAGATGAAAAAAACACTTGGAAGGGAGAAAAAGGTTTTGTGACAAAGGGAATTTGAGATCAGCATTGAGATGCTCTGTATAAATTTTCAGTTAGCCAGACCCAAGAGCTTTCAGACAGTCTCAAATGCAAAGCTCTTCAAAGTTTAACACAAGAGGCTAATACTCAAAGTGTCAATTCGGAAGTGCTGACAAGGTACATTACTCTCTAGTTATTGGAAGGCTCCCTGCTGTTGCCTATGAGCACAAAGTAGCATTGCTCTTTCTGTAAAGGCGAGAGCAACTGAAGGATGCTCACAATTCCACAGCATTGGTTCCCTGGGTCTTCTGCATGGGAAAATACTTAGAGCAGCAATATCCCTTTTGTTAATGCAAAGGACCCAGTTTATTTAATATCTCATATTGATTCCTGCCCCACAAACCCAGGTACATCTGAAAACTTTGCCTCATACCTGGTACTTCTCTTTATCTAGCTGCTCATCACAAACCCCAGCCGGGTTCAACTAGTAAATCTCAGCAAGTTATTTGAAAAACTTTGCCAAGTGTGCAAGCATGTAAGAAAACAAAATATACCTCATATTAAACTACACAATGCTGGTTCTGGTGAGACTAAGCATAACATGGCTTACAAAAAAAAAAAAAAAAAAAAAAAACCAAACAACCCATGCTAAAGAGTTTACCTAGCCATTCCCTAGGGAATTGACTAAGCTACACCAGGAACATTTCAACTTGATGTGAAAATTTCATAGGGAAATCTGAAGAAATGAGTACAGTAGTACAGTATTTGCTGTTAGACAGCTTCTTTTATCATAAATTTCTGAAAAGAAAAAAAAAAAAAACAAAACAAACATAACCCCACAAAAAAAACCCGCCCCATAACAAACAAACACACACAAAAAAAAAAAAAATCCAAGACTTTCACAATCAAACTGTACCTCAAGACAACTGCTCAACAGAAAGCATGGGAAGAACAACGTTACACAGACCAGTCAGTCTCACCTCTGTGCCTGGCAAAATCTTAAGACCAGATTCTCCTGGAAGGCATGCTAAGGTGCATGAAAAACAGGGAGGTGCTTGGTGACAGCCAGCATGGCTTCACCAAGGGCAAATCCTGCCTGACCAATCTGGTGGCCTTCTATGATGGGGCTACGGAACTGATGGACAGGGGCAGAGCAGCTGACATCATCTACCTGGACTTGTGCAAAGCGTTTGACACTGTCCCACATGGAGAGACATCAATTTGATAGGTGGACCACGCGGTGGATAAAGAACTGGCTGGATGGCCGCACACAAAGAGTTGTGGTCAATGGCTCAACGTACAATTGGAAAACAGTAACGAGTGGTGTCCCTCAGGGATCAGTGTTGGGACCGGTCTTGTTCAACATCTTTGCCGGTGACATGGACAGTGGGATTGAGTGCACCCTCAGCAAGTTTGCCGATGACACCAAGCTGTGTGGCTTGGTTGATAACGCTGGAGGGAAGGAATGCTGGGACCCTGACACACTTGTGAGGTGGGCCAATGTCAACCTTATGAAGTCCTGTGCTGAGGCACTGGAATGGGCTGCCCAAGGAAGTTGTGAATGCACCATCCCTGGCAGTGTTCACGGCCAAGTTGGACAGAGCCTTGGGCAACATGGTTTAGTGCAACGTGCAGGGGGGTTGGAACTTGATGATCTTAAAGTCCTTTCCAACCCTAACTATTCAACGATTCTATTTTATGATTCTACAAATGTTATGCAAGAATAGCGATAGTAAGGATATAGTATAGAAGGTCAATTATTTTGATCTTATCATTCTCACACACGTAACAGAATGAAATCTTTCAACAACTTTCAGGAGAGAATTTCTATAGGGATGTAAATCTAGAAAATGAAGAATTAACTAGATGAAGCCTGCTGATTTCTGTATCACAGCAAATGCTTCCACAGAATGTAAAGCTTTTCTGAGATTATTTATTTATCTGCATGTAAAACACAGAAATTACCTTGGGGAGACCAATCTCAGCCATGGCATTCAGCCACTGGATTACATTATCTGTGTGCCGGAAGTGGAGACCAGTTGCCTGAAATAAGAACGGAGAGTAACAAGAGGGCAGTAAGAAACAAGCCATCACAGCTGCCAGGAAGAGCAGGGAGGTTTATTAGGATGCATAGTTAAAACAGTACTCTGACAGAAATGGAAAGTCTTCTGTATATGATTATATTGATTGCTTATGACAAGTTCTTTCACATGAATACAGACCCAGATATACAGCCGAGTCCATTCAGACACACACATACCCCCCACTTAACATATGTTCTAGAGCGAAGATGAAGTTTCTCAGGCAACAATAACAAACTAACTTTCTGTTTATTTGCTCACAGTACCTCCATGCACACATTTTCCTGTTTCAGATGTCTGCCTAAAGCAACACCTATGGCTTATAGCTCTCACCTTATATCGAGTCTGTTCCCTATCATAGATTTTCTTCACAGAAACCACTTTAGGGGAGAAGAAGTTTCCAAGTTTGGCCAGGTAGACTCCATTTCTCAGTCCTTCTTCCAGCTCTGTTGTGGGAGGCAGCTCCTCATTCAGGCAGGCCTCCATCCATCTGGAAGTGCAAGAACAACAAAGTAGGTCACTTGAGCATATTTCCAATTTGTGAACACAACCCCATGCTAAGCAAGTTTTATGCTGCTACTGCTGTCATACTCTAGCATACTATTTACTTAGCATTAGGGATTGCAAGTGGGCATAGCACTACCAGACAACCTGTGTCATTAAAATGCTAGTCAGCAACACTTCAGACAAAATATTAACAAGTATGAAGTCCAACAGCCAGACTTTCACAAGTCGTTAAGATACCACCTCACCACCACATTTCTCCTTCAGCCCATGATTTAGCTGGTACTGTTCTAGACATAGTGGCCAACCTGTCCTTTTAGCTAACTTAAATCCTTCATGTGTACAGGCTTCTCGCACAAGCATTTCTTTACTCTCATTAACTATTCACTAGTTATTTCATGACTTTGTACCACTTATCCAAGCTCTTTTAGCTTATCTCATAGAGAGGCCCTACAATGTTGTCACTAAGCCTGTCTTCCCAACCTATACATTTTCTCCCACACTACTATACATTTCAAAAACAGGGGCAGGGGGAGGTGGGAATAGAATAGGCATTCCTCTCCTCATGATTCTCCCTTATCTTATTTCCTTCCATCTCATTTAATGGTGTCACAGATCCTGGTGATAAAAAAAACAAAGACTACAAATAATTTGAGAAGTCGCTGTTCTCAAAATGGAGGTGCACCTTGATATTTGTTCCGTACAGGACTTCCAGAGGCTATATACTGCAAGCTCAACTACACAGTTTCTTTCAAAGATGACATGCTCCCTGGCTGTTCTGTTCTCTGCACAGCCGTGGGCCACATTCTAAAGCATTTTCTTTAGATCATGCCTCAATTGTAGCTAAACTCTAAAGCTCTTACAGGACAGATAAGCCTCGGATCAATAAAGAAAACAGCGACTCAGAATAGCAGTAACCCATATTATAAAACAGAGCTGACAGTGTAACATAAGCCAGGTTAATAATTTGGCTCGCAGGGATGATAGTTCCACATTACTGGAACTGATCTTAAATGCAGACAAGTAGAGGAACCTGCTTGAACCCAATGAACAGAATTTTAATATTCTAAATGCTCTTTCAGATGGATACATAACTATAAACTATTTAGCTCCATATTAATCCAGGCAAAGTAACAGGAAAACACCATACTGGATGCAAGTGAAAACAGATTCAATTAATAACTGTAGTAAATTAAAACAATTTCACAGAAATCAGTCCTGTAAAACCCAATGTGGCTCTGTTGACTAACTAAAACTGCAGACATTTCACAGCTGTGAGATGCGAGGCTTCATGCCTCATAATATTCTGATTAAAATCATGCATACAAAGAATAGCTTATATATACCAAGAACAGACATCTCCAACCAGTGTTTTCACAGCGATTCATGGAAGGGTTTCGTTTCAAATGTATTTTGGCATAGATGCATGCTATGCTGCCTCCTGTAGTTTTCCAGGTAAACATGAAAATTGAGCCTGACAAGATTAGAGAAATTACAAAAGCAGTACTAGCATCACTGTAACCTATAATTAGCACACAGGTGGTCACAGCCTGAGTAAGAACAGGCCTGTTCAAATATCCAAAGCTTTAGATAAGGTTAAATATTAGGTCATTGATCTGGCTGATCTACAGACTGGGGATTGTATCCTAAAAGACAACTGCAACACTGAAAAATGTGTGGTGAGTACAGCAGACACAACGAATTCAAAGTTGAAAACTGCAAGACCTAATGTTATTGTGGGATGTATACAAAGGGGAACAGTACAGTCAGGCACTACGACTATTCTTATATTAGGACACTGATGAGACTAACCTTGTCTTCTGCATTTTTTCAAACTGGAGAGTAGCAATAGGATAGGAAAGAAGTTTTTGATTAGCTAAGATAATACTTCACAATGAGAAGCACGAGCAATGTAGCACATTCAGTTTGTTGAAATAAAAGTCCAAGAGGTAGCTCAGTGCTCTGACAGTCTTTTGGCAGTAGACTGCAATCAGATGACTGAAACTGTCGTCACCAGCACCACCCTGCTTCACCTTTTCTGACAAACAGCATCAAGTCTAAGGCAGGAGCACAAGAACTACATATTAATCAGCTTCTGAACCAACAATTTTCAGCCCAGCATGTGAGTCTTAACAGAAAGAGCTAAAAATTACTTAACCTGCAACATCTCAGAAGATGACAGAAATCATTCTCTCTGACCTTAATGGGACAATAATACGTGATTATTTCTTCACAGTAATTTAGAAAAGTAGTATTATAAAGATAAAATTTACTTTGCATTTTGGGGATACTTTTGCACAGCTTACTCTTATCTCAAATACGTAACACTGTAGAAGTACACAACATACCAGACGCATTCAAATTCACCACAGATAGTTTTTCATCCCTCCTGAGAAGGCAGTAAACTACATTTCTAATTATAGAGACAGGTAGTTGTTAGTAAAAATTTAGCTCAACTGCCACTAATCCTCAAATGGCCTTTTCTATTAACAGAAGTTGAAATCAGCTGTAGCAATTCCCATGTCTACACCCAAGATCATCTAAAAAATTAGCGTAGAACAAATATAGCATAAAGTCCTCAAATTGTTAATTCATCTTGAACTTCTGTTTGAGGTTTGATCCAAAGATTCCCTGATGCTGTTTTCCTATTTGTGGATTCTGTAGCAGTTATGCGTACAGCCTCATTGTTGAAAGAATACTCACAATTCAACAGAGGTTTAACAAAAAGCTTGATTTCATGGCTGTTTCATTGGTTATTCAGATTGCTTTCAGTATATGCATTCCTCTCTGGATAGCAGGAAAATGTGAAGTTGTCCTGGGTTCAGCAGTAGCAGTAATATTTTCTCCTTCTTAGTAGCTGGTGCAGCGCTGTGGTTTTGACTTTCGGCCTGGGAACAGTGCTGATAACACCGATGTTTGGTCTGACCAAGGACTTTGTGAGTTGCATGCTCTGCCAGGGAGGACGGGAAGCCAGGAGGAAGCAGAGGCAGGACACCTGACCCAAACTAGCCAAAGAGGTATTCCGTACCACAGCACGTCATGCCCAGGATGTAACTGAGAGTTACCCAGAAGGGCTAGTTCACTGCTGACTGGGGGCGAGGTATCGGTCGACGGGTCATGAGGTGTTGTATTCTCTTCCCTTGTTATTTCCTTTATCACTATTATTATTGGTGGTAGCAGTAGTGGTTTGTGTTATACCTTAGTTACTACAATGTTTTTATCTCAACCTGTGGGAGTTCCATTCTTTCAATTCTCCTCCCCATCCCTCTTGCCAGGGAGTGAGAGAGAGAGACTGCATGGCTGATTTATGGCTGACTGGGCTTAAACCACGACAGAAGTTTATTTCAAAAGGGAAAATCCGCAGTTACATGCCATAACTCATGAGAAAGTACCTATAATCAGCCACCATTACAGTCCCCAAATCTCAGTTCTACTGATTTTTTTCCATGGAAATGCAAACAACTACTCAATTTTAAGACCCATCCTCTTCACCCAGAAAAGCCTTTTCCTCACACTTGGCTTCTCTACAGCTCCAAGCAGCAGAGGTGGTACCTTTGAAAAGCTAACAAAAGCAAGAAAAAGGTGCCAGGAAGCTTCTCAAAGAGGTTGCAACAGTAACTAATCACAGAAACAGGTCCCCAACCAGGTGCCCTCCAAAAGACTGAGCAGGGGATGTTCCAGAACAGCCTGGAAGGAGCGGGATGAAAGAAGGGCAACTACGCATTTCTCAAACCAGCATTCACAAAAATCAACAAGTTTTATGTTCCTACTGACAGCTCTCCAACAGCAGGGAGTGTTTTCTGCAGGAAACAGGCAACACACAAGGTTCTTCCAGATTCTGCTGACTTCTCATTCTCTAGTCTTTCCCAACCCAAAAACTAGAATAAATTTACAAAATACCATCTCACAAAATGTTTCAGAAAATGTACATGTCAATTGTAGCTGCTGCCCTGAATGGCCACGTTACAAAGGCTCTGCGGGCAGAAAGTTTCAATCAGCAAATGAGTATTTTGTTGGAATGGCTGAAACAAACTTTACACAGAAAGAACTGGACCACAGCACTACTGAATAAAGTAGTTCCTTGAAATGGGACACTGCAACACTACATGGGAGGACTGCAGAGGGAGAAAAACATGCACACGTCCACACACAAAGAGTAGACACCCTGCAGAAATCAAGACCTATCCTTTCATATTCCACAGAAGCACCTAAAACACTATTTGGAAAGGTATATAAAAATTACATTTCCAAGCCTCAAGTTTCACACACTCTTTGTGGGTTCTATTCACTATCCTAAAGCTGCAAGAAGTCAGAAGACTGATTCATGTGCCCTTTGACAGCACCTGACTAACTGGACGTGGTAACTGGTCTCGCTGCCTGGTTTATCCACAGAATCACAGAACAGCCCAAGTTGGAAAGGATCTTCAAAGATCTGGTCCAATCTCCTGTGGAAAAGGGAGACTTGTCCAGTCATGTCTTGAAAACCTCCAGTGACGGGGACCCTACCACATCCCTGGGAAGGTTGTTACAGTGGTTGATTGTTCTTACTGAAAAAAGTTTGTTATTGTATCAGGATGAAGCTTCTCCCAGTGCAACTTGCTCTTGTTGCTCCTTGTCCTCCCCACGGGAACCCTTGTGGAGAGAGAGCCTCAGTCCTCTTTGTAACCACCGGAAAACTGATGACATCCCCATAGGCATTCTCTTCTCCAATGAGAAAAGATCCAACTCCTTCAGTGTTTCCTCACAGGGCAGGTTCTCCAGCAGTTCTATCATCTTCACAGCCCTCCTCTGGACCCTCTGTTCGCATATGAGTAAGTCACAGTTAGCCACCAAACACCAGATGATGCACAGACATGTTTTCTCCTATCTTGTCTTTAAGCTCCTTGCCATTTAACTTGGGAAAATAGGAATACTGTTCATGAAAAGACTGTAAGGTACAGAAAGGAAATACAACCAGAAGGACACGTTAAGGGAGTAAGGAACCGAGTCAAAGTACAGAAAACAAACCAGTTCAAATTTTGACAGGAGTTTGGTATAAACAACTTACAAATTTTATGCCATGAAGGGACGGGAGTGTAAAAGACATCACCTCGGGACACACAAGTCACAGATGGCAGGGGCAACATGGCAGAAGAGTTCCCAAGTAAGATACAAATCCAAACACCCCATACTAGAGAAGCTTCTACAAGGCAAAGGCTGCTCAAGCCCTCCTACTCCACATGAACACTTTGGAAAGTCTCATGGACCTCATATTTAGTACTTCAGATCTAGTGTAAGTAACGCTTTTGAGGTGGTAAAATTATACAAAGGAAGTTGCTAATTTGCACCTCGTTTAGCCTGGAAAGCACCAGCTTTTCCAGCAAGCTTTTCAATAGATTCAAATATTAAGAGACTTTGTACCACACTTTCCTCTCTAATATGACATACATACAGTGTTTTGTGACTTTGACAGATTTCCTCAGGGTATTTTTTAAAAATAGGAATGCAAACACTCTCTTAAAGGGATTAAAAATCAAGCCGGTTACCACTGCTGCTTGAACTGAATGCTCCCAAACAAGCCTTTCCTGCAAATGACCAACTGTAGGTCACAGACAGTTAAACTGGGAGAGCACTTTAAATCCCAGATGAGATACTATTACACACCATGGAGCGCAACCTGAGTCCAAGAAAAGGGGGGCCTGCAATCCAACGCAGGATAGGGAGCTTGGAAAAGCAACAAGGAGTAGTGTTTACCAGGAAGAAAAGGCTTCTGGAAACACCTGGCCATAAGCTTCTGTACATAAGCTGCAAAATCTCAATTCCTGCACAAACTACTATTTTTCTCGGATTTCTGCTTTCCCCTAAAAAAAAAAAAAAAAAAAGAAATCAAGAACTTTAAGTTCTAGAAAAACGCAGAAAGCAACTGAATGAGTGATAGGAAATGTAAGCTTAAAAATTCTGAACCATTATCCAAAAGAGACCTTAAAACAAGTCAAACACCATTATTCAGATCACATTCTTTCCCTACCCATGTAGCTGCATTTCCTGTGCTGCTTCAACCCAACCTTCACTGAACCTCTAAGGCTTATTATAAGGGACCTCTTGAGATCTAGCCAAGCTCTTCCCCTACCTCCATAAGCAACTCTTTTCCCCATTCCACGTGGGGCAAGAGCCCTCTGTAATGTCACTTGCATGCCTTAGATCATTACAAGCAAAGACCCCTGAGGGGACACAGAGCTACTCAAACCATGAAGAGTCCAAATGCAGCAACAGGGTTCAGAATATCCTCCCAAGAACCTTACTGGGCCAATAAAAAAATCCACCCACTTTGTTCAACTTCCGAAGACCTAAGATGAAAGTAGAAGGGACACGTAAACAAATAATTTCCTGCCTTACAGAAGGACAGGTGAAGTTCCCGACGACTGGAAGAAGGGAAATACAACCCCCATTTTCAAGCAGGGGAAAATGGATGACCCAGGGAATTACAGACCAGTCAGTCTCACCTCTGTGCCTGGCAAACTCTTGGAGCAGATTCTCCTGGAAGGCATGCTAAGGCACATGAAAAACAGGGAGGTGCTTGGTGACAGCCAGCATGGCTTCACCAAGGGGAAATCCTGCCTGACCAATCTGGTGGCCTTCTATGATGGGGCTACAAAACTGATGGACAGGGGCAGAGCAGTTGACATCACCTTCCTGGATTTGTGCAAAGCGTTCGACGCTGTCCCACATGACATCCTTGTCTCTAAATTGGAGAGACATCAATTTGATGGGTGGACCACTCGGTGGATAAAGAACTGGCTGGATGGCCGCACGCAAAGAGTTGTGGTCAATGGCTCGATGTACAATTGGAAAACAGTAACGAGTGGTGCCCCTCAGCGATCGGTGTTGGGACCGGTCTTGTTCAACACCTTTGTTGGTGACATGGACAGTGGAATTGAGTGCGCCCTCAGCAAGTTTGCCGATGACACCAAGCTGTATGGTTTGGTTGACATGTCGGAGGGAAGGGATGCCATCCAGAGGGACCCTGACACACTTCTGAGGTGGGCCAATGTCAACCTTATGAAGTTCAACAAAATCAAGTGCAAGGTCCTACACCTGGGTCGGAGCAATCCCAGGCACAGCTACAGGTTGGGCAGAGAAGAGATTCAGAGCAGCCCTGCGGAGAAGGACTTGGGGACATTGGCTGATGAGAAAATGAACATGAGCCAGCTGCAGTGTGCGCTCGCAGCCCAGAAAGCAACCGTATCCTGGGCTGCATCAAGAGGAGCGTGACCAGCAGGTCGAAGGAGGTGATCCTGCCCCTCTACTCTGCTCTCGTGAGACCTCACTTGCAGTATTGTGTGCAGTTCTGGTGTCCTCAACATAAAAAGGACATGGAACTGTTGGAACAAGTCCAGAGCATGCCACGAGGATGATCAGGGGAGTGGAGCACCTCCCATATGGAGACAGGCTGAGAAAGTTGGGGCTGTTCAGCCTGAAGCAGGGAAGGCTGCGTGGAGACCTCATAGCAGCCTTCCAGTATTTGAAGGGGGCCTACAAGGATGCTGGGGATGGACTGTTCATCAGGGACTGTAGTGACAGGACAAGGGGTAACGGGTTCAAACTTAAACAGGGGAAGTTTAGATTGGATATAAAGAAGAAATTCTTTACTGTGAGGGTGGTGAGGCACTGGAATGGGTTGCCCAGGGAGGTTGTGAATGCTTCATCCTTGGCAGTGTTCAAGGCCAGACTGGATGAGGCCTTGGGTGCCATGGTTTAGTGTGAGGTGTCCCTGCCCACGGCAGGGAGTTTGGAACTGGATGATCTTAAGGTCCTTTCCAACCCTAACTATTCTATGATTCTATGACATAGAGGCCCTGAGTTCTGTTTAAGCATCTCCATAAAATAAGATACATAGCCCATAGTTAGAACCTAAGTTGTCTCAATGTACTCATACCTGTTTCAACAGGTTCCTAAGTGGGTGCTAATATAACTTCAAAGCTAGGGCAATCTACATACAATAACACTCCCTCTTAGTGAGGTATTGCCTAACCATTTGCTAGGCCAGAGGAGAAAGCAATGCTTCCAGAAAGCATCACACAGTACCTTTTACGTTTAAAAGCTCACATACTCCTACTAAAAATAAGACCTGTCATCCTTGAAAGGCAGAAATAAATGCAGAATTTCCAGATGAACAAGAGAAGTGTTTCTCAAGTATCATGGGGGAGGGGGGTGAAGAGACACAACCTGGTTGATGGGCAGCAGCCTCTACTCCCTTTAGAAATATGTATTAGAACAATGTACCATCAATAAGCCTTCAACAGTAATCTTCAATTATTTTTTGCTACTTTGGCAATTTCCACCAAGCTCCCTCCCTCCCACCCACCAGAACAGAAAAGATAATTTTTAACCCAGAATTAATTCTTCAATCAAATTTCATCACAATTGCATAGGTAATGTTGGACTCGCCAATTTCTCTTAATCTAGCTCAAATTAAAGTACTAATAGCACCTTTCTAATCAGTCAGTCCTACTGCTACAACATGCAGACAACCCTCCCCTCCTAGAAAACAACCCTTGAACATCTTCCTACAGCTACTACCATCAGCTGCAGTTCACAGCCAACAGCAGAAATGTTCGGGTATTGTCAGGCAGCCAGTCTCTCAAGTAATGCTGCCTTCAAACTCTTAAAGGAAACACTGCTTTATTACCAAGGATTAGAAAAAACAACATCAGTCAACTACCAACTTGCTTATCCCCCAATACAGCACTATCAAGGATTCTGACACAAAGATGTTATTTTTCAGTAGTATCACAGGCCAATTGTAACCAGAACTGGAGTTTGGACATAGCAGAAACTTGACACTGATCACACAGCACACATTTTGCTCTTACACGTGTGAAAACGTCAAAAGTCTGGCTAACCAAGATGGACCTACCATCAGCCAGAGCTGAGGCTATCAGTGAAGGTGACAGCATCATAATATTGTATTTAAGAAGGCGGAAAGCCTGCTGCACAACAGCAGCTGGGAGACAGGAGTGGGAGCATGTGAGAGAAACAGCTCTTCAGACACCAGGGTCAACGAGGAAGGAGGGAAGAAGGCGCTGCAGGTGGCAGAGCAGAGATGTCCCCGCAGCCCATGAAGGTCCATGGTGGAGCAGATCTGCACCTGCAGCCCAGGCAGGATCCCACGGCTGGAAGAAGGAAGTGCCTGGAGGAGGCTGTGACCCCATGGGAAGCCTGCGCTGGAGCAGAACCGGTGGCCCCGTGGAGACAGCAGCTGATGCTGGAGTAGGTTTGCTACAGGACTTGTGACTGTGTGGGGGACCCACACTGGAGCCGTCTGCTTGCGAAGGACTGCACCCTGCGGAAAGGACCCATGCTGGAGCAGCTCGTGAAGAACTACAGCCTGTGAGAAGGACCCCTACTGGAGAAGTTTGTGAAGAACTATCTCCTGTGGGAGGAATACCACACTGGAGCAGAATAGGAGCATGAGAAGGAAGAAATGGGAGAGACAATGCGTAAGGAATTCACCACAACCCCCTTTCCCCTTCTCACTGCATCACTCAGGGGGAGGAAACAAAGAAATCGAGTGTGAAGTTGAGCCCAGAAAAGAAGGGAAGGTGATTTAACTTTTCTTATTTCTCATTATCCTACTCTGATTTGATAGGAAAATTAATTTAACTTATTCCCAAAGTCTATTTTGCTCGTAACAGTAACTGCTGTGTGATCTCTCTCTCTCTTCGTCTTGACACACAGGCCTTTCATCTTATCTTCTCTCCCCCTGTCCAGCTGAGGAAGGGGAATGAGAGCGAAGCTTAGTGGTTGTGGCAGCCAGCCAAGATCAGCCCACCACAGCAGAAAAAGAATTCTCTCTGAAACTCCTCCCTTCCACTGCATATACAAAGCGGTCCTCCAGAGCAGGCAGACAAGGAAATTATTATTTATTGTGGTACACAAAAACCCCAGTCATGCACGAGCCATTCATTGTGCTCCTGCACATTGTCTTGCCCCAGACAGCACACACCATGCCATAAAACGTGCAACACAACAGAAAACAGAAGTGAGCACTGAACCAAGAAAGCATACTCTAAAAAACAAACAAAAAAAATACACCCAACAAATAAACCTACAACCACCACAAATAAAAACGAACCCCCCACCTAACACAACCAAACATACCTTGGCACTTTCAAGTCCAGTGAGGGATGGTAGGCACTGCTGCAGAAGGCATTAAGTACAGGAAAGGCAGAAGAAGCTTTACACCAGCTGGAGTAAAAGAAATCATCTCCAGGAGGGACTTTATTTGAGGAGGATATGGAACAGGAATTCATCAAAGCTAGCGTCCTCGGCCAAGTGAAGGTAATGATTAGCAAATGAAAAAAGTTATTACCAATAACAAAGCCAAATAACATGCACTGAAAACAAAAACAAGCTTGAATTTGAGGTACTGGAAGAAGGAGCCTAGAGAGGGGAAACCAAAGAGACAGTCACATGAGCAGAGTAAAAAACCAGCAGGAAGCAAGAACAAGGCCAACTGTCCAGACACTGGTGCTAAATCCAAAAATGCAGAGAAAAAAGTGGCAATATCAGAGCACACCCACAGGGTAAACTTCTTTCTCTGACTGAAGCAGCAGACTCCAACTGCTTCCCTTGCATCCTGGAGGGCCATGCGTCTCAGCAAGCAGAATGTCCCCGACCTCTATCCCAAGGACACCAACACATGGTTTTTGCCAGGTCTGCAAACCAGCTATTAGAGAATATTTAATCACTCTTAGACAGTACCAATATAAATACAGACTATTTGCAAGAGCAGGAGTCTCAACTAGACAAAGAGAATAAGAATCAACAGCTAGAAGCTGAAGCAGGAAAAACTCTTACTGGAAAATGCACATAAGTTTTAATCTGCTGGGACGATACATCTAGATATTGGCTGTCCTCCACTACCTGGAGCCTCAAAAAAAAAAAAAAAAAATCAACATGAGATACCTTTATGGTCTAACTCCATCAGATGGTTGTAACGCTGATTCGAAAGTCACAAAGAAAAGTTGTGTAGTCTGGGTTCAAAACAATTAAAATGAAGGAAAAGTACAAAAAGCTGTCACTGCATGTGCTGCTGACGTAGACTTTTTTAATACTTGTGTCTGCGGAAAGACTAAAAATGTTTCTTTCTTCTCTCACTAGTTTGGAAGACAGGTGAAAGAGAAAATAACAGTTTTGTCCACGAGAAAATAAATAGAAAATTTGCACCTGATCTACTACAGTCAAAAAAAATCTGCACCAGTAAAGACACAAAAACGTTCCTATGTTTCAGATTCTGGCAGTTAATCAGCTAACTTCACAATTCCTGGATGTCTACAAGGACATCATGTACCTGTCCCTGTGCTGAAAAGGGATTTTAGCAGAGAGTAGCTTGTTTCAGAGTATTTCTGACATGCAATAAACAACATCATCTTCCTCAAGCAGTAGAGGCTTTAATAACATCGTATTTGTGCAGTTGTTGCAACAGGAACACGTGACAAGTATCTGGTAGACAGCAGAAAAACTGTAAGAAGGAGAGGGCAGAAACTCTGTCAAACTGAGTTTCAGTGATCACAGCGTAACCACCAGCCAGAAGCTGGCAACGGGACAGGGAACACTGCTGGCTGACAGGGAACACTGCTGACACTCAACCCATAACAGGTCATTTTTGTAGCTCATCATGCAAAGACTTTCAGAATGCCAAGCACTCAGAACAAGACAACCTCAAAAAAAGAAAAAAAGTCTCCCTTTCCCTAACTCCCCACCAGATTTGCTCATGCTCAGGGTCACTAAACAGCTGCATAACATACCACACTGCCTTTCCCCCATCTTGTCTAGTGCCTTGTGCTGACACCAGGAATTTCAAACATTACTGTCTTTGCCTTACAACTCATCCTATAGAAACAAGACTCACAAAAGTAGACCAAGAAACCAGCAGGTGTCCAAACTAAAGGAAGACACCAACAATACTTAATTAGAATTCCACTCTTCAAAGAACATATTTGGTAATTTCAAAATTACCAAAAAGCAAAGGATTAGTGGGTAACACAGGCCAAATTTTTCTCAATGACTGATGTACCCTCCCTGGCAAGATGCAGCTGAACCAAAGACGATATTAATATTTTGGCACTGAAGTGCGGAACTTCATTATCACATATGCAGAAGTCTTTTTCAAGGCACAGTGTACCATTCTGTTGCCCAAGCTAACTGCCTTGATCACTTACAATTAGTAACTAAATAAGCTTAAATACCTGGAAGGTATAGCACCACTGAAGTTATCATACCTCAAAACTAAGTTGATTTCTTGCAAATAAGGGTTATAAGAAACACTCCACAATACCAGATAGTCAAGAACTGCTATGTGACAACTACTTGCTTTGGTTATTTTGAGCTGCTCTCTTTTTGCATTACATACAATATTCCTTCAGAAACCACCAACCACACAGCAAAAACCTGGTCTCTGAATCGTACTCTGTGCAAACAGCTGCATCTCTCCTCATAGCCTGTCTTTCATTACTATTTCCAATGACTCATAGAAAAAGCATGCAGAGCCAGGCAGAGATGGTGGTACCCCCCACCGTCCTCCCTCCTCTGTCAACCCACTTCTCAGAGAAATAGGGTTCTGAATGTGCATTTCAAGACACTTCCAGCCCAGACAGCCGCTTCCTGCCAGCCGCATCAGGTCATCAATGGAACAAAAGAGGGACTGTGAAGAAGCACCTCCTCAAGTCTAAACAGGAGCTGACAGGAAGCCCCATATGAAGTGGGGAGAGTTAAACAGCAACTACTGCAACTAACAGCTATTGATAATAAAATAATACAGCTATTGATAAAAAAAAACCCAAAACATTATCTGTGAATATTCATGGATTACAATCTAACATGGGACTTGCATTGTATCTGACAGAAGCAGAAACCAAACAACCCCCAAACACACACACACAAAAAAAAAAAAAAAACACCAACCCACGGAAATAAAGAAAACAGCCTTGATTAGCCTGGAATAAAAAGAGCAACCCCGTTTATGCCACATAAGAATAAGCTCTGCTATGTCAATTAGTGACCTTCTGACCCACTCACCTAATCTGGAATGGTCACTTTGGGTAGAAGATGACAAGAAGTGTCAGAAATTCAGTTGGAAAATAAAACCAAAATATTTCCAAAAAGGAGCCATACATTTGAAATAAAACATGGGCAAACCAGACAGACATCATTCAGAAGTCTCAAATTGCCTCCCATCTAAGCCTGAAGACCTCATCAAGAAGAGGAACATAGGTTCTGAATTACAGGCTACTAATTAAATTACCACAGGTGTTTGCAAAACATAACCAATTCCATCTTTAAATCTTTTCCAGCATGGAATACTGTCCAGCAATTATTAAAGAAGGGACCATTTATGATCTGAAGTATTAAATATAGACTAGAGATTAAATATAAATACATGCAGGCTGACCTGCATAAAGCAAAATAGCTTTCACATATCATAACTTCAGAATGCGTTTCACACCTAATCTGCAAATAGTTCAAGATCTACAATCTTCTCTTGTCCTGTTGTTTGCACAGTTGCAACAATTTCCTGTGCTTCTGAGGTAATACAATTAAGTGCCCATAATTACTGAAAGACACTACCTTGTAGCTGGGGCACATGCACTCCAGATATTAGAATGGGAATGCAAATAGAAGCATCTTTAAAAGCTAAAAGTAACCCTACACCACAAAGTCAAGTTTGCCTTAACCTAAGGGGGGGAAGGAAGGGAAAAAAGAATGAGCTCAGAGATAAATCCAAAACAATCCTCACTCTTTCTTTGAAGGACTCCGGAGTTACATTGCTGTTCTTGCTAGCCTGAGATTTACAGCAAAAAAAAAAAAAAAAAAAATTAAATTCTTCAACAGCAGCTCTGGTTCACACCACCAGAACTGTTGCACTCTAAGCTCCACTCGCAGACTGCTTCATCCTCAGAATCCTGCAAGAGGCAGCGTACTAACTCTACAGTTTCCAAACCCATATGAAACTTACCTGTCTAACTTGCAGATGAGTCTAAGCAGACTCTAAGTAAGATATTCTGCACATTACTTGCTTATCTGAGGCACACTGAAAACTGTACCAAAATAAGTGAGAAAGCCTAATGCTGCTTTTCTCAAACCACATTATTGTTACCTACTGCTAATCACAGCCCTGTTCTTAAACAGAGGCTTGTAAGACACATTTTAACTGAACTATCTCACTTTTCTCAGTTGAGGCTAATAAGAGAATGGAACCGATGCTATTTATCACCTTTCTGAAAAATCTCTGATTTGAGAGTAAATCTGAGTAAAAGAGCAACCGTTACGTTTCCTTCACACACAGATTTAAGCTGCAGTGTACTATTTAAAATACTTCATCTTCAAATTACAGCTCTTTCAGCAACTGATACCTATACTTTTACAAAAACAACAGGGAACCAGCATTACAAAGTTACTCACATAATAAGCTTTATAGAGCTTCCCATCTAGCTCTAACTTTAGATGTGCTGATCTGTCCAGAAAGTGGTGTCCTTTATAATTCTTCCTCTTCATTCTTCTGGGTACCCTACACCTCTGAAGATAAAGAAATCTGTTTAAGCAGATCTTGGGTGACTATGCCAGATTTCAAGAGACAATGATATCCAAACACTTTCAAGCTAAAAATGGGAAACCCAAAAAGATGAAGACCAGATTTTTTAATTTAAACATTAGATTTTTTCAAGAAAACAAAGTTTAACTGAGACACACACAAATCATCCCAGTCAAAAAAAAATTGTTTCCCACTTTAAAGAGAGAAAGCATGCATCGAGGGAGAGGGGAATGTAATTCTTACAGAAAAGCAATGAATGAGAAAGACTCTTCAGGCTTTACCACAGAGGCAAAAAGTATTAATTTCGCTCAACGGTATCAGTTTACATTAAGCCATCTTCTAATCTGCCAGAAAGAAGGGGATTACCACAAAACCACAGGCAGTACACTTCAATCCTGAACATATTAAAAGAGCAATAAAGAGCAAGCATCATCCTTTTCTTGCTCAACAGGTTAACATCTTCTACAAGAAACCTCAAAAAGGAGAAAAAGAACAACATTGCCACATTCCATCCTGATGCATACAAGAAATGACACACTGCTCGGGCACAATGGAAGTTAGTTATTGGAAGCCAAATAATCTGGGCACCAAAATGCTTAAACCATGCTCAGGAATAACCCAGAATGAAAATATTTTCTACTATTCCAGGGGAAAAGCATGGTATCATCACCCAGCAAGCCAGATGAGGAAACAAGAGAGTCAATAATATTTTAGTTTCCAAAATGAAGGAACCTAAAATACTCCATAGTGAAAAATAAAGCTTGAAAAAAGCCTTTGCCAAACTGGTAAGTGCTAATTTCATCACAAAAATGTCACAATACCCCAACAAGGGGTATTTCCCACATAGGAAAAAAGCTATCACAAAACACAGATGAAGAATATTACTGTGCACCAGCCCAAGCTCTAGATAACAGCAAAGTACTTCTTACAGTTTTATCTGAACTGCCATATCTTTTCTGTATAGACTATTGTGATTTGGAGAAGAAAAAAACCCCCAAACAAACAAAATCCACCAAAACCAAGCAACCAAACACAAAACACCAAACTTGAAGTATTAGAAAACACCAACTCATAAAGCCATTTTTATTCAAGAAAGAGGCATCTGGTTCAAGCATAGTACAGGAATCCCTCTTATTACCAATCTTCAATTTAGCTCAAATATTCAGGTCAATGTCATTCATAATCTTGAGCAACTTAGCTGCACTCTGCCTCCCTTTCTCCAACTAAGCAAGAAAACACCTGTTTCTCAAGACTGTTGCACATTGGTTGCGGAAGTCAAACACTGTTAAATAACAACAGTACAGCAGTGACAGCTCAAGATAAAAAAAAAAAGGAAAGAAGACAAGCTGGAATGCCATTAAATAAGTTATTGTTATCCCTCTGATGTATGCTCCTCAGCAGACACAAACTTCAAACAACTTCATGAAATACCCATGTGCTGTTCCAGTTTCTAGATCCTTTATTTGTTGCTTGATTGAAGCAACAGCAAGCCTCTGACAATGCTGATGCAAGGCTAATCAGCATGATTATTCACATTATTATATTCCATGATTCTATGTTAGGTCCTCTCCTTATAAATACATTTTCCAATCTGAAAATCTCTTACTGTGAAGAAAGATTATAAACTCTCTTTATCCATACCTATAGCTCTGAGGCACTGTAATTAATAACACAAGCAAAATGCTACATTAACTAATTCACATTATGGCTCACACTGCTGGCAGGGAAATTAAGTACAGAAAATGTCAGACCAAAGACATAAACTGCAAATATAATGATCTCTTGCAGTTCCAGCTTAGTTGTTTTTGTTAAATAAGCTCCTTTGTAACAATGCAGCTGAGCCTTCTTTTAGAATGTATTAGTAGCAATAATCATAAGGGGAGGTGGGCAGGAATCAAAGGAATTTTTACAAAAAGACTGCTCAGTGGAAAAAAAAAAAAAAATTATTGGGAGTAGACCATGAACTCAAGACCATGAACCCAAGTCCTTCTGCTCTCACTTGTGTTTCTTAATTGCTAACCTACAGATTCTGCTCCCCTTCTTCTGGTCATTTAATCTTTAACTCTTACGCAAAGTGCCCTGGCTTCAGCTACAGTCAGGAATTCCCAATCACATAGGTATAAGCATCCTATAGGCCCCTAAGCAACCCTCACCATGGGTTGAGGGTTGAAAAATGGGTACTTTAAGCTCTCGAAAGCTTAACAAGTTCTCTGACTACCAAGGTGGATAGGAGGAAGGCTGTAACACCACTGCTTGCATTTTGAGTGACACAGTTGTTACTTCATTCTTCACAAAACATACTGGCAACCACTAGGCATTATTTGAAGCATCTGAAGGCTTGTCCTCAGACAAAACAGTAAAAACATCTTGTTTCTGACAAGGTGCAGCAAAATCAAATGCACAGCTGCTCAGCCTCAATAATACCAAGGCAATACTCAGAAGCAGAGATAAGATGGCCAAGCAACTTCAGAGTCAAAGATGATTTATCTAAAGACTAAGTCCTCATGATTAAGCAAGAGCTTAATGAAAGTATTAAAGCTGTCTACTGTGTTAAGGGGCTTTTGCCTGATTTTTTTTCCAAATGTGGACATAGAATTGCATAGATAACAAGCATCTTGGAAAATATTTTCTGTGAGGCCAATGATGCAAAGAGTCCACATTTGATGGATCTGGGGTTTCTTCAAGCACTGTCAGTGACTACAGCAAAACTCATCTCTCCCTGTCATGCAGCATTTGCTCCTGAAGATCTCCAATTCAAAGGGAAGGAGTTATTTTGACATATAGGCAGACCTCTCTCACTACATCAATCTTCATTCAAATCCTCATGGACAGAAAACTATTATCTGCTAGTAACTACACAGCCTCTGTGAATCTAAAGTAGTGACAATTGTTATGAAGCATCTAAAAAGACTACAGCATAAACCAAGTGCTCCCTGCCCCTTCAAAAATATAATAAACATTTTTGGTAAGGCAGCATAAACTATTCAAGCCTTGGAATGAAGTCCCTCCTTATACTCTGCCAGCAGTAAACTTGTAGAAACTCAGAATTTCCTCTCCAACAAAATCACTACAGTGTAACACATCCATCTTGCTGGGGAAGACTTATACAGATTTATGCAAAGTTCATCACCCAGCCAGTGGAAGAGAAAGTTTTCTGGCTCTTCATATCATCATTTGAAAGACAGAGGCAGACAGAAGTATTCAGTGAGCCATGACGAAACATGCTGTCAACTGTTTAGAACATGGTTTTATGCATGCTGTACTTTCCTGCTGCTCCAGAACTTATTTTCTGTGGCATACACACAGGCTAGTTTGCCAACACCAGCCTTACTTTCAAAAATGGAGGGGGCAGGGGCAGTCACCAGTACAAACGTTACCTCATCTCCTTCTCTTTAATCTCATTCTTGAAAACCTGACTTTGGTCTCAATCGCAGCTTAAAAAAAAAAAAAAAAGTTTCATTAAATTTAAATTGAAAAATATACAAAGGCATGAAAAGATCCAACTGTCATGAAGAAAAGCAGCAGACAAACTGGTCTGTCTCATGCTTATTATCCAGGTACAGCATATAGGATTGAATGTTTGCAAAAAGATTTTAAAAAATACCAACAGTGAGATTTCATGCATTCATTTTTAATATTGGCTCTTTTTCCATTAATAGCTGTGTTATGATCATACTATCCATAACTGTCTGAACAAAGAAATACAGCATGCTTACACTCTTATTAAACATGGAGATGACACAAAAGTTACAGACATGCTGGAGGACAGGAATAAGATCAAAATTACTTCAACATATAAAGCAAATATCAAGAAAAACAAAATTGCACTGGATCACATGAAAGATAATACACTTAGAAAAATATGATAGATGGTATAAACACAAGATGAGGAACACATTTCAAGTAAGGCACCTTCAAGTAAAAGGGTAACAGGTAACAACGCAGCAAAACTCTACTACATCATACCATTATGAAAATGTAGATACCATGCCATAATGTACAACAGTAGCATATCTATCAGGGTACAAATCCTTATACTGTTATAAGTATGCATATTAACATCCTTGATGGAAAACTCTTCTCCATTTCAGCAGTGCACTTCCAGAAAGACACAGAGTGAGTGAAGTCAGAACAATCCAGGGAAAAGTACTATAGGCCTACTGAACAGGACTCACAGAGAAATATGCAAGAATTGGGTTTTCAGTCTAAAAGGTAAGTGTAAGGGAAATACACTATTACAATTTCAATTTGTAAAAAGTTGCGGTTAAGAGAAAGAGAATAATCTTTTCTCCATGTCCATTGATAAGTAGTGAGGTAATACTGCACCAAGACATACAGAAGTTAGACACAGGGAGAACCCATCCAGTGCTAGGAACACTGGAGCACTAAAGCTATGGAGTCCCCATCACAAAGCCTTTAAGAACATGTTAGATAAGTACATTGGGGGTCGGCTGTTTTGGAGTTTGCTCGTTTGTTAAAATGAATCTATACAGCCACTAAGAAACACAGACAAGAGGTAAACTGTATCCAAATTATTGCCCTTATCAAACATCACAACTTCTTCTAAAGCATCAGCAGTTCCAAACCACTTATTCTTACCTCTTTGCTTCCTCCAGGTGACAAAGGTACTCATAGGCTACATTCTGGCGTCGCCTTTCATCCATTTCCTCTGCTGTCAATCTCTCATTATCCAAGACAGCTGCAAATAGCCAAAAGACACCCTCAAGTAGTTGAAGATTGAAAGTAACTGAACAGGCACACCAAAAATCAGATACAACCTTTCTCATACAAACTCAGCGCAGGTTTTATTTTTTTCAGGGAAATTAAGGACCAAATATATCTGTTCTTTAGAAGCAACAGAAAACGCCCAGTTTCCTTATCCTTCCTTGTCACACAAACTTGCCATCTTCCCTCTTCCGATTTCTCAATTTGACTGTGATGCAACTTCTTCCATCTTGCAACTGCTTAGAAACAGTCCTTCATTTTCTTATTTTCTTCTAGCTTTGCCTTTCTCTTCCCCAAAAGCACGTCAGTGACCTCATGTTCTATCTATCTATCCTCCAATTTTAGCAGTCAAAGATTAAGGAAGGTCGACAGCATATATTCACATGATATAATCTGTTCTATATCTTTATAGTTTGTCTCCAAAAAAATATGTAAATGCCACTCACAATCCTCACCTCGGACAGCCTCATTCAGATCCACAACCTGTGTGCCATCTTCAGATCAAGCTAAGGATTTACTTAGGTGTATATGCCTAAACCTGCCAGATTCTGTGTTTAAAGCCTCACTGATAAAGTCTGCTCTTCCCACTCTTACAGCTAAATACCGCATTCATTTTCTCATAGGAAAAAAAAAAAAAAAGACAAACCAACTTTTAAAGTTTTATGGACCAACTTGCCAAATAGGAAGTGTCCCATGCCATTATTAATCAAATGTTAGCTTAAAATACCTTCAACAAAACATGCAAGCGATGAGGCATCAACTACAGCATTTGGGATCAAACAGGATTTTGCTTCAAACTGTAAAGGGTCTCTTACAAACCAGGCTGAATTACCACAAAGCATTTTTCCGATTATTCCAGCCCGCACCCAAAGCTAGAAGCGCTGAAAACGGACTCAAACGGCAGGGTAACGCCTACCAGGAAGGAAAAAAATCCCTCCCAGCTCAATCCTCCCTTCTAACGTTAAGCCGAGGGCCCTTCCCGCAGCCCAGCCCGGCCGACCGGCGCTCACGGCTCTCACCCGCAGCACCACGGTTCCCCGCCTTCGCTGATTTCTGACGTGGTGCCGCAGCACAAGCGAGCATCCATCTCGGACACCTCGCACTGAAGCATCCCTCTCCACAGCGAGCATACGACAAGGAAGCGGAAGGGTCCGATCAGAACGGGCGTTTTGCCCAGTAAGCCAGGTGCCGCGGCCGAAGGACGCGGGAGACAGGGACCGCTGCGGCCACGCGAGGCCTCCGCCCGCGGCGGACATCTTGGGCGAGGCTCGGGGCCCTCCCGCGGGAAGCGACGGCGGGAAGGCGGCAGAACGCCCCCGTACTGCCCTCCTCTCCTCTCCTTTCCCCCCCTTCTTCTATCGTTCCTCTCCAACACGCGAGAGGGACGCCGAGCCTGAACCAGCTCCCGCACCCCGGGGCGCCGACCCCGCAGGAGGCACGACGGGCCGCACCCGAGATTCGGGGCCCCGCGGCTTCCCCCCGCGCCTGCCACACCCCAGGCTCAGTTCCCAGCACGGGCTCCTGAAAGGGACTGACAGCGCAGGACAGGCAAATCGCTGCTTAGCAGACCCCACGCGCCCTAGTACTCACAGCCATAATGAGGCCGGGCCATGGCCAGCCCGTCCACCTCCTCCGCCGCAGCCGCCATGGTGCTACGCTGGGCCCGGGGTGGCCGGGAACTGGGCGCGGCTGTTCCTCTTCCTGCCGCACCGGGTGTGGCGGGGGAGGAGTCGCCGCTTACGCTCTCTCCGTCTCCCCGCCCCAGCCGCCTCTGTCCGCTGCCGGTGTGGGCCGGTCTCAGCGCCCGGACTAGCTCGGCTCCGTCCCACAGGCCTTAGCCTCGACGCACCCCCGCCTGCCCGCCGTGCCTCACACTACGTCCCCATGTACCTTCTCGGGCCTCACGGCCCTGGCCCACCCGTAGCTTCAACGTCTCCTGTCAAACCCATTCATAACACCTAGCTAAGCTCTGACCTAAGCTCTACCAGCCCTGCTACATAGGATACAGCACAGGCCAACCCTGTCATGACCCTACATCCACCCTCTCAACCCTTCCAGCCTCCTGACACGCAAAGCCCCAGCAGCCCAGCCATCATGTGCACAACACAGCCAGGTCAACTCAGCCCCAGGAGCCTGTCCCAAGCCTACAGCCTGCTGGGGTGCCGCCTTCTCTTGCCAGGCTTCCAGCTGCACCAGCCCTCCTCAGCAGCAAAACCCAGCCTTGCTGGACACAGCTGTGCCCTTCCACCTAAACAGCTCTGCCGACCACACCATAGTAACTCACCTGAAATGTTAGCCACTGTTTGAAGCAGGGTGCCTCAAAACATCAACATGCAACAACAGCAACATTCAGCAGCACTGCCACAGGAAATAATCCTGCTGTAAAAGTTCCCTTTCCCTCAGTGCTTAAAGTGTTACTGTTGCTTTACCTAACTCTTGCTCAAGAGTCAGAGTACTGAAGATGTCACCAGCTGTCCCATGAATTTCACTGCCATGGCTTAAGTTTACCACTTAAGCACAAATGTAAGCAACTAGGTAGACCAATAGCCTCTCTTAGGAAAAACATCACCAACAGGGAGGGGAGATGATCCTTCCCATCTTCCCAGTGCTGGTGAAGCCACCTAGAGTACTGGCTTCAGTTCGTTGGTACAAGGAAGACATTGATAGAATAGAACAAGTTCAGTGAAGTACTGAGCAACTGTTTAAGGGCTTGGAGCATCCAATATATGAGGAGAGGCTCAGAGAGGACAGGACAAGAAGCACAGGGCAGCAGACTCAAATTAAGGGAAGTCCACTTAAACATAAGAAGAAACATTTTTATTCTGAAGGTGGTCAAACACTGGAACAAGCTGCACAGAGAAGTTGTGGAGTGTCCATCCTTGGAGGTACTTCAAACTTAATTAGACATAGTCCTGAACAACCCACTCTAGTTGACCCTGTATTAAGGAAGTGAGGCTAGACTAGATGCTTCCAGAGGTTCCTTCCAACCTCAGTGATTATATGAGTCCCTGGAAAAGTACATTTACAGAATTTTTTTAAAGGGTCTGTATGGAAAGGGAGAGTGACAGAAAATACAGAGGTGAATGCCAGACATAAATTACAAAACAAAAGGGTTTCTAACAATCATTTATAGTTCTAATTGTTAACATTTATTTGCATTACTTCATATGTGGCCACTTTGCAGTTATATAAACAGAAGACATTTAAAGTAATGTTTATATGTCGACTGAGGAGTGCAAAACTTTGTTCCCCCCAGAAATCCCATAAGATTTTTTGCACAATCCCACAATCCCCCTAAAAAAAACACCAAACCCCAACAAATCTCTCATAAACTTACTTCTTCCTACACGCTAATTCTGATAAGAAATGTAAAACACGATTATCACACGTCAAAGAACCTGTTTGAACCTCTTCAAGGTTATATTTCAGTGGTTCCTGTAACAGCTCCCCTAATTTAAGATGTGTGATCTCTGTTACTGTCTCTGCTAGTTGTTGTTTGTTCTGGTTTGTGTGTGTTTAATTTATTGCTTGTTTCTTGTCTTTTTTCTTTTTACTGTTGAACAGGCACTAGTCAGCCTTACAAAGAGCATTACAGAGGTACCTATTTTTCTCTAATTTCAAAATTTGCGCAACTAATTCTGTAAAAAAAAAAAATAAATTCTGAGTACTTGGCCTTAATACCTAATCACTGGCTTCCTAGGGGAAACAAGAGCACCAAAATTCAGTCTTTTATTTAAACTACTTTTATCTATTCTTTCGCAGGCCACTTCCTTTATGAGAAAGATCATTTCTGTCAATAGTGCTGAAAAAAATACATGTTTAGAACACCTGAAGACTCTGATGCTCTGATTCTACAGTAACTTGCAGATAACCTAGCTGCAGGCTACCACTGAAACGTAACCTCTTCAAATCCTCCTCCAACAGGGCAATATACGCAGCTTCACACGTGCCTTTCCAGAGTATAAGTCTTGCAGTTCAAAAAAGACTGGGAAATAAAAGCACATTCAAATAACCTTCCACTGAATAACTGTTCATATGAGTCCTCATTCCTGGAAAACAAAGCCTGAAGATGGAGTAGAATCTGCTCTACATCCCCTTTAACACTAAGAATTCCAAGCTGTCTCTTATCCTCTCTGTAGCACAAATGAAACTCTTCAAGACCTTCAATAACATGTCTATTGCAACTCTACATCTTAGCATCTTTCATTCTGATGATCTACCTCATGGATGTGAAGGATAACAGGAAGGGACTCTATAGGTACATAGCGAATAAAAGACAGACTAGGGACAACGTAGGCCCCCTCCGGAAGCTATCGGGAGGACTGGCTACCCAAGATTTGGAGAAGGCTGAGGTTCTTAACGACTTCTTTGCCCCGGTCTTCACTGGCAAAGGCTCTGACCGCACCACCAAAGTCTTGGAAGGTGGATGCAGGGACTGTAAGAATGAAGACTCTGGGCCCACTGTAGGAGAGGATCTGGTTAGAGACCATCTTAAAAACCTAAATGTACACAAGTCCATGGGACCTGACAAAATCCATCCGTGGGTCCTGAAGCAGCTGGCGAATGAAGTTGCTAAGCCACTGGCCATCATATTTGAAAAATCATGGCAGTCAGGTGAAGTTCTCAACGACTGGAAAAAGGGAAAGATAACCCCCATTTTCAAGCAGGGGAAAATGGATGACCCAGGGAATTACAGACCAGTCAGTCTCACCTCTGTGCCTGGCAAACTCTTGGAGCAGATTCTCCTGGAAGGCATGCTAAGGCACATGAAAAACAGGGAGGTGCTTGGTGACAGCCAGCATGGCTTCACCAAGGGAAAATCCTGCCTGACCAATCTGGTGGCCTTCTATGATGGGGCTACAAAACTGATGGACAGGGGCAGAGCAGTTGACATCACCTTCCTGGATTTGTGCAAAGCGTTCGACGCTGTCCCACATGACATCCTTGTCTCTAAATTGGAGAGACATCAATTTGATGGGTGGACCACGCGGTGGATAAAGAACTGGCTGGATGGCCGCACGCAAAGAGTTGTGGTCAATGGCTCGATGTACAATTGGAAAACAGTAACGAGTGGTGCCCCTCAGCGATCGGTGTTGGGACCGGTCTTGTTCAACACCTTTGTTGGTGACATGGACAGTGGGATTGAGTGCGCCCTCAGCAAGTTTGCCGATGACACCAAGCTGTATGGTTTGGTTGACATGTCGGAGGGAAGGGATGCCATCCAGAGGGACCTTGACACACTTCTGAGGTGGGCCAATGTCAACCTTATGAAGTTCAACAAAATCAAGTGCAAGGTCCTACACCTGGGTCGGAGCAATCCCAGGCACAGCTACAGGTTGGGCAGAGAAGAGATTCAGAGCAGCCCTGCGGAGAAGGACTTGGGGATGTTGGTTGATGAGAAAATGAACATGAGCCGGCTTCAGTGTGCGCTCGCAGCCCAGAAAGCAACCGTATCCTGGGCTGCATCAAGAGGAGCGTGACCAGCAGGTCAAAGGAGGTGATCCTGCCCCTCTACTCTGCTCTCGTGAGACCTCACTTGGAGCATTGTCTGCAGTTATGGTGTCCTCAACATAAAAAGGACATGGAACTGTTGGAACAAGTCCAGAGGAGGCCACGAGGATGATCAGGGGAGTGGAGCACCTCCCGTATGAAGACAGGCTGAGAAAGTTGGGGCTGTTCAGCCTGGAGAAGAGAAGGCTGCGTGGAGACCTCATAGCAGCCTTCCAGTATCTGAAGGGGGCCTACAAGGATGCTGGGGAGGGACTATTCATCAGGGACTGTAGTGACAGGACAAGGGGTAACGGGTTCAAACTGAAACAGGGGAAGTTTAGATTGGATATAAAGAAGAAATTCTTTACTGTGAGGGTGGTGAGGCACTGGAATGGGTTGCCCTTGGTGGTGTTCAAGGCCAGATTGGACGAGGCCTTGGGTGGCATGGTTTAGTGTGAGGTGTCCCTGCCCACAGCAGGGAGTTTGGAACTAGATGATCTTGAGGTCCTTTCCAACCCTAACTATTCTATGATTCTATAATTTTTTTCCTAATACTATTTTTTGAACCTAAATCATGTACAGTCAATCATGACCTTTCCCTTTAGACCCCATTTATCCCAGATAAGTTTAACTCTTATCCTCTATGTCTGTAATAAGTTTTAGACCCCTATTAATTTTCAATCTTCTCTAATTCTCCAATTACCTGGTTTAATTACATGTTCTGTGCCTACAGGGTCAGAACGTCCTGTAGCAATCCAGATTGAAAAATATATGAAATATATTGAAAATATATGTGTGTGTATATATAAAAAATAGTCTAATCCTTCATATACTAGATTATACTATTTTGTGTATTGGTTGCATGTTAGGCAATGGATTGCCAACAGCAAAAGTTGCCTTTTGGCTCCAAGCATTTGATCAAAATCATAGTGGTCAAATGAGACAAGTTATTGACGTGATCTTACAAGAAACACACAGAGACATGCACACAAACACCCTCACAACTGCCTCAGTGCCAGCACGCAATTGCACTCTCAGAGCTAGCCCAGAGTACTCCCACAGCCCTGATCCCAATCCTACCTGGTTCTGCTGATAGTCATGACATGATTCTAGGACACAGCAACAGGCTGCTGGAACAGCCTGTTTGAACTAACTTACTCTCTGAAGGCGACTTAGCCCATGCTGTGTGCCCATGATAAAATCCTCTCCTTCCTGTCTCATGACGTAGGCAAGCTCCATGCTGTCCAAAAGGCTTCTTGAACTAGAAAACTCTGCATTTTTCACCACACACCAGGTACAGTTTCTTATGAAGGATCTGTAAGGTCCAAGGAAGCCCCACAGCCACCTAGAAAAACAGAACAAAATGAAAAAACGGGCAATTGAAGATTCATTCTGTCTCTGACACTTATTCCCTGTCATTTTACCCACTTTGTAATGCTGTTTTCTTTTCTTCATTTGTTCCCTTGTAGGCTACCTAAAGAGACACTTGCAGAACCAATAAAGTAATTTAAGTCCTGAGCAGACTACAATATTTAGCTGGAAGCAAGCAAGTGGGGATGACCTAGATTTACAGACTGTACAGCAAAGACACATCTGACCAATTTTGCAATAGCAGCCACGTACCAAATACTCTACATCAAACCCATAAATTTCACCACTAAAACAGGGCTTCAGTGATGAAAAAGCTATTGTGTCTTTATTTAAATGGCTTTCATGGTTAATTGTAATTTTATCCCTAATACGATTCACTTCCCACAATTCACTACCTTCCAAAAAAATTAGTTCCCCCATAATCCCTACTTTGATAAAGGGAAGTTCCTTCTGCTCTAATAAATTTTACACACTGCTTACTCTTGCCCTGTTCTCAGGGAAGACTCTTGGGATTTTCCACTTTTTGTGACAGAATGCTCCTGTAAGCTTAGTTTCTAGCTGTAGAAGACAACTGTGTTTAGATTCAAGATTTCTCTAACAGATTAAGTATGTAGTATGTATTTATGCTAATCAAAGCATTAAATTAACAGTACTGTACAAAGACACCATTAAATTATGCATATAGTGTTTACAGAGTAAACATTTTTTGGTTAATTATTGAGCTATTACTACATATTTAACTACCTATAAGATACCTGTAGCGTGCTTAGCTTCATCTGAAAAAGGTATTTAAATTCAGCATTAATCAAAGCCCACCTGTTAGCACAGAATTTTTGACCAGCAGCATGGGATTGAAACAAAGCCTTTTACAAACAAGGTAAGGACTGCCATGAACTTCAGTGCTGCAAGACTGAAGCCAACAGTGCTAAACCTCAAGTGCAGCTCCCTAAAAGCCAGAACAGCATATAGCTTTCCTGGCAGAATTGTATATTGTGATATTCATGTCAATGAGGAACAACAAACACTAGAAAAATTCCTCAATCTTTACCCAGGCAATAGATGCTTCATCAATATAAAGAGAATAGTTTTATTATACTGATACATGATAGAATGATACTGTTGGGGCTCTGAAGTTACACATAAACATAGTTGTAGAAATCAAATGCAAACATGTCAGAGGCTGTACTAAAAAACATCTTTAAAAAATCGGGCAACATACTAGGAATATATTCATCCCTGTAGGAATGCAACAGAAGTTGTTCTTCCTGCATTTCAGACCTCATTGTTACAAGCTAATCATGAACCAAATACACATTTAAAATGGAGAGTTGACATTTTACGACACTTAACACTAATATCTTCTAAATGAAGAAGAGTAAATATGCACATGAAGAAAAACACTGCCAAAATTAGGAAAACTAACATGAGATTGCTAAAAGCTGGTTTATTCGATAACTTTTTTTTTTAAGCTGATTAGATAACAATTTTGAAAACAGACAGTTTTGACTAGAAGAATACTGAGAGACAAAATGAATGAAAGCAACATATAATAAATGGCAAAAGGCAAGACTGGCACTGATAAATCATAGAATAGTTTGAGTTGGAAAGGACCTTCCCCCTACAACACTCACAAATAACATGAGAAACTGATAAAGAAACCCTTTCAGGAACAGCAAACCCAAAAACACCCCTAAGAAAGCTACGGATTTGCTGCTTTTGGAAGGGACCTTCCAGACCAGCACTTACCATCACGACCACGCACGTTACCCAACCATCCTCCCACAGCAAGCAAACACCCGACACACCCTAAGAGCGCCGAACGCCACGGCCTCAGTACGCGGAGAGGGGCGGGGCGGAGCGGCCCCTTGCGGTACGGCTGCCCCGCGGAAGGTGAGGATGCCCTGCGCTGGGTCTGCCTTTCCCGACGGCCCTTGCGCATTTCCCAATAGTCTGCGCGGCGCTGCAGGATGATCCACGAGCTGCTGCTGGCGCTGAGCGGGTACCCGGGGGCGGCCTTCACCTGGAGCAAGCGCGGTGGCCTGCAGGTATGGGCAGCAGCGGACAGGCGGGCCGGACTCGGAACCCGGCTCTCCGTTCCCCTGCTCTCATCGATGTTTCCCTGGTCAGGTGTCCCAGGAGCTGCCGTTCCTGCACCCCAGCGAGACCAGCGTCCTGAACCGACTCTGCCGCCTCGGCACCGATTACATCCGCTTCGCCGAGTTCGTGGAGCAGTACACGGGGCACGTACAACAGCAGGTGGGACCGCCGCAGCGCTCCGCTGTGTTTCCCGGGCAGCCGCCGGTCCGGCCGGGCTGCCCCCGGCACTCGAGTGTCCCGCAGCGAGCTCCGTGCGGTGTGACTAAGGGGGGCCGCAGAGCGGCAGAGAGCGGCCCAGATGCAAGATCTCGTCCTTGAGGAAGCAAACTGTAACGATTTCTGATCAGTGCAGAAATCTGCTGTGACCAGTGCATAAATTCGAGTCACAGGTGTTGGTGAACTGTACAGAATGCTCATCCCTGTGTTGTAGTGAGTCCTCCTCATGGTTTGTGCGGAGGTTTGAGATCCAAGAAGCATGCTTGGGTACAAACAAGTTACCAGTGGTTCCCAGCACTTGCATCTGCCCATAGAAGACCTCAAAATAATTCTGCTCAAGTTGTCTTTGTGGCAAACTTCTGTTTTGTTTTTCTGGGCACTTCTGGTGGGGTAAGGTGCATTCCAGCGTGTTTAGACCACTGGCTGCTGCTGTGACATTGCACAGCAACACTATTACTCTTTAAACCTGCACTGGGGAGCTGATCTAGATTTTATTGTTTGGTTTCAGGACCATCATCCATCTCAGCAAAACCAGAGTGGGTTACATGGCATTTATTTGCGAGCCTTCTGCACAGGTCTTGATTCAGTGCTGCAGCCTTATCGACAGGCACTACTTGACCTAGAACAAGAGGTAAAGGAGAGAGATTTGGAACAAGGTGCTGCCCTGCTGCTGACAGGTTCTGGGAAGTTGTCATTTCTGCAATTAATATGCTAGCTAGTAGCAGCTAAAGAGACAGTATTTTCCGTTCCTAATCAGGAATGTCTTCCAAATTATTCCTGTGAGATGCTCTTATAAATGACTCTTCATTCTAATAAATGTTAAGCTCCCTCTAGCTTCAATTCAGTAAGTGCCCCATCTGCCTTAGAGCCCAGTGCTGTCTCAGACTACTGTGACTTCTGTTGTCTGTTGTAAAGGTTTAGATTAATTTCCACTAGATTAGTAGCTGTTGTATCTTGGCTACTGTTACCATGTGGTGGTTGTTATACCCTAAAATAGGACATAGCCCAAAATTTGGGGGGGGAAGGAAGGAAGAGGGAGGAACTGTGGGAATGGAAGATTTGGAATAGAGGCAAACGTGCTTTTTTTACTTACCCATACCTGATTTTGATTTTCATTAATTGCTTTGTTCTTGCAGTTTCTGGCTGACCCTCATCTTTCTGTCTCACATGTTAATTACTCCTTGGACCAGGTATGTCATATTAACAAACAGGTAGTGCTCTTCAGCTACTCTTATCACTCCTGGAGTCTAATAAGTTGGTAGAATAAATAAGGGTTAGTCTGTTATGTTGTGCTATTTCTTTTTAACACCTCTACATTTGTAGTCCCTTAATTGTGCTCAGAGGGTCACCTGCACTTTGATACATAGCTTAGGTCTTCCACCTTGTCCCTCACATATTTCTCACAGCTTGTGTTTAGCCTGAACCTCAGCTGAAGTGTAGTAACTCCATGAATCTCAGTCCAGTGGAGGAAGAACATACTTCCTAAAGATTCTTGTGTCATGTTTCTAATTTGTGGAGAAAGACAGATAATAGTTTCATTAAATTATTGTAATTAGCTGCTGTCCACACTTACTCAAGTGTAGTTTTTCTCTCTCCCTTGCATAGCAACCTAATTCAATATTTTGTTCCTTGTTCTGCAGTTTCAGTTACTCTTCCCCTCTGTGATGGTCATGGTGGAACAGATCAAGACTCAGAAGGTACAGTAAAATTGTAGCTAGTTTCTCTTGACAAGTTTCCTCTTTAGCTGATAAAGTTCTTTCTGCCCCCCACTACAGACCTTTAATACTAGGAAAGAATGTGGTTTCAGTAATGGATGCCGTATTCCCAGTACTGTTGTATAAGTACTGAATAACTATTTTGTAAATCCATTTGCCCTGGATTTGACTTTATTATCATGGTGGTCTTTGATGACTTGAATCACACTACACTTCATAGCATGAGATGCTGCTGGATACAACTTCTCTGAGTGTTTTCTTCCAATGTCATTTGGGGCAAAAAAAAAAAAAAAGAAGCAGAGCTGATGTTTCCAATCCACAGATAATCAGTTTTTGTTAAAGGAAGTTCTTGAGAGAAGCTTGGGTGTAGGACCACATATAGAAGGCCTCATTCTTCACTACATGGAGTGTGTTACATCTTTCTTTCTGTAAGACTTGTGCAGCTTGTTATGGCATTTTCCTGTTAGCAGAAAGCATAGTGTTTAAATGTCTGAAAAGGTCAGTACAAATTGAAATAACAGACCTAGTCTAACCATGTTTTCTTTCTGCAGATTCATGGATGTCAGATATTGGAGACAGTCCACAAACATAGCTGTGGGGGGCTGCCTCCTGTTCGCAGTGCTCTTGAAAAGTATGTAGATACAATAAAGCTGTTACTTCATTCTTCTGTAGTAACTGGAGTTAATGTAAAAGTGTTTTATCTTGTAAAAACAGTAAGATAATTTAAGATACAGTAAGATACATGCAAAACAAGCTTGCATGATATAAAAGTAGGAGTAGCATGCAGTGAAAACTGTCATAGTCCCTGTTTTTTATCTAAAGCAGACTCCTGACAGGAATTAAGGCTTTCTCCGTACTATGGTCTTGGGGCTGAGGAAGGTTAGGACCCTATGTTTTTTTTCTTCTTTGGAGGTCTATATGAACTCTTTTGCATATGGTAGGCTTGTTACTGTGGTTTGATCCTTCAAAAAACAGTGAGTTTTGCTAGGTTTGTATGTCCCTGGGGAGAAAGCTGGACTACTTAAAAGGTAATTTGTGTTCATGCCTAAATGGTAATTGAGTAGAAACTGCAGGACTGGAAAGCCACTGCAAGCTTACTTAGACATCTGGTGTACTAGCAGACCTCTGTGGAAAAGCCACATATTCAGAGCATATGTTAGTTTAGTTTTGCAAGTGATTGATCCACCTTCCTCCAAAACAAAAATAAAAATTCCACATTAGCCATTTAGCGCTTGCCATAATGCCTGACTGGACTTTCCAGAATGATGTACAATGGGTTTTTGATTTCTGTGCGGAAAAGCCTCACTGTGCTGCTTTTGACTTTAGGATTCTGGCTGTGTGTCATGGAGTCATGTATAAGCAGCTCTCTGCCTGGATGCTGCATGGATTGCTACTAGATCAACATGAAGAGTTTTTTATCAGACAGGGCCCCTCTTCTGGGAATGTCCCTAGCCAACCTGAAGAAGATGATGATGACCTAGGAATTGGGGGCCTTACAGGAAAACAGCTACGAGAACTGCAGGACTTGGTAAGACTGCAAGTTGTAGCTTGGCATCCTTCGGTTCCTAGGGCACAAAAGAAGAAAAATACATTGTCTTCTGCTTCAGTGTGAGCTATGCTGGACTGGACATGTATTGAGACCTGACAGGATGGGAAATCAACAGAATATTGTAGTAGGTCACATTTAGGCGTAAAGGACAGAGACATACCATTTGGCACCATTGCATAATCTTGGACAGGAAGCCCTACAGGTGGAATCTGTGATACTGTTATCTATTTGGAACTGCTGTATTCACCCTGCTTTTGACTGGCTCTTTTCTGATTCCTTACAGCAAACACTCTGATCTGCTCAAAACAGGCACAGGTGGTAGTGTGAGCAATTGCAAGGGAAAGGTTGTGGAGAGCTTGGGTGTTCACTTGTTTTGCACCCTTCTGGCAGCTGGGTCAGGTACCTTTCTTGCACAAGCATTTGTTGTGCATATGTTGCCTAACACGGTCATGACATTACTGGGGAAAAATGTGCTTTGTGAGAGTCGAGAGGCTGCTAAAAATATGTCCAGAGTGTGAATTTAGGGAGCAACCTGCCACTGTAGTGGGGAAATGCAGTAGCTCCTCACATAAATGGCATATCATTAAAATGTCCTTGTGCAAAGCAGCTTAATTGAGTAATCTTACTTTTTTTTTCTTTTTTTTTCTTTTTTTTTTTTTTGTTGTTCTTGTTTCATTTGTTTTTTTTTGTTGTTGGGTTTTTTTTGTTGTTGTTGTTTTTCTTTTTTTTTTTTTTTCCCCTGGGGTCTCTGACAGCGCTTGATTGAGGAGGAGAACATGTTAGCTCCATCTCTAAAACAGTTTTCTCTACGAGTAGAAATGCTGCCCTCATACATTCCTGTGCGGGTTGCTGAGAAAATCCTTTTTGTGGGAGAATCTGTACAGATGTTTGAGAATCAAAATGTTAACTTGACCAGAAAAGGTAAGGAACATCTTTTTTGTGTCCTTTGCTCAGTTATGAGTGACTGACAGGTACATTCCAAAATGCTATATTAGCAAATTCCTCAACAGTCACTGACTATTGGCTGATACTCTTCAGAACATACAGATGCTTGTGCCTGGACAGGCAGTGGTCCCAGTGTTCTGACTGATTCCAAGGGAGCAGTATAAGAACAGGATGAGTAAATAATACTTTCCAAACATAATCTCAAAGTTCACAGCAGCGAGTCACCATGTGATTTGCTTTGGATACATAAAGTCATGTTTTCTTTTCAGCTTGCATCCTCATCCCTGACAGGTGCAGACAGACACAAGGGCACATCTTGCTCTGAGTGTGTAAGTTGCAAAATGATGTCATAGGATTAAAATGCATCCACAAACATAAGAGATTCATTGCAAGGTGGTTACAAAGGTTGCTGTGCAAAACAAATGAGTAAGATTCTTCTTTAAGACAGAAAGAGAGAGGCAGTTCCAGCTGATGAGTGAGAAATTTACATTGGAGATGGTTTTCAAATATATTCCTATACCATTTGGGGAGTACTACTCTGGGGAGTTGAGTGACATTGCAGAGAACAATGGACCAATTAAATTAGACTGTTTTATTGCTTTTGTAAGGCAAGAAAAGGCCTTTCTTTGCCTGTATCTGTATCTTAGATAGACATATATGTCTTATTATAATCTTAGTGCTTATACCAATCACTGTTTTCCTGGTAATGTCTGCAAAAGGTTGGGGGTGGGAGGGAAAGATGCAGCATCACATATAAGTCCTTCATAGAAAACCTTACGAAAGGTTTTCTTGCAAAGAAGTGAGTTGAAAAGAATCTTCTAGGTTAGCTGGTTTAAAAAAAATTAATAAATCCCCAAGTTCAAGCAGTAGATAGATTTGAAAGGGGTGGGAGTAGGTGCAGAACCAAGCCAACTGCTTAATGTGGCAAAAAAGTTGTGGTTCAAAGAACTAGCTCAGTTCTAGAAAAAAAGGGCTGTAAGTGGAAATAATTTACATAGAAAATATTTGGGTTTTTTACTGATACCACAGCACTGCCATGGCAAATGTCTATACTGTAACTGTACTTGCTATAGTAATCTTGTAGCTTGATACTTGTACTCTGAGGCCTCCTCAACTTCACATTTCCCACCAGACCTGAGATGATGCTGCCTGAACAGTCTTTCTGCCCATGGTGCTGGAAGGGGTCTGCACTTCTCTAAATGGTATTCCTTTTCGTTGTCCAAAACACTTTTCTCATTGCTGCACAGGCTCAATCCTAAAAAACCAGGAGGACACTTTTGCAGCAGAGCTACATCGACTCAAGCAGCAACCGCTCTTTAGTTTGGTGGACTTTGAATCGGTGGTTGACTGGATACGAAGCACTGTTGCTGAGGTGAGGTTCCCACTACTACAGTAATAGGAAGATAACTACTACACAAGCTGAGAAGCAGTTCAGATTTGTGAATGACTGGGGTGGGGGGGCTCTTTAGAAAGAGTGACTGAACAAGTGTGTGAAAGCTGCAGGTAGAATTCATGTTCTTATCGGGCTTAGAACTTCATGGTTCCCCAACTTCTAATGACTAAAGGACATTAACAAATACTGTGTGCTTTCATGGGGGAAAGAAGTCAAATGACTTCTGAACTTTTCATCATGCTGTCAGCATGGTAGATGCTATCTCACTGATCACATTCTTTGCTTTGGCAATTTTTAGTCTTTTTTTCATTTGGGATAGGAGACTGAGAAGGTGGGGAGGCAAGAGAAGTGGGAACAAAGCTGGGGTGAGACTGATTGCATCAGAATTTTTTTTTTGTCACGGGCCTTCATGTTTCTTAGCAGGGTTTCTTGCTGGAATACATCAAGAGTATTCTAACTGCTAGCATGGACTGCTCATGCACAGGATTCTTAGTGTGTTCTCTTGTGCATTACATAGCTGCTGTTTTGTATGCATCTCAGTATTTTAAGACAGCTACTGCTTTAATTGGTTTTACATAAATCTGAGGTGAGGTTTCTTCTGTTTGTTGGGTTTTTTTTTGTTTCTTCACTAGCATCTTTGGAAACTGATGGTGGAAGAATCAGATTTACTAGGACAACTAAAGGTAATGTAACTGCTAGCTTGTTTTTGCTAAAGCAGCTTATCTTTTCTTTCTTTCTTTCTTTCTTTTTGGGTACTGGATGAAATTCAGAGCTCTCCAGCTGTGTTGGAGAACTTCTGGCAGAAGTTGTCCAAGCAATAGTGAAAATAGATGCTATCAGCTAGGGTGTTTAATATTTCTGTTCAGGTTTTTATATGCTTATATACAAAAAAATTATCTCCACAGATTATAAAAGATTTTTATCTTTTGGGAAGAGGTGAACTATTTCAGGCCTTCATTGACACTGCACAGCACATGTTAAAAACACCACCTACAGCTGTAACTGAACATGGTGAGTGTGACTTATTTGTTTACTGAGCTGTCTTTGCTGTGGTACAGCAGGAAACCGGTTAGCCATTAGTACAGGAAAGCTCTATCTTATCCTCTAGATGTTGTCATTAATTTTGAAAGAAGAGCACTTGTAAACTTCTCAGAAACTTTCAGATGGCAGATTGAAACTAATGAAAATAGCATGTCAGTGTTGCCTTTTATGGTTGAGCATAAGTAATTAATGCAAAATTAGCACTAGCTGCATCATCTTGTGAGGTATCTGCTCTTTCTTTGTCAGATGTCAACGTTGCATTTCAGCAGTCTGCTCATAAAGTGCTGTTAGATGATGACAACCTTCTTCCTCTGCTTCACTTAACCATTGAATATCATGGAAAGGAACATAAAGGTATCTGCTTGCTTTTTTAGTAGTGAGTTAAGAGGGGAGATGATGACCATGTTTTCAAGTCCTATTACTTATCTTTCTCTGAAGTTAAAGAAATATTAATTTTGTTCCTTTTGCAGTTACCTGTGACGGCCTAGCTTGCTTTGGCTCTTAAGAAGTTCTGTTCTCTCTCCTTTTCTTCCTTGCCATGGTTGTCTTGACTAAGAAGATGACTTAATTCAGCACCTCATTTGTTTTCAGATACTTCTCAGACTCGCGAAGGGCCTTCCCGGGAGTTATCTCCACGTGAAGCCCCTCCATCCGGATGGGCAGCTCTGGGCCTTTCTTACAAAGTTCAATGGCCACTGCACATTCTCTTTACTCCTGCTGTTCTGGAGAAGTAAGTACTAGGTATGGTCTTTATATCTTCAGCTACAGGTTTCCTGATCTCAGGCACGTACTAATGTGTTGCGGGTCTTTTTCCTGTCTATGGAGAGAAGGGTAGAGCTACAGTACTTTTATCTTGCTCTTTGAAACTTTAAGATGATTCTTTCTACTTATGCATATTGAGAGTACTTGTAACGACAGTGAGAACTCCAAGATGCTAACAGATTTTGTGAACAGTGCTACTTTGACAAAACAGTGTCAGCTCTGCCCTCTTTATGGTGAAATTAACTTTGTGGTTTTGGGGTCAGTAATCAATAGAAACAGAAATCTGTTACTCTGAGATGGGCCATGACCTGACCTATCCTGTCTGTTGGCTGTCAGCCACCTTGTTTCTTTTTCTAGTCTTGCATTGTTACCTGCTCCAGTATCTCCACCCAAGGAAGATTTTACTATTAAACGACTCTGTATTTTTTGGCTGTAGGTACAATGTTGTATTCAAATACCTGCTGAGTGTGCGACGAGTCCAGGCTGAGCTACAGCACTGTTGGGCTCTTCAGATGCAGCGCAAACACCTGAAATCTAACAGAACTGATGCCATCAAATGGCGTCTGAGGGATCACATGGCTTTTCTTGTGGACAATCTTCAGTATTATCTGCAGGTCAGGATTATAGAGAAAGGAAAACTGTATCAGTTAATCAGGAACAGTCAGAAATGCATGGAGTGAGCATCGAAGCCTTGTCTTTCAGATTTCAGATTCTTTGTACCTTAAGGGAATCGGGATTTCCCTTGGAACAACTCTAGAACTTTCTGAGTTCCCAGATTTATTGCTACAATTACAGTCTTGGATTTGTGAATCATTGAGTTTTACTGGGAGTTTGGGCCCTCTACTGCTGCTACTAAACATTTGTGAGAAGCCACAGTAATCTCTGAAGTAACATCATTAAGATACCAGTTAAGATACCATCCTGGCTTCTTTCCTTGCCCCATTAAGTGAACTCCAGTTTGAGTTAAATAACAAATGTTGGGTGGGTTTTTCGGTTGTTTGGTTGTTTGGTTTTAAGAATTAAAAAGCCACATTCTGACCATTTGAAGTAAAAAAAAACCCCAAAAAAACCAAACAAACAAAAAAACCTTTTCAAATGTAAACAGCTATTGATAGTAGCATGATTTTGTGAGAATTAGGTATCATTTTGTTAACAGCCATAACAGCTGAATTGAGGGGCCCAGCTTCCTATATTATTCAGAGTAATCCTGCTGAGCTACTGCACTGCAGCCTTTGTCCGGAGATTCCAGATGATACCTCTCAGTGTAAAATTCAGAGATTACTACCATCAAGTACCTTTGTTTACATGCTAGCTATATATTTTTTCAATACTTTAAGAATGTGACCTCTTTCTACTTAGATAATACTTAGGCATCAAAAATTGTTTGGGCCCCCCTTTAATGTACTAATGTTGTATATAATACCCCATTCAGGACACAGAGAGAAGGTGATCCTCAGCCTCTAGCATAAGAGCAGCAATAAGGAAATTTCCAATAAGGAAAGCCAAGTTTCTTACACAAAACTACTGTCTGATCTGAAGTACTCCCATTCCTCAAGATACTAATGAGATTTTTTTACATACCAGGTGGATGTACTGGAATCTCAGTTCTCACAGCTGCTGCAGCAGATAAATGCCACACGAGATTTTGAGAGTATACGATTGGCTCATGATCATTTCTTAAGTAATCTGTTGGCTCAGTCTTTCATCCTCCTAAAACCTGTAAGTAGGTCTTGATTCCACCTTTTTCTACAAATTCTCCAACTGCCCTAAGAAACATGTGTTTTGAACAGGAATAACAAACCATCTGTTTTCAAACTGATAGTTGATAGCCTCCTGCAGAAAAATAAAGCATTTAGAAATAAAGCAGGTATAAACTAGAACAGATAATTGAATTGCAATACTTTAATTTACAGTTGCTGAATGTGGATGCATTCCTAGGCATTTTAAATCAAGATTTCCCAGTATTCAGTTAACCTTAGTAACTTGAACTTTCGTTGCCCTATTTTTCTTACAAGCAATTTCATTAAAGAAGTTCCAAGCATAAAGCTGAGAACTGTATTCCCGAGGGACTCATTCTGAAATGCATTAGATTAGGAAAAATTCCCTCTCTTACCCACACATTAGAGGATAAAAATAGTTGAGATGTTCCCGAGTGGACTTTAAGGGTATTTTTTTATTGTTGTTTTAGTAAAAATATGTTACAGTGGTGCTAGTACTTTCATTAAACATGTAGCCTCACAAACACATTCCCAAAGAAGGTTGTTATCAGTGAAACACAACAATACCCGAGATCTTGTCTGGTTTGTTTATTTTGCTCTCAGGCTGTGGCATGAATGTGGCAGAATACTCATTAACAAGTCTGAAACTTTGAAGTGTTCCAGTAGTTAGATCTGTGAGCCATTTGGGCTTTCTTACACTCTTGAATGTAAGTTACCTTGATCAACTGATAAAAAAGAAAGTTTTGTGAAAGTGAAACCAAAGCCTTGACCCACAGCTCTGGCTGTGCTTTATTCTTCCTTCTCAATCCTGAAGCTGCAGTGAAGGCCTGCTGTCTAGATAGGGAAGCCAGTGTTCAACTTCTGCATCTATATCTTATATAGACATATAAATCTTATTATAATCTTAGTGCTTATGCCACTGTTATCCTGGTAATGTCTGCAAAAGGTTGGGGGTGGGAGGGGAAGATGCAGCATCATATATAAGTCCTTCTCCATAGAAAACCTTACAAAAATGTTACAGGTGCTCTAATATCTTCCTTACTGATTGGAAAACATGGTATCAGCAACAACTTAATTATGAATGCTGCAACTTTTTAGATACTAAGAACAGCTTTTTCTGGGTTTGACCTCTATTTAAACTTACGTTACAACTTCTGTTGTACTTTTATCCCATGCAGGTTTTCCACTGCTTAAATGAAATTCTGGATCTTTGTCATAGTTTTTGTTCTCTGGTCAGTCAGAATCTGGGCCCACTGGATGAACGCGGAGCTGCACAACTCAGTATTTTGGTGAAGGTGAATCTGTGCTTATCTGGACCTGTTCTTCTCCCATGCAAACAACTGCCTAAGTAGTCATATTGGCTTTAACAGCTGTAGAACAGGACTGAGTTTAAGCTGAAACCTGCTATATGGGTACTTGTAATGATTTTAATTAATCAGCGCTTAATTATACGCAGAAAAAAATACACAGAAATTAACCTATTGGAATAGAAAAGGAGGTGGTTATCAGTTGGTGATTCTGCTCCTCCTTTTGGATACCTATCCGCTAATAATTATGGCGGCTGACAGCTTACCTCATACTGGAACACAAGCATCAATTCTCTTACAGTGATACCTTTCTTCAGGATGTTAAAGGGTTGTTTAAGCAGGAACAGAAAGCAAAAGCTTGTTTTCTTTCTTGAGAATGCCCACCCAGAACTGACTTCTTCTCATTTGTAGGGATTCAGTCGTCAGTCGTCACTTCTCTTCAAGATTCTCTCTAGTGTTCGGAACCATCAGATAAACTCTGACTTAGCTCAACTGCTACTACGCTTGGATTATAACAAATACTACACCCAGGCTGGAGGAACCTTGGGCAGGTACAAATATCTTCATGGTTGTCTGTGGCATTATCCTGGGGTACTTGAAGTACAAAGTGATCTAAATGATCATAAGTAATTTTTATTAATTGTGGACGCCAAAATAATTAAGAGCAAAGTGTTGATAAACACTATGGCAGAAAAGTAACAAACCAGCATAAGTTAACTTTTGGGGTTTTTATGCTTTCTCCCCATCAAGTTTGTTTTAGCATGAAGTTGAGCTAGTTGCTAGTTCATTCAGGTTGAAAAATGCTGATGTGGGTTGATAAAGAGAGTTCCTTTCAGCATGTATTTTTAATATCTACTCTTCTCTTGCAGTTTTGGGGTTTAAGCACTAAGACCTTTTCTTCAGGCCGTGACCAATGCCATGTTAAGCAGTGGAGACCATGCCCTTGGAGAGCCTGCACTGAACTGAGTCTTAATTTGTGGCTGGCTCTTGCTGGTGAAGCCCTGTTTCAGAAGGAATTGGCAGGAAGTGCCACTTACTGTGAGGCTGCCCTGTGACTGCAGAAAGCCACTCCATGTTTTCCAAGCTAGTAAAAACATGCTTTCTACAGCCCTGCATGTATGTATAAATGTTTTTAGGGAGGCAGTCTGTACCTCTTCAGAAAGTGAAAAAGCAACAAGAATTACAATGTTTTGACACTTCAGCTGGACTATGATCTTTTCCAAGCTGAAGTATGGAGGAAGCGGTCTATTGCTCTTGACTTCTGAATAGAGCCATAGCTTCATTCATAGTTCTGCTGCTTTACAGTACACAATCTCTGCTAATAAAATACAGACTTGCAGGTAAGTGAAACAACTGCACTGAAAGGGGGAGGAAAGAAGGATTTTTAGGAATCTCTTCTCATACAGTGCATTGTTCTAGCATATCTCTATAGGTAAAGGAGCCACTAGTGGTGTCACATGCTTTCTCTATAAAACATAATACTTTTTGTGTGCTAACATTATGCTCATCAAGAGTGAAGTAGGAGCTTTGCCCTGTTCAAAACACAAACCTCCCTCTGCTGACATAAAAGAGTGCTAGAACTAAAACTGGGGAGAAACACTCAGGATGCTGGCTCTAAATGCTACTAGCGACTGTCCTACAGAACCAAAATAAAACCATCTTGTCACGCAATTATGAAGAATATTGTCAGTGTCTGCACCCAGGTGCAGAGAGCTTAGAGTGGCACAGCATTCTGTTCCATGAAAAGCAGTGTTTGGCAGGAACTTCTTGCATGTTACCAAGATTTCCTAGTCTTGCTAAAACAGACTATCTTGCAGTGAAAGTCCAGTTGGATGAATGGCAGAAGAGAGCCCTCCAGTCTCACTGGGGTGTAGTATCAGCTTTCCCAGTTTGAACAGGGAGGCTACCACCAGGAAACCACCCTTGCCCTCAAGGTGTTGGTATTTTCATGCTATCTAAAGCTGCAGCTCTTGAGTGTGCCTGAGGGGAAAAAGGATGCTTTATGCACTCTCAGATACAGTAACAACAGCCAGCCAAATCAAATGCCTGTCATCTTCAGTACACTACAGCTGCTTGTGGCTGGACTGTGCCTGATGCAGAGTTTAAAATCCTGTGACTGTGGAAAAAAAGTTAGAAAACTAAGGGTTAAGTTTGGATGTGGGATTTACGGACCAACACAGTCAGAAGGTGACTGAGCTAGAAAATGATAAAGTAAAAAAAATACCTCAAGAAAAACTTACATTTTTGAAGCAGGGGACTGAAGACTCTGAAGGAGGCTGGATGGAGGCCTGGGTAAACATAAAAGGTTGTAAAGAGTGACAACTGTTGAACTCTGCTTTTATCTTTATGCAAGTTGATCATTAAGATAAAGTGCCTGGCTGTGAATGCAGCAGCTTAGAAGTAGACTTACTCCATTACCATATAAACAAAGCTACCCAGCACTTACTCTTTACACCTCAGTCTCCCAGCAGTTCAGTTGTCCTAAGTCCCTGTGTCTGCATCTCTTCTTAGGTAGTGCCAGTAGGCAGGTCAATACCTATATAGTCACAACAGTGAAAAAACAAAAAAAGGGGTAGCCAAAACAAAATATCCCTTTGTCCTACAAGTTCTCACCAGGCACTCACAATCAGAGAATAATTAGGGTTGGAAAGACCTTAAGATCATCTAGTTCCAACCCCCTGCCATGTACAGGGATGCCTCACACTAGACCATCTCTCCCAAGACTGACCTGGCCTTGGACAATGCCAGGGATGGAGCAAGTTGCAACTTCAGCAACATGTTGCTGAAATTAAAAATATCAGCAGCAAAGTGGAGGAGTACACATCGTGCTGTTCTTCCAAGAAACAAGTACTGCTGCCCTGAACTTGGTCATAAGGTATTCACTTCTTTAAATACAGGCTGCCAGTTAAGAACACCCCTATCCCTTCCTTTACAATTGATTTTGTATTAGCCTTGACTGGAAGCAGAGTATTAGAGCTGTTCAGCTCAGAGAAATGTAAGCATTTCTTTGCCCTCCTTTGGAGGCACAGTCCTGGAATAAGTTTAGATAAATGAAGAGTCCCAGCAGCTACCACAAGAGATTGAACATTTATTGAATCATAAAAGTCCAGGAGATTAAAACTATATACAGTAATCCATGCACACTGTCCAATTACACAAACATTTAAAACCTGATTAAAACACAGTCTGCACAACAGTGGGACAGCAAAGTAAAGTTTTTGTTTAGTGGGGGGCATAGTCATGTTTATATTTTGGATGTTTGTTGTAGCCTACTCTCTCCCCAGCAATAAGGCTCTGGATCACCCACTCTTGAGAGACAACAGGCAGTTGTAGAGCTTCAGCACACTTCAAGACACCAGCTGGGCAGGAAAAATCAGTCACCACCACATCATAAACACCCAAAGGAATATCTGCCCAGGAAGAAAGACAGGGATCTGTGAGTTATGAAAAGGATCTTCGCTGCAGGAGATCAGTTTGTTTCACCACTGTGAAACTCTTCCACGTCCTCTCATTCCTAGCCAGGGAATTCTCTTTTCTAAAAGTTAAGACATTCTCTACTTGTACATTCTACACTGCACCTTTCAAGTAAAAGATTCCCTCAAGTCCAGATAGAAATCTAACAGAAAACCAGTAGCCAACATGACAGGCAGGACTAGATATCATGAGTCCTGACCTCAGGCTGTGAGTACCAGGGCCTACCTCCCATATGGAGATGGAGAGACAGCTGAAGTCAGAGGGATGAGGAAACACAATTCTAGTGACCTACAGAAGGTCCAGGAGCAACCCTTGCCTCTTTTCCCGTTTCAACATAGGGCTGGAAGCTAAGGCTTGTGTCCTGAATTGTTGCACCATCTCCTCTGGAAGGTAGGTCTTCTAGATGTCACCTCCTAAATTATATTCAAGTAGAGAGCTAACATCTGCACTTTGCCTTCCTTTATGCTTAAAGAAGGCCCTGTAAACCATCCCAAATGGTTTTAGACCATATTAGAGACATGGGATGGCATCCCACGGTATGGGATTCCTGACTTCTAGGCCCGAGACACTGGCCAATGAGTACCTTTTTTGTGAGCACTTGAGTAATGCTGTTTAACAGATGCTGCTCCCCCTGTCATGAGAATTTCAGACCACAAATTCAGGAAGTTCTGCTGCTGGTCTGACACCAGGAGAACCTTCAGGTTATGGAACGGGTTTTCTCGTGGATGCCTGCAGAGTAAAGAAGAGATTTGCAGATTGATAATAATATCCAGTAGCTTGAGACTTTACTTGAGGACTGCAGTCTAATTCTTCTAGTTACCTGACTGGCTCCCATATGAATATGGAAATTCTCTGAATATGGGAATTCTTTGGGTATCTTGCATACAATGACCTGCTCTCTTACCACCCCCCTCCTAAAATACTTGGAACAATTATCCTCTGTTTATGGACAGTAAAACAGTAGACAGTATTGGTGGGGGGTGTGTGCAGCAGCCTAAATCCAAAATTAGGCTAAGCTCCTTATTCCTGAACCACTTTTATGTGCATACCCAAAATGCTTCTGCTTTGACAGGGCTGAGTAGGCTGGCTTCAGTCTTCTGCCCAAAAGCTCACAGAGATTTACAAATTGCTTTTGTCCACCCTTCACCTTGCCTAAAGAGTCTGACCTGACAACTGTTCTCTCAGAACAGACCTACTAGATTAGACTACAGAAAATGCAGAAGCTGGCTTCAAAACATACCAATGAAAGGAAATTGCAGTAGTATTGCTCCCTTTTATCCATTTCTGAGCAATTAGTCAGCCAAGTGTGTGGAAAGCCTGGCCTGAGTTCTGCCTTCCTCATGAGGGGACCGACATTTTTTCTTACTTCCCAGGAGACTTTTTTTGTGATTATGGCACGCAAATGTACCTTGGCATTAGAGGTCACTGTAAATCCAAGGAATGAGATGGAAGTGCTCTTCTTACATGAATGGAAGGCATGGGGAGCAGTACTAGGACCATCTTCAGTACTCTCTGATTAAATCTTCAGTCTGTGCGCTCAGATCATGGTTATTTGGCACTTACCATTCCAGCAATTTTTGCTCCTGGAGACTATAACCAGCTGGCAAAAGGTAATTCCGGTAATTCTGAAGCTGGTTAGCATGACAGCTGTCATGGACCCAGATATGAGACACACAAGGGATCCCTCTGGCAAGGCACAACAAGTATTTCCGAGTTTGACAGTGCTGATCCGCAATTAAAAGACACTGATATGCTGCACTGCACTTCAGGGGAGATAGATAGAAAAGACATGTCAGCAGGAGACAATGCTTGCAAAAAAAACCCAGAAGTCATCCTGCTGCTAAACACTTCAAAAGAGAACAATTAAACCCAATTTTCAGAACCATATTATATGGAAGGTGAATTAGATAAACAGATTCTGAAATCAGGAGTACCTCTAATAGTCACCTATTCCAAGCTGTGCAGTTCACAGGCAAAAACTCTGCCTAGTAGTTTTGCTATCATAATTATGTCTTCCAGGTCAGAAGAGTCACTGTTTAGTTTGAGACTCAGTAAGTCCCTAGAGAAGACTTTGCATCCTCAGGCAAGATGCACCAAAACCAATTTACCCTCTCTGTTAAAAATCTAAATTTAAAGTAAACGTGACAGCAAATGACATTAATTGTCCAAGTAGATCTGGTAAGTGAACTATGAAGAGCCCTACCTCTAAGTATTCTGAGGCACAGACCTGTGGTACTGCATCCATCTGGAGTACTGCATCCACTCCTATGTTCCACACAGTACAACAGAAACAAGACATACAGGAGCAGGCCCAGCCAAGAGCCGTTAAGATATCTAGGCACTGGAGCATCTGACATACAAGAAGCAGCTGAGAGAGGTGAGCTATTTAAGCTCAAGAAAGGAAGGCTTGGGTGGTCTTATCAATGCATATTCATCACTCATAGGAGGATGTACAAAAGGTGAAGCCAGATTTAAATGCAGGAGATTCCTTTTGGTTTTTGGTGGTTTTGTTGGTTTTTTTTTTTTTAATTGGGGATGGTCAAACACAGGATGAATCTGCCCAGAGAGGCTGTGGAGTTTCCATCCCTGAGGACACTCAAAACCCACTGGACAAGGACCTAAGTAATCTGCTCTACTTGATCTTGCTTTCAACAGGAGGGTTGGACAAGATGAGCTGTGAGAATTTCATCCAATCTCAACTATTCTGTGACTACTGTTCTAGATCAGTAAGTGAACCCTTACCTGGGTTTCATTGAAGTCTTCCAGAATATAACCAGCTCCTGCTCGCAGCTGCTGTGCTATGTAATGTTTGTCATATGGAGTTATCTCTAAAAACTCTACAGCAGAAACAGAAAGTTAAATTTTTGGCTGTCATCCATCTGCGTATGTTCATATATTCCTCAGTCCATTGATCCTCATCCACTCCAGTGAGGGAGCCCAGCCTTCCTCCCAGGAATAATTAAAGAAAACCCTTTGAACAGTAAAATAAGAAAATAAACCTCCCCACCCCCCCCAAAAGAAAACAAAACAAAACAAAAAAACAACAACAAACCAGGAGGCAAAAAAAGCCAATTGCCAGATAACCCCTGCACCAGCAGCAAGCACCCGGGCTGCTGCCTTCATACTGCAGTTCATTGCATGAAACATGATCCCAGCAAAGGCAAAATGGAGCAAACCACTGATGCTTTGCAGTCCTGTGTTTCTCAGCACTATCTTGAATCTCTCAAAACCTTCCTTCTCATGTTATACTGACACTGCTGATCTCACTAATTTTCACATCTGTCTTAACTTGCTGAACAGCCCTAGGATCATCACCAAGGTTTGCCACATTTCAGGCTGTAAATTGTCTAAAACAGGGATTGAATCTTAGGTTCTTTCTGCAAAGGATTAAAGAACAAAAGGGTAAAACAAGGATTCACACAAATGCCTGATCAGAGAATATCCAGTGCTTTTCCTAAAGCCACAGCATTCCACTTGGAAATGCAATGTATAAGACTAGCCTCACCTTCTTCCTCCTCGCTACTCCCTGCAGGACCATCTGATGGCTTCTGGTGATTGACCAATTTGTCACTGGGTGTTGCCATGGTGAGGAGAAAGGCATAGCCCAAAAAGAGAGTCTTATTATGGGGCAAGGGTCCATGATGGTCCTCCAGTACTGGGGAATCTACAGCATCTACACCTTCACAGGTGCTTACAGATTCTCCAGTTCGCACAGCCCCTGCAGTGAGACAGAGGCACCATGAGTCTCAAAAGTCAGGTTCAGCACAAAGACCCTGGGTAAGATTTGGAATATGTTCAAGTTCAGTTATTTTACTGGATGAGACAGAGGGAGGCAGGATTGGTAGGACAGGTAGAGATCTTCTACCCTTCTGGTTGCAAAGAATCTTCAAATCACAACCTGAAGGGCAAAATTGATAATGTTTTCCAGTCTATCAATATCCTGAAAAAACACCTATTGCTATGAAGGGTTCCTTTAACAGCAAGGCATTTCAGGACTGACTAAACAGGTAACAAAAGAGATAAGAAAGGAGAAAGACAAATCACAACATTCAAGTCAGAACATTTCTAAAAGGCAGAACTGAAAATATGGCAGGAAAATACTCAGACTGTGCTAAAATAATCTCTGCTGAACGCATCCAGGGAGAATCAGTCTCAAATCCTGCAGGGCAAACAGGCAATCTTTTTGTTTATGAAAAGTGGAAAGATCAGTTACAGAAAAAACAGCGAGGGAAAAAACAGCTGACTGCAAATTTAAAAGCAGAAAATAAGATTCTCACCAAGCTTTATCACTGCGGATTTGCGGCCACGTTTAGCTGGGGATCTCTCATCTTCAGAAGCAACAAGTTTCCTTTTCCCAGACAGTGTGCCCAGTTGGATGCGTGGACTTTCCTGCACTTTACGAGTGGGAGTCGTGCTGCTGCTGGAAGTGCTGGGAGAACCAAGGTTACTACGTCGCTTCCGCTTCCCCTCCACAAGATTATCTGTGATACAGAACACAGAGATCAGTCACTGCCTGTCACATAACTCCATGAGCTTTCACCTACCTATCTGTACAGAGAGGTGGCTAAACTCCACAGTACCTAGAAAGTACACACTACCACCCTCTGACAGGGAAGAGAGAGACAAATGGTACCTCACTTTCATATCTCTCTTGTCAAGCCCAGTACCCTGCCTGTCTGTCTCTTTTCCTCTCAGTACTGCTGGAGAGTTTGTATCACAGCAGCTATCCATCAAGTGTAAATGAGTACAGCATCACTATCCTAGATGCAGGCCACTCTCCACAAGCCAGTTAATACCAGTAAGTCTCTGAGATAGATGCAAAACAAAAGTATCTCAGAGATGCCATTAAGAAGTACCCAGGAAGATTTAAACATTGGTAATTCAGGGTAGGAGCTAGAAGCGTCTCAAAGGCACAGGACACAGAATAACAGCTCAGCCAGCCACTGAATAGCACCTCCCCTTACCGAGACTGATGTCAGCTGCTTTGTTCAGGGGGGTGACAGGTTCATAAGGTCCTAGTCCAAACTGCTCCCGTAGCTTATTTCCTTGTTCCAGAGACAGGATAACAGCCATTCTTTTGTACCACTTTCTCTGGCCTTCCTTTTCAATGCAATAGTATAGCTCTCCAGACTCCTTCCGATGTCCCTTCACCACACCTGACAAGACAGCAAATAACACCAGTTAACCAACTATCCCCAGGCTTTGCATCCTCCTGGACAAGCATCCATTTCCCATTGCATCCAGCAACTCAGAAAACCCAAGGATGGAGGTCAAGCATTGCTCTTACCTGCACTAAAGTACTCATCTTCTGACAATGCAGTCACCTCAGTCTCCAGTGGGATAGGATCACAGAGTAAAATATCTTTTCCTAACACATCACATTCGTATCCATCATCAAAGAGCAGCTTGTACTTTCCTGCCCCAACATCTTGGGTAATCATCCCGGAGTAGAAGTACCCATTCGAGGACCACTTTGCTACCACCCTGAGTCCCACAAAGCTGCTCCCAGGAGATGAGTCCGTGCAGTCAGAAGGACCAGTCACCACTTGTAATGGGATTTCTGGAGAATTACTTCGACGTAAGGCACAGAAGCCAGAAGTGTTGGGTTTCTCCCCTCCATCTGGCAGGCGAACTGAATGAGTAAATGATTTGTCCTCAGGCGATGCTGTAGTTGAGAGATCCTCCATAGCTGGCAGTCCAGCTAAATCTCTGTAGAAAAGAGAAAAGCAGCCCCATAAGGAAAGAAGAGAAAAGCGCTTCCAGAAAGATCAGGAAAAACAGTTACTAAGTAAAAAATACTTGGGCAAGACGCTTGCACCTGCACATGCTATCACAAAAACTAGCTCTTGAAACATTCAGCACTCCTTCTATCACATTAAGTCACCAGCTCCCCATTCTCTTCCTTGGCAATAAATGAAAGTTGTTATCGCCTTTTTCCAGGGTACCTTGTTCCTGTTGTTCGAGATGGTGGGCGGCCTCTTCTTCCTCGCCCACGAGGTGTCATAGGTGCTTTGCCACCCTGACGAGTGCCAGGCATAGATTCCTCCTCTTCCTCACAAGGTAGTGCTCCTGTCTGGCTAACTCTGAGTGAAGATGCTAGCTGACCAGCTCCTTTCCTAGGGCTAGAGAATTTATAAGTTAACTGCTCTGCAGAAAGAAGCCAGCTCATTAGGATCCTCCCATTTTCTCTGATCTTACAACTGGTCAAGATTGCCTTATTATTGCTAAATTGGCAAGAGTTTAGGCAAAGCAATGTTTCACACGGAAAAAACTGCTCCTTCAGGAAGAACACGTGAAAGTAAAGACTATCTCCTTACTTCCATTCATCAAGGCAGATCCTTCCCAGAAAACTCCTGGTTTAGGGTCTATCCTGTTTCACATTCCCCCCAAGCCAGCTGTTCACTTCTGTAAAATATCTGTTCTTCCTTCCCAAGGCTCTGCACATACCTTAATTTTCCTAAGACACCCCTGCCAACGGGTAAAGCAAACTCTCCAGTTCCTGTCCCACACACTTTCCCTTTGGCAGCTCCAGTTCCTCGCCCTGAGCTGCTACTGCTGCTGTGTGTGGCAGAGTGACCACTGCTTGCTGCGCTGGATGTACGGTGGAGGCTTGAAGCCTTAGATGAGAAGGAGCTGACATCACCAAGGTCTCCTGAGGTCAGCGATGAGCCCACTGCAGTTCTAGAGGAGGATGCATCGGTCTCACACTCCTGGCACTCCACTACAGGCTCTTCAGTTTCCTTAAGAGAAAAAAAACCCAAGGAGGTTTCATCAGAAGTGACACACTTGCTATACAGAAGCTCTACAATCATGAGGGAAAAGCAGACAAGTGGAGACCATGTTCATGAAACTGAAGCTAGCTATGCAAATTTGAGTCTGAACTGATCAATTGTAGACAGTGTTGTGTCTCACTATAGGCCTGTAGCTGCTGTATGTAAAGAAGCAGGAAATCAGTCAACATGACAGAGCTTGGCTGATATCAAACTAGTCCAGCTCTGAATAATTCCCACCCTGCAAGAGTGTGAGAGTGCCTTTCATAACTAATAATGGATCAGTTTCAGACAGCTGGTCTCTTGGAGCCATTGAAGTTTTATGGAAATAAAAACATGTATCTACAAAAGAGTGATATCAAATGTTGGCAGATAAGTTGGAAATGGTTACATGATTGTGATTACACAACCTATGTAAGCAAATTTCAGGAAACTTAATTCTCTATTTTAATGTTACAATAAGCAACTTAATGTGTAGTATCAGGTGTGAAAGTATAATCTTTTCACTGAACTGATTTATCCTCTTCTGTCATTACTCACTGTAACAACACAACCCAAGACTCATGTTATCCATCTTTATAGCAGGACAGCAGTAACATTTTCTTTTTAGCAGGCTAGTGTGATTACTGTGCACATCACATCAGCATTTGTCAGCTATCTTTAGAGACTCCATAAAGATTTGCCGATTAATGAATGGACACACACCAACAACACAAGTGCCCTAACAAAAGGCTTGTATATCTTTTGGATTTAAGTTGCTTTTTATAGACCTCTTACACAATCTGATCCACAGGACTCAAAAGTGCAGTTAGAAAGGACAATGAGCTGCAAAACAGCCTAAACTACCCTACGTAGTTCAATTTTACAGGCAGAAGTTATTTTGTTTACTAATAGAATTTCTGATTATTCTGAAATATCTGTATTCTGACAAAACCCCAAGAATTTTAGAACAGCTGGATGCACATAGTAAAGTCTTTTGTTCAGTTCTTTGAGAAGAAAAAAGACTCAGTGTACCTTCAGAAAACAGTAATGGGCATGCAATACACGAGCAACAAACACACAGCTTTGGCCGTGTGCTAAATGTTCTTCATGAGCAAACGTGGACAAGTTCGTCATCACAGTGCTGACTTGTCTGCTCATTTTCTGCAGCCACAACATATTATTCTCATTTTAATTATTTTTTCAGTCAACAAAACATTACACTTAGCCCTGAAAACAGGAACTTACCTCAACTACCTTTCGTTCCACCTCTGCACCATTTATGTAGTAAACATCAGTTATAACTCGCGTTACGACAGTGCGTACTTCTCGAATAGTTCGCATGTGGCGATGCTGCACTCGGCCTTTGGGTGGATGAAGAAGATTAAACTCCTCCTCTCCCTGTAATAAACAGAACAAAATAAATAACAAACCAAAATCAGACCACAATGAAAAGCTCATAATTTCTGGGTAGAACTATCTGTGCAGTACAGTTCCTTCATACCCTATTCAAGTACTGAGATACAGAACCTTTCGCCATCTTGTTACAAATTAGATGCAATAACACAAGAAACCTCAAACAAGGGAGAACTGAACACATTTTCCTGATTTGCTGATGGATAGAGGAAGGGAATCAAAGCAACCCAAGGAGGAAACAGAAAATCTGCTTAGCATGGCTTCTGATACTCTTTTATTCAGTGGTCTCTCAGACATACCACATTGATGTTGCATTGCGTACTTATGGCCCTGTTGATCTCCCGTTTCCCAGAGGATGCACTATTCTTAACTCAAGTTTAGAGATTTATTTTTTTTTTATATAGTCTTTGTGTTCACAAGAAAATATACTCTGCAGTTCTAACTGCAAAGCAGGGTTCTTTTGGAAATGCAATACTTTCTGACGTACTAATTCAAAGTTATTTATCTTGTTGGAACATTCCTCTGGAGGAGCTCTCCCCTTGTGTGTTTATCCACTGGCACTGGATGGAGAGGGAGAGCAAGCTGTCCGAAGTTGGCTGGTGCAAAACAGAAAGCATCAAACCCTTTATTCAAAATTTCCTGCAACTCTCATCTCCATCCAACAAAAAGTGACCATTTTCTTTACAGTGTTAACTACATCTGGACACAACACCCACGCCACCCAAAAAACAACCAACCGACCAAAACTTGTCTTATTTTTCCAGAAAATAAATATGGAGATATTTACTTCCCAAACTTACGCTGCCCACTGAATATTGCCAGCTTAGCAGTTGTGTACAGCTGATGCAAGAAAGCCTGCAACATTAACATTTTAAAGTGGTCTTTTGGATTTTTTCAACAGAGAACCTACTCGCAGTGAATTTACTGGCTGAAGGGATACTTAACTGTTCTAAAGCAGTAAAATTAAATACAGGCAGCCTTCATCGCACCTGACTGTGCAGAGAGTCCGTGTCCTCTCCAGAGGCATTCAGAATCTTTTCCCCACTCTCCTCAGTTTGGACTTTTGCATCTCGTTGTCCAGGTCTTTGCCCAGACATACTGGTTCCCACTTCCACCTGCCTATAGATTTCTTCTGATGTCTGCGTTGCTGCTGTAACGGTTGTTGGGGTAACAAGACAGTCCGCTGTAGTCTGAATCCCTTTATTCCTGGTGTTTGCCCACCTCTCTTGGCTTTCATCAATTTTAACAGCTTTACTTGGTTTCTTCTGCATCCTCCTCTCTTCTTCTGTCTCAGTGCTTACGATACCAGTCTCCACAGATTCTCCATCCTCTGCATCAGAAGGCTGTTGATAGCAGTTCTGCTGCATCCTCTGAGAAATTTGGATCTGTCCAGCACTGTCACCTTCTTTGTGTTGCTGGTACTGCCAACCACTTGGATTGTTTTGTAATTCAGCATCTTCTTGAGTGCCAGGAAAACTGAACAGATTCCCCCTGCAAACCAGTCATACACAGACCAAAATTATGATTAAAAAAAGAAAACCAATATGATGTCACTCTAAAAAAATTTAAAAATACTCCAAACACCACCAAAGCCCGCAGTGCCCTGGCAGTCACTCAACTGCTTCTTAAGACTGCACAGAACTCAGGGAGTCTCAAATTATAAAATAACCTTTCAGCATCTCTCAAGTGATTCACATAGCAGCTAGAAGAATGGCTGACACCTGTAGAGAATTAGGTGCTTTTCCAAACACTAATAAAGCAATCTACACTCCATCCACACTTCAGGCACCAACTATACAGCATACTTCTCTGGGCATCATGCTATCTTGCAAGTTGCTACAGTCTGCTTCAGCACATCATTGGCTTGAAACTGGTAATTATACCTAGCAGGAAGAGGCAGGAGCATAAACAAAAATGCCATCTAATGTTTTCACTAGAATTTGTGTTCCCTATGTAGTGTTATCAAGTACTACATGGAATGGCCTTCAGTATAACTGTTCAATGCTCTTGAAATAAAGGTTACTCCTTCTCTGTTGACCAAGATCTTAAAAAAAAAAAAAAAGAAAAAATGGAATAGATGGAATGAAAAAAAAAGATAGAATTCTATCAAAAGACAGAATGGAAAACACTGAAGAAGCAGATTTCTACACCTGGTCCTCCAGCCAGCACCCTTATCACCATAAGATATGCAGCAATAAAGTGCTTTTCAAAGCAACTGGAAACAGCAAAATTTGATGGACTTTTAAGGGAGACAATAGCAGGAACAGTAACAAACACCACAGGTCAGGAGATCTTGGAACAAGAGAAAGAAGAGGCTTTTAAACAGCTCTAAACATAATTTCAGTTCTCTCAAGCCCCAGACTTTCCTGAAGCATATTGGCCAGCTGTAATCACAACGCTGCTCAGTAAAAAGGGCCTGATCGCTATTTGAGATACAAACACAGTACTTATAATACCCTGGTGTTCCCAACCTTCTAAGTCACCCGAAGACAATGACTTAGTGCAATTTCTTTAATGTAGAAAATGCACTTATGCATACAAATCCAGCCAGGACTGGCAGGCAAAGACTGTGAGGAGTTACCTAAGCGGAGAAGTGGAAAAACCATGACTTCTGGCCTCATCCTCTCGACGAACTTCACAGACACGACTAAACACAGATGATGTTTTCTGGAAGCTAGCAGTGCAGACAGAAAAAAAACAAAAAAAGAAAAAACATCAGGGAGTGAGAAAAATCCCTTATACAGCAAAATGAGAGTTCTCTAACCCCTAGGGAAAGCAACAACTGGTAGTGAGCTTGCTGATTTATAGAACCACAGAATGCACAAGATGATAAGTCTCAAAAGGTCAAGCTGCAATTGTATAAGCACTTCTGCCACTTCTGCAGACACCTTAACAGCTAAGATCAGTGATACCAATTCCAGAAAACACAGTGTGTAAAACCGCAGAGCCATCAGGAGTTTCACCATCTACTATCTTTGGTACCCACCAGGGAACATAGACCATTTATGGCTTACTCTCAGGATTTTCACAACACCGCAGAAATATTGAGAATGACAGTCATAAAGCAGATGGAGAGATCAAGTTCAACCTATACCTAATAAAGACAACCCATCCGCAAACAGCAAGGAATGACAGCCACATCCTCGGCGCTGATGCATGACTAATGTCCAGCATGCAACCTTGTGAGAAGAGATACTGAGTTTATTTCAAAGTTTTCTCACTGCTTCAAACCAATGTACAGGTCACTATCTTCTGACTCAGATACTAATTAGCACTTACAAACTATACACCCCAAAAGCTAAAATCAAGCAATGCTAGGCATTAAATGTGAGATAAGATATATATGTACAAATCAAAAGACCAAGGGAGTAACTTCTGTTTGGGGCAACACGTTAAACTGTGATTTCAGTTTATCAGTTATGTTTCTATCAGCTTCATATCAAAAAGAGAATTCCCTTTCAGAACTCCTCAGAGATCCTTTGCAGAAAATTGCAGGAAATAAAGCAGAAAACCATGTATTGGAAATTTAAGAGGTGCATAGGGCAGACTTGCATTCCAGACTGCCCAAGACCTGAATTTCTGCTTTGCCTACAATCAGGAGGCAAAATGCTGACATTAGTAGGAAGCACAAGGACTGTAGAGAAAGAGCAGGTGGGGCACCGACTTTGCCCATGTACTTCAAACCTACTGCAAGAGCTGAAGAGTTAACGGCACAGCTACCGCTCAAAGCGTCCCTGCTTCTGTGCCTCTTGTTAACTTTTTTTCCTCCCTGCTGCTGGCCATGAGTGGAAAAAGGACCTATCCAGACCTTCACATTAACTCTGCACAGCAACAAGCACAGTTACCTGGCAGCAGCCCCAGCAGCAGCAGAGGCTTCATTTTTCCTGTCACTGGCTGCAGGCTCTGAAACAAGAAGGAAGCGAAGGATGATTTTGGTGTCAGCTGAACAGACTCTCCTGCCCCTTTCCAGCCCTTTACACTCAGCAAAGAGAGAGGTTGAGTAACACTGGACAAAGAGTGCCCAGGCCTCCCTGCCCAACTTCTCATCACACACCTGAGTTTCTACAAGTTTTAGACTATTAGACTGAATGTCACTGGTCTGATCAAAATACTAACTTTTTTGTCCAGATTGTACTTTTAGAATTTACTCCTCCCAATATAATTGAACTCCAGTTCCTGTCCTGTGACACTGCCACTACACATCACAATTTTTAGTCTGCTGAAAATACCTTTCCTCACAACAGAGGCCTCTCCTCTCACTCCATCCTTGCTTAGAGCATTGCAGAAACAGAGAAACAAATTTAAGTGACACTGCCCAAAAAGAAAAATAAAAAAAATTATAGACACTCAGAGACTGTTTTGGGGAATGCCATAAAGCAGTTTTGCATTAAGGCTGAGATTAGTAGGACAGTATGTTTCAAGGTGTCATCCTCTTACTTTCCAAGCTGAATGGCAGGGACTCCTCGCTTCCATCATTCACAGGCGTAACAAGGTTCATTCGCAGTGAGAGTTTTGCATCAGCCTCAGGAACCACACAAGAATCTCCTTTGTCGCACATTTCTGACACATCTGTTGATACCACTGCACTTTCCACAGTGACGTTGTTGGTCTCCTCTGCTGTAACATCACTAGTTGCCATAGTGCTGTCTGGGCAAATATCATCCACTGCAAACAGGAAAACCAAAAAAAAGTAAACCAAAAACCAGCTACTGTCATTCACACTGATGGGATTCAGGTCGCAGTTCTACTCTGCATATGCTTCATCGCATGCATCAGCAGTAGTGCAGTAGTGGGAATTTCTATCTAGAGTTCTTAAGCGTGAAAGTTCTGTAACACAGGTGTCATCCTTAGCACGCAAAGGATACTATTACCCAAGCATAAATACACATTTCCTTTCATCCAGCAAATGCAGGGTGTTGTTTCATGAACCTAGCAGAGTAAGTCCTGCTGAAAGATGATGAATACTAGGAACAGTACTTTAGCGTAAGCTTCTTCACTACTTCTGCGGGGTCTTCTGCGCTCTTTAATAGAGTTGTATGCAAGAACAAAATGAGTGCAAGAAATACATGTCCTATACCACCCCATACTCAGGGAGCAAACACCTTTGCTAGAGGCCAAGATTACAACAAGGAAAGTGTGGAGAAGGGATGAGCCTTCCCCAAAAAAATGTATGTTTTTTGCCAAGATAGGTTTGAGTTATCCCATCAGATCCTGCATCAAGAATCAAAAGCTTCCAAACAGGCTTTTCCTGCAGAACAGAGCAGGACAGGTCAAACTCACCAATTGGTGTGCTGTGTCTTCTGGGTCCCATTTTAAGCTGGCCAATAAGTGGTGGTGTTATGCTGGTCAAGGGCTGAATGACATCACCCTCCTTTGGCAAAGTAAAATGAAATGGACTTCCTAAAAGACAGTGCATGCCAGGATTAGTAATTGCAGGGGACTACTTTGGTTAAAATACCAAAAGCACAGGTTCACTGTGCTGTGGAAATGGGGAAAAGTATAACCTGGTGCTGCCCTGTACAAAGCTGCCCTCAACAGTTACTGGTTTCAGGACAGCTGCTCTAATTGATCTTCACGTTTTGTGTGGAAAATCTCTCGGTGAAAACGTGGGCTGTAGTCAACTTGGTGCAGCTGTCCCCAGGTGCTAGATGAACATGCTCATGTATATCCTGACACAGACAGACTTTTGCAGAATGCAGCTTTGCTTCAGAAACATTCAGGATTTTCCACAGAAAAGTGAGATGAAGCCAGAAACGGAAATGAAGGTTAGGACAGGAGTGTATTGGCAGAGCTATGTATTGCCTGAATTAGTAATTTGAAACTTATAAAGAATGATGCTTTATTATCAAAAAGCCTTGGATAAAAAGTCAGCAGATGTACTTCAGCTAGCCACCTATGGGCCTAAATGTAGCAGTCAATTAAGGGTTAGAGGATGATAGCAGCAACTTGCCCAGAAAGTAACCTTTAAGAGAAGTAACAGATACTGCAGCTCCGTAACTAGCTGCCAGCTGCCACCAGAAGCGCTGGCCCCATCCTCCTGTCCTCTCCAGTACTTCTGCCTCTTGTGCAGTCTCCAACATAAAGGGTCTGCAGGGTCTATTGGGTGAAGTAGCCTATCCCATCAAGGAAACGATGCCTTTCCATCACGGAAAAATGCTCCCTCCTTCTGCCTCACCCCATGCCACTTATTTGCAAACCTTCAACATCATATATTGAAATGAAATTTGCATGCTGCATTCTTTCCAAATTGCATATAAGTGCTTAACAAAACTAACAGAATAACCCTTCCTCCCACACTGAGGTCAAAACAGGTTTTCATCATCTTTCTCACTATCCTTCCTTTTCCCTAAAACTGTGCTTGTTCTTTGAATTTCATCAAGCTATTTCTCAAATAATCCAAGTCACAATCCGCAGAATTCCTGAATTTTAAGAAGCATGTATTAAAAACAAACAAAAATCAAAAAACACCTCCCCCCCCAAAAAAAAAAACCAACACAAAAAAAGAAACAAAACAAAAAAAAAGGCCACAAAGCAAACCCCAAACTAAACAGTATTGGAAAATTGTTACTTAAGGACATAGAACACAAATTCAAGTCCTTAAATTTGAGCTAACACTAGACATTCAGATAACAACTTTTAGTTATAGCCAGATGCAGTGCAACATTCTTCAGTTACACAAGACACTGACATGTGATTTACACAGCTACCTTGTGGCACATGAAGCCAGAAATACATGACAAAGACATAATCCCCTCACAAGAAAAAAACAAACCACTGAAAAGCTCACTGCTGTCCATCTGAAAACTCTGAAAGCCATCAGCTGCCACAGGTTTTAAAAATATGATTCAGCAATTGCAACATCCTTGAGACTGACCTAAGGACTTCAGTGTACTTTTGCAGCGGGTGGGTATTTCATAGTGTAATGGTACTCACGCTTTGTGGGGACACCACATACCAAAAGGCCGACTACCATTCCCACAAACAGCTTATGAATGCCTATCACATCATGACCTATAGCAGATCTCTACTTACCTTAAAAGTGCTTTATTTAAAAACTGCAGCCTTCAGAAACTCCACTAAATTTGGTTGATTCAGCTACCACAATCCCTTCTAGCCTACAAATTCCATTTGGCAGGCTAATAACAAATGATCAAAAGAATTTATTAAATGATCAGTCTGCATTTTAAGAAGAGATAATCTAGTTAGCAAACCAACAGCTACTACTGGAGAAAACAAACAAGCTTCACACTCACGGAACCTGAAAAAATGTGTATGCCTTAAAGTTCTATTGCTTTCACACAGCTGCATCAACTGTAGTAACAATGAAAAAAGTGGATTCTCTCTACAAACTTTTCTTATGTCCTTAAGACCATCACCCCTTGTGATGATCCCTTTTATCTTCCAGTGTCCAAAGACTGTCTTTTCAGCCCACTTTGTTTCTCTCAAGTTTGCTAATTCTAAGGTATAAAAAATTTAATTTGCTTGGGCGAAACTTTCACAGGGAGAGTTGGAAGTTTCTAGCGCAGTGCAGATGGCAACTATAAAAATATTAAAACTTCTTATTTAACTTCATATGCTTAAACTCTATCATAACTATGTTAACAGAACTGCTTATCTGTTTCTTCTTTATTTTATATTACCAGTAAAGTTAACTTTTTGAATAACATTTTATACATACCAAATTGTACACTCTACAAAAAAGATTTCACAAACAACCATAACTTCTATAAGCTCCAGAGTCCTAGAAACAGACTTCAATAAGTAAACTTGTTTTCCATATCCCCATGTTCTATCATGTTCCAGCCTTTTAACATTTTTAATAGAGTAACTAAACAGTTAACCTCTTATTCAAGGTAACTTTAAAAACAAAAAGAACCCCCCTCAAACCTCACCATCCAGTTTCTACTCCTATTAGTTAGACTTCTCCAAGATCCTTTTAGTCCTTATCCAAAGTTTATGCTTCCTGATGTATGCTTCATAATCTCTTGGTGAGGGATTAGACTACAGCTGGAAATAACTATTATGAGAACAAAGCTGCTTTAAGAGAAGAGAGATGCTTTAAAGCTCTTCTCACCTTGGGTAATGCAGCCCAGCACATGGGTGGCTTCTAAGTTCAAGCACACACTGAAGACGGGTCATGGGGAGCTTCTTGTCAGCCAACACTGCAAGTCCTTCTCAGGGCTGCTCCATCTAGTCTCCCCCAGCCTATGTTTGTCCTGAGGATTGCCCCAACCCAGGGGCAGGACCTTGCACTTGGCCTTGTTGAACTCCATGAGGTTTGCATGATCCCACCTCTCCAGCCTGTGCAGGTCCCTCTGGATCCCATCCCTTCCCTCCAGCATGTCACTGCACCACACAGCTTGGTGTCAGCAGCAAACTTGCTGAGGGTGCTCGAATCCACCATCCATATCGCTGACAAAGACGTTAAAGTGTGCAGTCCCAATGCCAGCCCCTGAAGAACACCACTCGTCACTGCCCTCTGCTCAGACATTGAGCAGTTGATCCCAACTCTGACTACAACCATTCAGCAAATTCCTTATCCACTGAATGGTCAATTTATCAAATCCATGCCTCTCCAGTTTAGAGACTAGGATGCCATGCAGGACAGTGTTAAATGCCTTGCACAAGTCCAGGTAGATGACGCAGTCACTATTCCCCTATACACCACGCTGTGGCCCCACTATAGAAGGCCAACAAATTTGCCAGGCACGATTTGCCCTTCATGAAGCCATGTTGGCTGTTGCCAATCACCCCCATATTGTCCATGTGCCTTAGCAAACAGAAAACCCCACAACCAGAGACATCACTTAAGCATGTTCGCAAACCATAATTTTCTTGATGATGAAAGACAGACTTCTTCAGAAGTATCTGAACACTGCCTTTTTGCCCTTATATCTCATCCATATGCCATTGGAGGAATTTGAATACCAAGCTAGATTGATGCAGTATAACAGGCAGTTCTTCTGCCTGTTGTATTATCTCAATTCAGAGAGACCGTGATTTTCAGTTATCACGAAGACACAATGACCTATTGCAAACCACTGAACAGGGAAGACTGAAGAAAACCCATCCTGACAGCAGCAAAAAAAACCTCACGGAAAATGGAAACAGCCTAATCTAACATTAATAAAGAAGCTCGTCTTCTTGGTCCACAGAGTATATCAAAGCCTGATGATTCAGATTTTTTGTACCATCTCCAAAATCTGTCACTGAATCTTACCTACTGCCCCCAATATGAAAAATATAGCATGATTCGATTGCACAACTTACAAACAATATTCAAAGCTTTCCCTAACTATCATTATTTCCCTAACTATCATTATTTCCCTAACTATCATTATTTCCCTATCAGACACATCTAAATACCACAAGAACTTAAATCTGAAATTGATGATGCAACTGTCTTGATCTACAAAACAACCCACCAAATTGCCTCCAGCGTGTTACTTGCTTAGCACAGACTACTGTTAGAGAATGCACTAAATTTAAATCACTGCATTTCTGGCCAGCGGAAACACTCTGCTTTCACACTCAACAACAAAGCAGTTTGTTATAACATTCTGAAAGAGATGGTCACTAGTTATGGGATGTCAAAGAACGCAAAAACAATAAAGCTCCCGAACATCTGACTGGTCCTATCACATTCCAAAGAATGAGTGCAAAAGTTACACCAATTAAATTGCTGTGATAACTGGTATTAATACACTCAACAATACTGACTAATTCACGTGACTACTATTGAGACTACTATTGAGAAAATGGAGGTTTTAAATCTAAACAAAGAAGGTATCAAAACTTTTACATGAATAAACATATACTTGACTCAAAATAAAGTAACTATGGCAGAAGTTGTTCTCAGATGTTAATGATGTTAAATAGCTCTGGCCACAAGGATCCATACTCCCTCTAAATAATTTGAGCTTTATTTTGTTTTGAAGTATGTCAACAGATACTTATAGCAAAATCTGGCCTGAAATCTGCTTTTGCTGGAAGCTCTCCAAAACTGACGACCTGCATAAGCATTCAAATCTCTTTTCCACATTTTGCTGTAATCTAACTCCTACAGCTATCAATATTTACCTGTCATTCTTATCTTACAATGTAATACCTTCACCCTATTTTTAGTGTCTAAACTTTCTTTTCAGCAGTCAGTTCCATGCTATTAAATGGTTATCTTTCTCAAAGAAAGATTTGTCTCCAAATTTGGTATTAGAAACACATAAGTATTACACTCAATCCCTTTTCATCCAAGTCTCCATCTAGCACTTCAAAGACATCTCACCTACTGCTGTTCAGACATAAAGAAGAAAGCTCTTCATCTTGCTCCTTTTTGAAATCTGCCATTTTGACCTTTCCAAACAGGATCACATGTTCCAGAAGTCAGCACGGTTCAAGGTCACAAGAACTGAAGAAAAGGGGAGGGAACCATGTAAGAATGAGCTCAAAAGGCTTTCAGGAAGAAACAGCGAAAGCTGCCGTAGGTGGCAGAAAGGATCAGTTCATAACTGGAAAAATTAAACATGTAGTTCAGAAAACAGTAATAAAAAATACTGGACTCATGAGACTGATGAGAGAAGTTTGGAAGAAGTTTTGAAGACATGTACAGCTCTCAAAAAAACTCCAAACATAAATTGGCAGAGAAAATAAGACAGGTGTCCCTCACTGACAAAGAACAGAAAATTATTCAGATCAATTGTCAGCTGAGTACATAAAGAGAAAAAGACGACTGAGTATTAGGAAGTGTTTTTTTAAGCAGTACACCTTACACTGATGTCTCAAAAGGAAAAAATAGAAAACATTACCATTTCAACAAAGCTCTGCAGAACAGACTATAGAGCTATGAACAACACCATGACCTTTGAGTGGTAAGAGAAATTCTACCTAGCCCACAGCTTTACCAGTTCCACAAATCAGAATCACAAAGTGGTCAATCTGAATCTATCAGATGGTTCACAAACATCTTCCCTGCTAGATGTCTCATTTAATTCGAATATCACTGTGCAATTCTCCTGATCTTCCACTATGCTCTAACTGAAGGACTCGGATAATTCACAGAGCATAAACTACCACAAATCAGTGGAAAGAGTTAAATAAACCTCTAATAACATACCAGTCCATTCAGAGATGTAAAGACAACCATCACCTATTGACAACTAATGTTTTCAAACACTCGACTTTCATAATCACTGTCATCGTAAGAGGGGAAAAAACACTTTCACTCTCGGAATCCTGCCATTTAATGAAAGATTACTTGCATATCAAAAGTGCATACAACCCAGGACAAAGCTCTAGTAAAACTTTGTTTTCTATTACTTTCTCATTTGAGCAGTACATAACGCTATGTTTTAAAATAAAGCCAACTAAGAAGTAAAACCCCCACAAAACTCAGATACAGCATCCCTCGTTTCTTGTAAAACAACACAACAGCATGCTAAAGGGATTTCAACACATCATTACAATACCTGCTGAGCCACAGGTATTTCACTCACAGCTTATGTGTGAGTGAAAAGCCATTCTATATTAGAATAATATTGAGGTAAGTGTTAGTTTCTGGCTCGGAGCTGCTCTATACACTCCAAAAAAGAAAATTCACCTCTGAGGAAAAAAAAAAAATCAAAAACCAAAAAACAAACCAAAACTAAGGAGACCTACAAGAGGGCAAGAACAAAGAAACGCATGGCCCTTTCCCTTCGAGGGCTGGAGGACACTGCTGCTGCTGCTGCTGGGGGAGGTGACAAAAGTTAGAAAAATCTCAGAGCATTACCAAGGTCACAACATTGTGAGTTTTCAAAGTTGCTCTTCATTTCTGCCACAAACCAGTGAGGCATTGTTAGAACAAGAATTACTGTCCAATTCTTGTCTTCAGCGGTGTGAAAGAGGTGAAAAAGGTAAAGGCATCTAATGCATGTAACACAGTAACTTACAGTGCTGCTCTTAAGAGAGGCTGTTGAACATGCATCCAAGATCAGTGCTCCCTGAAAACACTGAGGATTGTACACAGTTGTCCTCGATATTATTCAAAATATGTACCTGTGAACTACTAACCTAAATTCACTTACCACTGGAAGGACTGTGGGATTTAGCAGCTGACTTCTCTTGTGGCTGCACCTGCTCTTCTTGCTCCAGATTCCTTCTCGTAAGTGTGTCCTCTGCATTCTCTGGCACCTGGTTCTCCTGCTGAGTCACCAGCAGGTCAACCCCTCTCTCCTGAAGTAGTGGCTGACTCCCCGTCCTTTGTCCTGATTCTGAACCACCTGGATGTTTCTTGGCACACAACACCATCTCAGATGGAACATCATGCTTTAACTTAGGAAACAAATTGTTGTGCTGTTCCAGTAACTCCCCTACAGAAGGCTTAGATAAAACTTCATTGAGCTTTGGCATGTTTTCTGAAGCAGTCTTGAAGGACAATTTATCCATGCTCTTTGCCTCTCCAGTGCCAAAAGTACAACCTTTTGAAGTTTCTTTTTCCCAGCTTTCTGGTCCCATCTTTTCTAATTCTTGGGCCTCAGCAGGCAAATTTTTGCTATTTTTACAAGAACTATCAGAAAATTCCACTTTCATATCTTCATGACACCGTACTTCCCTGTCAAGAATACACCTCTGAGAGAGCGGTATATTAACCAAGGACCCATCTTCATTTATTTGCTTCTCTTTTTCTTGCAGTTCTTCTTCTTGTTCTTCACACTGAGTCTCAGGAACTGCCTCATGTTCAGAAGTCTCCTGCAGTGGATAATCCTCACACTGTGCTTCTCTACCCCGACTGTATGACAAAATCTTAGGCAGACCAGCCTGATCTGCAGCAGCCTGACTTCCAGAAACACACTCAATCTCCTGATGAGCTGTAGGGGCTAATGACCCATATCCTGCTACATCTGCACTGGCTAACTGCATTACAGGCTCTCCTGAGGTCTGTAAATCCTCCTCTTTTGCCTTTTCACAATTTTCAGACAGGATTTGATCACCTGCATCCAGCCTCAGTTTTATATCATCATTCTCCAAAGAACAGAGTCTCAAGTCTGAGGCCCTGCATTCAGGAATCATTTCTACCTGTGTGGTTTTGCTGTCTTGGCTGGTGTTAAGAGAACCTGAACTGACATCTGTATCTGTGGGCTGGCTACATTCACTTGCAGAAAGCATCAGCTTACAGGACTCAGAAGGCTGAGATGCAGTGCCACCTGCAGACATCTTTGACAAAGCATCTGTGGGTCGAGTGAGATCTTCTGGTAAGCATAAAAGGGTTAAAGCAGCAGCTTTTTCTTCATGCTTCTTCTCTGGGCTCTGAGTTGGAACAAAGATATCCTAAAATGAAAAATGTAGGACATGGAGCACCAGGGCATCCCAAGTAGGACTGCTTGTTATTCCTACAACATTATACTGGATTATGGAGCAAAGCAAGCTCAGCACAAAATGACAGCTTCAAACAAACCAACCAACCCCACAAGAACAACAAAAAAACACCACAAAACTCCTCTCTCCTCCACCCTCATTCATACGAGTCATAACTGCCCCATTCTTACTGAGAAAAATTATCACCACCCATTACTTTTTAGTACCTCTGTAGCAAAGTCAGACACAACCCTTGGTACACCTCTCACTACCAAATCAGGAAGTATAGGTTAAGTATGGCAAATTAGTAGCTATATTTAATCAAACAACCAAGGGCTCTGGAAAGATCTTCTGGAAAGCCGCTTTCAACTAAGAAGTCCTGCTTCAACTGCTGAGGTCTCTAGTACAACCTTTTTTTTTTCTGCCTTAAGTTGATAAAATTCATAGTATGAAGCTATAAAGCCACTGCCTGTTAAATCCATTTGAACATTAATAACTTCCAGAATTAAAAAAAAAACAAACAAAAACAAAACACAAAAACCCACAAAGGAAAAAACAGATAATAAGAATAAGCAACTTGAACAATGCAGTACATGAATTACAGCCTTGTAGAAGAAAACAAATGCTTTATTACAAAGCTGCTTCACTTTCTCCATGACAAATGATGCTAAGGCCTATCCTAGCAAAAGTCTAATTTATGATGCGGTTTCAGATGAAAGATGCCCAGTTCAGCATCAGAAAGCTGCAGCCTTTTCAAAGAGAGGAGAAACAAACAAACAAACAAAAAAAAGGCACAAAAAAGGATGCACAGAGGCCAACTCAAACACACATCTGCAACAGTCATACAATAACCTCAGAAAAGATATCTACATGAACCCTTACATGAGAGAACTCTGGTTGTGATGGTATGGGTAAAGATCCTGGAAAAAAGGCTGGGGCGCTCTGGGACACCGGAGTTGAAGCCTGTGGCAGGACAGGAGGTCCTGGTGGTATATGTGGGATGGCCATCTCCACTAGCGTATCTCCTCTCTTCTTCTGCATCACCTCCCTTTCTTCTGCAGGGCTAGATATATCCATCTGTACATCTGATTTGAAAGAGCAGAAAATACATTACTAGCAAATTCTTGCATTATACCTAAAGTTTCTAGCATTCTATTAACAGATTTGTCTTCAGTGGCATATGCCACTTTCTCATGCTTTAATGAGTGAGTTTAAAATCTTCTCTCCAGGTGAATTCTTTGGGAGTGGGGGGACATAAACAAAACAAAAAACAAAACAAAAAAAAAAAAAAACCAAACAAAAAAAACCCAACACAAACAAAACAAAAAAAAATAAAAATCAACAAACACATCCATGTCCCTAAACTTAATGCGGGGAGAAAGTGTTTGGTTAAGAATTCATGTAACTATTTTGCTACTGGTCTAAAACTTATACAATTAGAAAAAGGTATCTGAAATTTATAAGAAGCATTTCTCTGAGGTTTAAGGAGTTCCCCCCCCTCCTTTTGCTATTTTAGTAAAAATGATACCAAATTCAGAGCCTGGCTAAAAAAACATCTATTCTAAAAGCATTTGACATTCTGTGGCAGGAATCTCACAGAAAGGAATGGTGATTTTATACCACACTAAAAGTCTGCATTGATGGGTACCTTGTGCCTGATGGCAACCGGGTATTAGAGAAAATGTTTAAGAACCAAGGTATCCTATAGAACACCCCATCTTCTGGCATGGCATTCTAGAATGCACACATATAACATATGAAAATTTTCAAAAATATTGTTCAGGTCATCCAAGTTCAGGTAAAATAACTCTAATGATGCAGTCCTCCTCTGTCTTCTCTATTGCCCTAACAGTATATACTTAATACAGATATCTGCCTGTAGCAAGAATGGCTTGTCCCTAAGAAAGGACAATTGCAAGCAGCAATCTTCATCCCATACAAAGTATTTCCCATCTTTCAAGTGAAGAGGAGCTGGCCAACAGTACTAACTTTATTACAACAGCTCTGGAGGAAATAGCAACAGCATGTTAGCATCTGAGTCACAAATACAGATCTCCATCACCTCTTTCAGTTTCTCAACCCTGCTGTACTCTTTAAACACAATTTTAACAGGTTTTGAAAAGGCTGCATGCTCAGACTAAACCACGGAGCACAAAACACAGCCACAGACTAGTATGCAGAAAATTTTACCTTTTGCTTGCTCCTGTTCAGTAGGACTGCTGGGGACAAGAGCACTGGATCCAAAGGCAACAGGAGGAGGAACAACTAGACCTGAAAAGCCACTGCAGACCAAGAAAAGGGAACATGGAAAAGACCAGCATGCATCACTACAAAACGCATTAACTTTCCCCCAAACGTAGCTCCAGCTTGCCACAATAGCAGGTCGAAGGAGGTGATCCTGCCCCTCTACTCTGCTCTCATGAGACCTCACCACTTGCAGTATTGTGTACAGTTCTGGTGTCTTCAATATAAAAAGGACATGGAACTGTTGGAATAAGTCCAGAGGAGAGCCACGAGGATGATCAGGGGACTAAAGCACCTCCCGTATGAAGACAGGCTGAGAAAGTTGGGGCTGTTTAGCCTGGAGAAGAGAAGGCTGCATGGAGACCTCATAGCAGCCTTCCAGTATCTGAAGGGCGCCTACAAGGATGCTGGGGAGGGACTGTTCATTAGGGACTGTAGTGATAGGACAAGGGGTAACAGATTAAAACTTAAACAGGTGAAGTTTAGATTGGATATAAGGAAGAAATCTTTAGTGTAAGGGTAGTGAGGCACTGGAATGGGTTGCCCAAGGAAGTTGTGAATGCTCCATCCTGGTGGTGTTCAAGGCCAGGTTGGACAGAGCCTTGGGTGGCATGGTTTAGTGTGAGGTGTCTCTACCCATGGCAGAGAGTTTGGAATTAGATGATCTTAAGGTCCTTTCCAACCCTAACTATTCTATGATTCTATGAATAGCAGTCTTCTCATAAAAGGAGGTGTTTACTAGCAGGGGATTTAAGAAATGGCATTGACCACATCATTATTTCATTTCATCGCAAAATAAAGCCAGACTTTTCTCATTAGCGCAAAATTAAAACATTAATTGCTTAAAATCAAGCACAAGTCCTTAAATAGTGGAAAGGTACTACTAAAATTAAGCTATTGCAGTAGTTTATGTATCTTCTCCTTACGTGAAATGACTCTCCTGTGCAAGGGAACCCTGTCCAGACAGCTGCAGAAGTTGCAGACTGCGGGCAGGGGTGCATGCCAGGGAACTTCCCTCTTCCAGCCTGGTTATCGGGCAGCCACTCCCTACAGCAGTTGTTAAAAAAAGGAAGCAAGGTTAGAAATCTGGTCAACAACCAAGTCGATCAGAAAACTCTTGAGAACAATATTCACACTACTGCAAGGTTACTTCTCAGGTGGGCAAGGACAAGCTGATTTTCACACAGAGCTGGAGAAAGACTGCACATGAAAGTTCAGTATGTGAAATGTGAGCATAATACAGTTAAGATGAAAAAGTTAAGTTTGTACTCGTAGAATAGATTTTTATCAGATGGGACAGTACAAGTTTTCCTACTTGAGAATTTTAAAATAAAACTCCCCAGTGGCTCCAATATCAGCACATTTGATCCAGCAGTAGAATACAAATACAGGCAAGGTTCTTACAAGAAAAGACACCTTGCATTGACCACTGACTCAGTGTGAGCAGGGGGTTACTGAACCTTCTGGACACAGGTTTCATGCACAAGATCATACTGGTAGACAAAGCTGGGACAAATTAAAAGCAAACAAAAAGTATAAAGTGAGACTTAATTTAGCTCATGCTTTATAAAGTGTGACAAAGTTGCCATTCAAAACTTCATTTTCTAGGCCTTTCACTATTAAGATTGTTAAGAACCCTTCTTAAGCTTTCAGATACTAAAACGAGACACAGACATTCTCCTAGCAAGACATATAGTAATGACAGATCCTCTTATGCTATTTCATGTAATCTTTTCTCTTACAGGAACATTAAGAGAAGGAACAGTAACCTAGGTGACAAATAAGGCTGACTAAAATTACAGTACAAAGATTCTGATTGCAGGATCCTGTCCTATCCCAAAGAGGAAAGCCAGTTCAGGGGAGTACAGTGGAATGTTTTGCCAAAGTTACCCAACATAAGAAAGTCTACAGTATTTTCCTGAACTACTTACTACACTTTACATGGTGTCACTACAAAGGGTGAGCATTATTATTGCCAGTTTCAGAATAGGGTAAAATGGGTATTTTTTTTTTTTTTTTTGTTCTTCAAGGGGCACAGAAAGAAAGAAAATCAAGTGTATTAAACAAGCCAGTGTAACTGTTCTAACAAAAAGTGACATTTAGACATTGCTCCATAGCTGTGGCATTTCATTTCCAAAACAGTCTTAATTTTAGCAGAAATTATGTGAAAAATACTCACGGCACTCTGCACCCTAAAACATTGCATACCTAAAAAGATCAAGTAGGGATGATGATTATAATGATCTCCAGGATGGACATTTTGGCTCTGCTTGTCTATTGTTACCTGTTGCATTATTCTCAGGAAACATCTCTTCCTGACTTGACAAGATATTCAACTCCTGGTGACCAGAATCAAGCAATTTCTCAGTTTTAGCGGGGTCACAGGCAGGCAGTTGTTTCCTGGTACATTGTTCTGCTTCCTCCAGAGTTCTGGAAATGCAAGACACAGTCACTGACCTGAGAAATTCAAAGTATGAATTAATACTGCAACATTGTAAGGAAAATTTATCTGCACACATAAAAGGCATTCACTTGTGTATGCTACAGAATCAAAAAAACAAAACCAAAAAAGATAAACAGGAAAACTGACCTCTTTCTCCTGACCAAATAAATGTTACATCTTCAGAACTGTTGTTTTTCGTTTTCTACCAACCTAAGTGATATTTAAACGGAACACAGATTGTTCTGCTGACTTCCATTCAATGTGCATTCTAGGAATTTCATTTCACCTCCTTTTTAATATTATTTTGTGATGAAATATGAAAATACAAGATGAGCTAAATATTACTCTATCTAGCATAAAAGAGCTACAGAGAGTTTTCAACAAACTAAAATGTCACATTTAAAAATAATTAAAACTAAAAAGCTTACAATAGTAAATACTCAAAAGCATCCAGGTATAGCCACCACTTAGCTTTGAAATTTCCCCTGTGAGGCCAAAGCTCATGCTGCAGTGATTAAGTTAGCTTGAAATAACTTCTGTGACTTAAACTGAATTATTATTTTTAATATAACCCACTCATTTAACTTTAAGAAAATTATTAGTATATTTTATTATCCACTGCACTCTCCCTGAAAAATAAACCTTTTGGTATCTTTGTGTGTCTCATCAGTACTTCATCTTTCCCTTCACTTTTCTCTTTTGCCTTGGAGCCTGAACCCTCTACATCTACAAACCTAGGGAGGAAAAGGAAAAAAAAAAAGAACACAAATCAATTTCCAGAATGTCAGCAAGAGACCTACAAAGAACATGCACTGTTCTACCTTTCAGACTTCTCTGGCTGGCCTTCCAAAGCAGTACATACTTCTGTGCTGGAGAGAGTTTCTGTGCTGTCCCTAGGCAGTTCTAGTAACAGCAAGGAAAAAAAAAATTGTTACTTGGGTCAGCTGGTTAATATACAAAGGGAAGAAAGTGCAGTTCTGTAAATTATACAAATATCAAGTCAAGCTTTACAGGGAAAAAGAAAACATCTTTGAACTATCAATGATAGCAACAAAAAAGACAGGATGAGGTTTTTAGCAGGGAGAGAATTCAGTATCAGATTATTTGAACATTCTGGAAACAAATTAGGAAAGAGAAGTGCAAGAATCAATGACAACACCTGGACAGCTAAATGAAAACAAATTAACTACTCCAAAGGAAAGAGAAGGCAAAATTCTTTTCTACTATCAATGAAAACTACCAATACTGTTTTTCCTGACAAAGAAACATAACCCCTGTAATGTAAAGAAACAAGAAAGAATGGACAGAGCAACAAAAGGACATCTAAGATCATCTTCACGTACCATCCATAGCATCATTCTTCACAAGTCCAGGAGCTCCAAGGTGAAACTGGTGCCTAACATCTCCTTCACTGGGCATGAAGTCACTCTCAAAGTCCTGGCTCTGTGAGAGCTCTAGAGCTCCAAACTGCAGCTGTGACATGCCTGTGTCTAACACCAAACATGCATAACTAATATATATACAAAACCAAAAAATAGAGCCATCTATCACTTTACCAAGGCAAAATATACTTTTCTTGTTAGAAAGTGTATTTAGGCTATTGCTAAAACTATGAATAAAGACTCTGATATCAGCTGTACTAATTAAAAATACAGTAACAGAACAGGGACAGTGGCCATTAACACAGAAACCACAGTTACTCAGCACAGTCTTACATAATGCCTAGAGGTACTGCAGCACATTTGGATTTCCTGATGGGAAAACAATCCTGGTAATATACAGCCTGTGTCTCAAAGCCCTTTGATGATAGCAACCATTATGCCAGTTCTTTAGTCTGCTATGAAAAAGACTGCATCTCATAACAGTCACAATGCATCTATGCCTCTTCTAAGCCATTCCCAGTATCCAAGATCTTTCTTAATAATGATATGAAATCACTGGGGTTTAGGTTTAGGGGTTTTTTTAAACACCAAAGCAAACAGATCAGTTTCCAGAAAATATGCCAATTTTCTGACCCCAGATTTTAACTGCCCCCAGTCAGATTGGTGAAGCAGCTGAACTTAAAAACAACACAGGCGGCTGATGAGATTCACAGCCCCAAAAAGTTACCTTCTATACACGAAGAAGTAGTACAATCCTCACCATCACCTCCACCGCCTCCAGCCTTTCCAACGGCACTGCAACAGACACACTCATTCGCATCGCTTCGGTGGGTTCCCCAGGCCGCCTTCCTACAGCCGCCCGCTGTCCCGCGGGGTCGCTCCGCACCGGACGCTCCCCAACGCAGCCGTAGCCACCGCCTAGCCCATGTTTAAGTCCGCCCGCGGCGCGCGGCAGCAGTTTTACAGGGCGACAAACCCTGGAGGCGGCGGCCTCGCCCCGGGATGGCGGCCCCCGAACTCGCGCCCCCCGCACCTGCGCTCCCCGCCGGGCGGCGGCACTTCCTCAGCGACGCGGCCTCGCGTTCCGGCGGCGCCCGGGCGGGCAGCGCTCTCCATCGGCTCTGCAAGCAAAGCGCCGTTAGTACGACTGCAGCCCCAAGGCGCGCCGCAGCCCCGACTACAGCTCTTACCTGCGGGCCGCTGCCGCTCCGCCCCTTCACCCTCAGGTGCCCGGCTGCCGGCACGACTGCGGACGATCTCCTGCAAAGCAGGCGCACAGATCACGTTAGAGCCACGCCAAGCCGGGCCGCGCCGCCCCGTCCCGTCCCCCTTCCGGACGCTCACCAGCACGGGGCTCGGGCTCTGCCGGGCCGGCAGCCGCCGAGCAAGCACACCGAGACAGGCCTGCTCCGCGTCCTCTGCGCCCGCGCTCTCAGGCTGCGAATCCTCCACGATCAGGCGGGGCGTGTCCTGCTGCGAGAAGCCGGGGTCCAGCTGGCTGCCGCTACCCTCCATGCAAGGCGCCGCGAAAGGCGGAACGCCCGCCAGAGCTCAGCCGCGGCCCTACTCCGCCCGCCCGCCTCCCAGCCCGGCCGTGCCGCCACACCGCGCCACGCTTCCCGCGGACGCCATCTTGGAGAGCGCCGATTGGCGGTGCGCGGTTCCCCCGCCCGCGCCGCCAGCGCCGTTACCAAGGAGACGCCGTCCCGGGCACCGCCAGGCAGGTCTGGCGCTGACAGAGGCCGCGGCCTGGCCCGGTAAACGGCTTTTACAAGTTCTGGCGTGTTTGGTTTTTTGTTGTTGGGTTTTTAGTTTTTTGGTGTTTTTTTTTTCACTTCTGCACCTCTCTGTATTTTATGCATGGGAATTATATAGACTTTATTTAAAAACCTGCTGGAGAGCCAAAACCACTGCCGACTGAAAAAAAAACCCTGATATCTGGCCTGGAAGAAACTGTTACTATGCAAAGTTATAGACACAAGGTTGTATGTTCTGAAACAGTAAACAGGACTTGTTACATGAAAGGCCCAGTTTGCACATGCATGTTAAGAACATTAAACAGTCTATAAGTAGTTACAGGTTTTGTACACAGGAAGGATGCTTTAGTGGTTGGTCGTTCAGCTCCCAGAAGATGCTCCTTTAAGACACACCAAGCTGTGTTACTGGAAAGTTCTCCTGGTACACTAGTTTAAAAAGTGCATGCAACTTCAGTTACTGTCTGAAATTTGCCCCAATGCCAAATAACACCACAAGGCATGTGATTACTAAATCCTGCTTTTGGAAGATGAAGTTGTTCATAGGCTTTTGCTAGCCCTCAGGAGAAGCCAGATTTCATGTTCACAAAATATTTTATCCCAGAGAACTGCAAAGGAGACAGGATCATGGTGGCACTTTTGGCAGTCTACAATCCTCAAATGTCACAGAAGCTTTAGGACAGGCTTTTGCAGTTTGTTCAATTCCCTTCAAGCAGAATTCTCCTTCCATCAGAATGAAAGCATTTCAAATGGTCTTCCTTTATGTTCACTCTCAAAATTAAATAAAATGTAATTGTTTGTTTTGATACAGGGGGCTTGATATAAGAAACGCTAGTGCCTGGAAAACATAGAGTTAAAGTACTTTTTAGCTTAACTTAAGTTGTAGAAAGAAAACTATGTTATAAGTCTGTGGAATTTAGGGGCCCCACTAAACATGAGTTAATTGTTTCACACTGGCCTTCTAAAGTATAACATTTCACACCATCCTTCTACTTATCAGTTAGTTCAGAGACAGAGCCTCCCAAACATCTGCTAGCTTGGGATACTCCTTGCCTGCCCATCCTGCAATAGGTTTTGCAGGAAGGTCACCCTGTTCTTAATCTTTGCTAGTTAACAGAAGAATTACAGATATGGTTGGTTTCAGCTAATTGTGTGACTACTGGGGTGTCCAACTGTGCCAAAGGTGAAAAGTTTAAGAAGAGGAAGACTCGTTTACTTCATCTTGAAGACCCCTACTCACAAGAGGAAGACTCACCTACTTCATCCTGAGACCCTCGCCCATGACCACGGGGGGGGGGGGGGGGGAATAGAGGGGGGCACTGCGAATGCGCAAAGGACCTTTTAGCTCATTAGAATACAAAGCGGGGATAGGTCATGAATATGTATAGGCGTGTAACTTTAGAGGATAAATGTAGAGGAAAATGACACTGAGGGGTGCATACTTTGGAGGAGCTATCCCCATGCACCTCAGCACTGAATAAAAGCATACCTACTTTACAACTTTAATGAGTTGTGGAGTCAATCCATGTATCAGTTTTGGCAAAATAGAAAGTAAAGCTGTCTTCTAAGCACAAGTATAGCATGACCTCTCATTTTTTTTAAGCAAGTTTATAGTACTCCACTACTGATCCTTGCTGGACTTACTAGCAGGTTTCCAAGCCTGCTACTGTCTTCCCCTTCAATGTCTAAGAATAAGCTCCTTATTGAAAGAAGACGAAACAACTATATACTTCCTCACATCATCTTTTACACTTCTATCCTTCCAGCACCTCTTCTTCATTAGCTTCTAGCAAACACATGTTCTTCAATAGTGCATTAGAAAGGCCTGCATAAGCCAAGTCCTCCTTCAAGCTCCAGATTTTTGTATGAAGGTGTTTCTATAACAGATCCAGTTAACTACTGACCGGGGGTAAAAAGACAGAATTATTGTGTTTACAACAACATGAGAAGTACATGCAACTGGGCAGACATTTGCCATACATTAAGTATCTTTGGGGAGAAAATAAGATAGCAGTAAAAACAAAGAATGGATTTTGATGAGCAGATGTCAATAAACAGATAACTGGCAAGTAAGATCTTGCAGGACAAAACTTATGAAGAAAGCAGTTTCTTTTCTAAAGGCGCAAGTGCAAGCTATCTTAACACAAAAAAAAAGAAATTTTAACAGGAGAAGATGATTTGACTCCAGTATAACAAGAAAACAGAGGAAAGGAAACAAGAAATCAGAACTATATCAACTTTCTCAAAGGATCAGTATAAAAGAATGGCAGGACATACAAGGACAAAAATTAAAAAGGCCAGAGATATAAAGAGCAACGAGAGAATGATCTACAGGCATACTAGCGGGAAAGCAACAACTCAAGAATTGTTGGTCTGCTGTCCTGAAGGAACATTATGGGGTGGGTAATATCGAGAAGGAAGAAGCCTTTATTGTTCTTCTCTAAAAAAGGTTAACAGAAAATGGGAACTAGCTCAGCTAAACAAAGGGCAAGGTTTCAGCCTTGAAAAAGGGCTGAATCAAGTTAAGGAGTGCTCGCCTGAGCCAGATGTTTTAAAAACTGTTGAGTCTAGACTTCTTCCAAACAAATGTTCCTGGAAGTGTGAGCAGTTACCTTTCAAAACTCATGGAGGATAATTAGGTATCTGAAGACTAAAAGTGGCAAACATGCTAGCCACTCTTTCACAAAATTCCCATCGAATCCTCTAAAACTTTGACAACAAATAATCAAACAAATTGCCAGTTTGCGTCTAGAAGGTAATGGAGAGGAGATAGCAGCAAACATAGATCTGTAAAGACAAGGCACATAGCATTGATCAGATTTCTTCTCCTGTCACAGCAACAGGCCTTATGGACAGAAGTGGCAGAATAACAATTTAATCATAGTAAGACTTTTACCAGTATCTGTTTGGGGTTCTCATAAGCAAATAAGGGAAGCATAGCAAAAACTTCGTCTGAAAAATTAACAAACTGCAACGAAGGCAAAAATAACATTCTCCAAAAGGAAGGAATTGGCCACACAAGTTCAGGATGGGGCTGCTATGCTATGTGGCACTACTGTAAAATAAAGCAGCTTGGGGGAGTCATAGTGCCTGACAAACTAATCATGAGTTGGTGTCATGCTGTTGCTGCCATGGAAGAAGGTGCAAACAGCAAGCATTATACTTATGGATAGCATGCGGATGTTAGATGCATACTCTACACTGGCAGGGCCTAAGTTAAGCACTACATCTAGTGAAAAGATGGCAGAGAACTGGCTATGGTAACAGCCTTCAAATAGAAAAAACATGGATAATAATTCAGTTTTCAAATTCACAGTTTAGGGGACAAGTACTACAAATTCATTTACATGAACTGCAAATAGGTTTAAAGTAACACAAAACAGAAATAAGCAAAAATAATTAAAAAGTAAAGCTAACAAAACGCTGCCTCTGACATTCAAGACTTTTGGGTATTTTAAGTATTCACAAACAGGTATAGTTGATCTTGGTATGAAACAGGAAGTTGGACTAAATCATCTCCAGGATTCCCTTCCAGTTGCATTTTTCTACAATTCAATACTGTTTCATGGACCTGCATAAGATGCAATTGAGAACTCAGTCCAGGCAGTCAAATTAGCAAAAGCCAAGTACGCACGTGAGCTTTAAAGCTGACTGCACTTTTTGTTAAGTTTGTAATCTCATTTCACCCCATCTATTTTTACACTAGGAAGAAGCAGCCTGCCTTCTTTATAATATACAAATCTTTAATATGAATATCTCCCCTCAGTCTGCATGCTGCCTTTTTTGCCACTCTTACTGTAAATTACTAATAGGCTGTGACCACCTTTATCTAAGAAAGAGGATGCAAGAGCAAAATCAATCTTTGCTTCATTTCCCTTCAAGCAAAACATGTCCAGCATCAGCCTTTCAATAAAGAAAGGTATGAAGGCTGATTTTTCCTATTTGGAGTATTTTTCAGAATTTCTTGTATCTTACAGAATTTGCCATGGACAGTTGGAGCTGTATTTTGTTCTGAATACTCCTTTCCATTGTAGTCTACTGATTAGGATGGCAAAACCAAAAAACATGAGTCCTAGTACTCATTTCTTCCACCATGAATCAATTTTTCTGTTTCTCACTGCAGTTACAGGCCCCATCCTCAGATGGCGTTCATAAGAGCACCAAATTCCACATCCTAATTTCGAATGAGAATTACATACCTAAACCAAGATGCCTATCAAGATAGCTAAACTTAATAAAGGAGTAAGGATGCTACTTGACTTTGAAAATCTATGTTTAAGTATTGCACTGTGTTATTGCAATTTGTTATTTACACGGGAGACACATCTATAAACTACCTGGCCAATTTCTGTATGCGTTGTCGTCTGCTCCAATAATGCGGGAATAAACACTGGGTAGTATTCACAGTTCCCGGGGTCCGTGAGTCCCGTGGCAAGAACGCCCGGCACGCAGCGATTGCGTCGGCCAGTGCCGATGTGCTTTGTAAAGTGCCTGGAGGGGACTGAAGCAGCCGCTGCTGCTTGCGCTCGCAGCCGATCCTGGGAGCGGCGGGGCAGTCGCGGCCACCCGCGCTCTGCCTCTCGAACGCGCAGGGAGTCAGGGAGCCTCATTCTCCCCTCGGCGCGATGCTCCAGACACCTCGGACAGCCCCGCCGGGAGCCCGCGCTGCAACCGGGCAGCGCTCCCGCCCCACGCCGTGAGGCCGCTGCCCCGCTCCGCCCCGCGCTGAGGCGGCCGTGCTCAGCGCCGTCCCCTGAGCCGCTGCCGCTGCTTCCACGGCTCCTCGGGCAGCGGCGATGGCCGGCCCTGCGCGCCCCGCTGCTGGACGGAGCTGCCCGGGTCGCTTCGCGGGTCGGTCGTCGCCGGGCCGAGCACAACGGACACAGCAGCCGCGGGCGCCCGGCCCGCGTTACCTGGTCGCAGCCGGCAGCCGGCGAGCAGGGCCGGTACCGCTGTCTCAGGCGGAGGCACAGGGCGCTGCAGCCGCAAAGGCGCTCCCCGCCTGACCCTCCCCGCTGACATCAGGCGGGCGGCAACGGCGCGGACCCCGCCCGCCAGCCGCGCTGCCCCTGGGCTCCGGCGTTGTCGCGCCCGGGCCGGGGCACTGGCGATGAGCGCATCAGCGGCGGCTCCGAAGTGAAGCGGAAGCCAGGCGGAGCGGCAGGGTAGGCTGGAACGCGGGAACCGGATCCCCCTGGGAGCGAGGCGCTGCCGCGGGCAGCTCCCCTCCGAGCGCTCTGCGCTGTATCTCCGCTTTCAGCGGCCGGCGAGAGAGGGACCAAGCTCGGCGTTTCTCTCATGGGGCTGCCCGAGGCTTGAGAGCCCGCGCGGGGCTCGAGCGCCCTGGACATGTCACGGCCGTGGCCTGCAGAAGTGCCTTGTGCTGCTCCACAGCTCTGGAGGGCACCACGAGGTGCAGCAGCAGCCTCGGCCATTGCGTTGTGTAGGCAAAAGCCTTGAAAGCGTCTCGACGATGCGCAACTGTGGAGTTCCTGTAGGCTGTCACAGTGCTCATCTTCCTCCAGGACCATGTCACAGAGCTGAGACCAACATGTCAATTGAGAATGATTAGCTTGAGTTTTGTTTTTAACTCAGTAATCTTAGTCACCAAGTGATGGTTCATTTGTAACATTGTAACATGTTTGTGTTCCTTTACAGCTCTGCTTTTAAATAAATACCAGTTTCTTAAATGACGCTTGGCTGTGACAAGACTGGGAACTCTTGTGGTGTGAACTCCAGAAAAAAGATGGCTAATGTAAACCAAAACCTGTTAAAACATTTTAGAGATTCTTCACTGTAAACACTTAATGAAGCACTTTGCTAATTCAGGTGTGTCCGCAGAAGTCCACCTTACTTAGAATAATGGAATTTGGCCATGTAAGATACTGACATCCTTTTCTAAAGATGGACACATCATTCAGGAGACATTGGTAAACTGTTGAATCATCAGCTTAATACTAATTTTAAATGTCGTTACTTAGTCGTTCATTGCTGTTGAATTTCAGTGCAAACATACAAGATTTGTGGTTTATTTGATGACTTAACCAGTGTTCAGAGACTGTGTGCTCCAGGAGTAGCAGAACATTGAAAGATGTATGGTAGGACTAGCATCAACCATGAATGACAATGCAATTGATTGCTCTCCTGTAGCCTTCACACAAATGCTCTTACCATTAATGCAATCTATATTATGAATTTGTGAACGACTGATCACAAAGAAGAGTTCACCATATGAATGCAACAAAAAAAAAGGACAGCTATTTAACCATGTGAGCCTCAGGTGGCTAAGATTGCCAGAGCAAATTAACTTCCTTCTTAAGCATACATTTTACTTATAGACTTGCACATCACTTCTTTTGAATATTCCCAGCTTATTCAGTAATACAAAACACACTGTGTAATACTTCAATTTAGCTATTTCACTGTAAGCCAGGATCACATATTTTCTCTGCACCTTCCTCTAGAAAGATCTTAAAATCACTGCATGGTTTTACTGAGCAAGGGAAGTTGTGAAAGACATGCAGTTCTGGTGGAAAGCATAGCATTAGGGTTTCTTTGCACTGTTTAGTGAAGCTGCTGGCAACCTATACAGTTCAGGCTGCAAAACAATCTTAATAATATTCCATTTGTGTTCATTTTTTTATGCTTGTGATTTGCCTGACTGTTCCATGTACTCATTCAGCTGGCCTTAGGTAGGAGGAAAGATGAAACAGGTAAGAATTCTGGCCACTTAGCATTTAATATTCAATCGATTAAAAATCACCTTGGCTTCAAAGAAGGGTTGCTGCATCAGTACAAATTAATGCCTTTCTAGGTCTGATAAACATCTATTTTAATTTCAAAGCTCTGGTTCACTGGAAAGGACACAATGAATATACATGGTAATTTAGTAGGCACTTAGATTCTAGTCTTGATCAGAGCTGCAGTTGTTCCAAATTGCACAGGAGACATTTGGTATCTTGCAACACCTACTGTAAGACAAAACAGGAAGGAATAGGAGTACTTCTCTGATAAATCTCCCATGGGATTAAACAGAAGAAAAAGTGCATGTGGTTAGATCAAACTGCAGGGCTTAGCCCTCTGTTTCTCTTTCTGTATCTCAGAACACATCCTGGAAATGAGAGTACAAATGGCCACATGGTTCCATCTCTACGTGGAAGCACCATCAACACTCAATTCATCTGCTCCAAGCAAGGATAGCTATGTTCACCACAGGAGAGATCAAGGCTTGAACAAAGGACAGTCTGTTTGGGCAGTCACCTATTTTCTCCTGCTTCTTAGAAGCATCACAGCCAAAATAATTTTATATTTTACCTCTGTTAAAGGCATTATCCTCATTTAGATTCTGCCATACATCTCTGGTTCCCAGACGTATTTCTATTTATACAGGGTTTTTTAGTTGGGAAAGGCAGGAAGTCATCATTCCAGGCTAAAAGGACTAGGAAACTGAAATTCTGTGGATTGTTCTTCCCATGATATTATGAAGATCCTTTTCATGATATTTTGAGCCTACTTTCTAAATCCATTTTTATAATGATCATTTACCTGTGATTCATCATCCTTCACTGCTCAAAGGTAATCCTGCCTGCTTTTGCCATCTCTCACTCTGTGATGTTTGTCAGAACCTCTAATTTCTGTAATCAGCCCAGTCAGGTTTTGGTATTTCATGGAGGTGCCAGCTAGTGCTGCAGTGCATGAAAGCAGAAACTTACACCATAACTGCCTTGCAGATATACTACATATATCCAGATTGTGAATTTATAGGGAAAAGGAGTAACTTTGTAGGCTTGAAATCCCCCATTTCACTGCCTTATGCAATGCACAGACACTAGGACTCAAGGCACCCATATTCTACAATGACCACAGACAACTGTGGTTCACATCAGAACAGAAATATTATTCTATCATTTGATGGTACACACAAACGAATCACATGATAAAACCCCATCTCTTAATTGTAAACAGTCTTACCTAGAGGTTCTAGTTTCTATGGTGCAGACCATGCTCGTATATGGATTTTAAGCTCTCACACAGTTCCTGTGTCTCCTGTTTGTCTTCTCCTTGGCAGAAAGCCAGCTGGAGGAGTGTCTGCACTGCAGAGAAACGCTGCAGCTCTGGACAGCACCACGTCAAAAACCAGCAGCAAGCATCGAGACTGAATCAACAGAAGGCACTTCTACCAGCTGGTATGAAAATACCTAAAAATCTTTCATCTTGTCACCAGTCTTTTTCCCTCCATGATCTACAATTATACTTTTGTGAGAGAACTTACTGTACACTGGTGTTTATTTGCAGGTTTATTGCTCTGTTCATATATTTACCTGCTTCAGTGCAATCCCTTGAGACTAAATTAATGCTTCTGTGCAGGTTACAACACACAGAAATAAATTAAACCTTTTAGGTGAAACAATTCTCTCTGATTATGAGATTTATTTCATATAGATCATAGCCAGTGGCATCACCACAATTTAATGGGAAAAAGACCTATCGCATCATCTCTCAGTTTATCTGCTGAGAACTAGAGCACGTTTTGATTAAAGACCTCAGTTTGAGAAAACTCTGTAAGCCAGCAACACCAGTGGAGCCTGTACAGATAATTATTCTATACTTCCTTCCCCCCCAACTTCTGTGATTGGCATTTTTCCTGATTATCTTCTGTCAGTCTTTTGATGGTACAGATCTACACATGCTTGCCAAAACAGTGACTGTCTAAACTTTCAGGAAGCTTCAACTGTGTGCTCAACGCATGGGTGCTAAGGAGCAAAATGAGACATGACACTGGTTTTTCTACCCCTCAAGCTTCCTAAACTGCAGCCCATCTTGGTGGGAATCCTGCAAACTGCAAGGGACAGAATCCAGCACCATTCAGGGAACCTGCAGGTCGTTGCTGACTTGACTCTTGTGGTACAGTAGCTGTGTTGCTTTTCCACCCAGCTGCATCAGCAGAGGATTATCTCCCTTTCTTTGACAGAAAAGGCATGGATTTTTCTGTCTGAAACTACTCTGGTGCTCTCCCTTGCTGAACATGCAGAATTCTCATATGTTGTTTCCTCAGCAGTACTGCGTTGAAGTGCCTTGAAGATGTGGCTCGTGAGAACTGACTGTGACAGGGACTTGTGAATCAAGGCCTCTCTGGTCACCTCAGATGTTAACTCCTGTCCACACTGCTGTCTATCACAGCAGCTGACAGCTCACAACAGTTTCATGCTGGTGACTAGCAAAGTTCAGAGAGATGTTTCTCTTATGTCATGTTTCTGGAATCCTTATGGTTGAAGACAATTACACTTGTCTCTAATTGAGTGGGAAGAACCATCAGAAGAGGCAAAGATCTGTCTTCTCTGCTTACTACCAAAGGATGGAGGAGGCAGAAGGGATGCAAACGCTGATGGATGCCTGGGCATCTTTCAGCGCTGCGGGCTTCCGGAATTTTGCTGTGAGTTGCACGGTTTTGCACGCGTTGGAACGCTTCGTGGCATGCTGCGTTCAGTCACTCTCACACTCGCATGCCCCCTTGAATTGTTCCGTCAAAGGTGGCGGGCCCGGCTCGGCAGCAGCGCGGCTCTTCCCAGAGACAGACGACCGCCCCAGAGCTCACCGGGAGCCGCTGCCCCGCGCCTGAGGGCGGCCCGCGCTGGGAACTGAGCCGCTCGGAGCCGGGGCCGCTCGGAGCCAGGGCTCTGCCGGGGTCCGGTGGCGTCGCCTCAGAGGCCGAGGCGGAGCCCGCGGACATGGGCGCGGCGAGCGCGAGGGCAGGAGAAGGCGGAACCCCACGACCACACCCCCCTCTCCTCCGCAGTAGAGCAGGACCACGTGGCTAGCTCGGCCAATCGGGGAGGGGCTCAGGGCTCTTTAAGAGGCGCGCGCCAGTCGCGGCGCGCTGCAGCGGCGGCCGTCGGGGTTGCCATGGAGACTGTGGCCGGGCCGGTCGCCATGGAGACGGCAGCGCCTTGGTTGCCGGGCGGGCGGCGCCGGGAGCCGCGGAGGCACGCGCTGCTGGTCGTGATCGGGGAGATCGGGACGGAGCCGGAGCGGGGCGCGCTGCGCGGTGCCCTGGAGCGCGGTGAGCAGTGCCGCAGAGGGGTACAAGCCCGGCTGCGCCGCCGCCCTGCCCGAGACGGAGCTGCCGGTGCCTAAACCAGCCCTGCGGCACCACAGCCCCGCCGAGGAGTTTCGTTCTCCTCCCGGAGAGACGGCGGAGAGGGCCCGCGTGTCTGGGCAGTGAGAAGGCCCGCGGGCGGCGGCGGAGGGAGGGGCCGGTGCTCTGTGGCGGAGGCTGGGGGGAGGTGGACGTCGTTTGTGGATATGTCCTGGGGCCGCAGACCTGGGGAGGGGCCGCGGCTGGTCGCGGGGAGCCATTCCGGGCTCGGGCGCGCTCGGCGGCCCCCGGCGTGGCTGGCGCAGCGGTGTCGCAGCCGCAGCGTTGGTACGGCCGGTCTCTGAGGTGACCGGAGCCGCAGCTCCAACGGGGACGGGCCCGGTGGCAGATGGCGTCAATAACGGGGCCGTCTTGCGCCGTTCCTGCAGGCGCTCAGGCCATACACTGTTGTGTCCTTTATACTGCCCTGGGCGTTGTCTGTTTGCATTAGTGAAATGCACTTGTGGCTTTGAACGTCTTAAAACTTGAAGACATTTTATTGTTCTGAGTTCCCAAAGTTTCTGTTTTATTAGTGGGTCAGTGGATTACACCTTACTTCCCTCTTACCCCAAACATTTATCTTATTAGTTGGGTGATTTGTCTTGCCTGTTTACTGCAGTGCGAGGTGTCAGCTGCAAAACAGGGCCTTGTTGTGCTATGGCCTCTCCCTGTCTAAGGAGCAACTATGTGGACCCCAGAGGCTGAGAAAGGATAAGCCACTGCAGTGAACTGCTTTAGGAATGGCAGAGAGCAAGACTGCCATGACATAGTGCTGCTTTGTTATCCATGTTGCGCTAGTGCCCGGAGGCACTGGCAATTAGTCTTTGTGTATTAGATGCAGTGTTGTTTAAAAGCAAGGGGGAAGAAGGTGGTGAGTTGGTAGTTCTTGCTTTGTGGCAGACAGGAGAGGTAGTTGGCTACATCAGGACCTGAACAGGATGGTGTTCTAATAAACAGTTTAGTACACCTCTGAGAAATAAAGTAAAAGCCCTTGGACTTTGCATGCACCTCTTCTCTCCATTTCCAAGACACATTGGTCTAAAAAGGCCAGTGATAACAGTTGTAACTATTGGCCAAACTGTTCTTGGAGATAATTCTGTGTCTTTTTTCCTTTCGAGCATCAACAGAACGGAGGAACAGAGGGGGTGGGCATAAAAATGTCAAATCTTGTTATATTTCTCAGCTTCATCATCTTTTCCATGAATCTCTGCTGGCAGACCAGCTACTTTGAGGGCAGCATTTTTTTCCCCTTTTCCAAGGATGTTTTTCTTCAATAGTGTTAGGTCAGACTGGCCATTTGGCTTCTGAAAGCCCCTCTTTGAAGGGGCTGCTTCTGCTTCCTACACGACAGGATGACAGTCTTTGCTTGGCACTTGACTGGTGTGCCAGCCTGCATCCTTATTCATTCTCTGAATAGTGACAGATCAGACTAAGCTAATGGATTTCGCTCATTGATTTTGCAGTCAATAACCACAATATGCCAATAACCTGGCAATGCCTATTAGAGAGAAAAAAAAAAATGCCAATTTTGCAATGTGACCTGTAATTGCCACAGCAGAACTGAGTTCTACAGTTAGTTTTGTCTGACCTGAAACCTACTGAAATTCTGCTAAGAGCCATTTAAACAGTACTGGTAAGTTATTAGAAGTGAACTGCTGAAGGAATAAGGAACCTGAATTTTGGACTTTCCTGTGTCGTTGGCTTGGAGTAGGACCTCCAGCAAGTCATATGGGACTTTTCACCACTGTGACTTGGGAGAATGACTTTTGTGAAATAGACCAAGATCTGCAAATGGTAAGATGGATATAAAAAGTAAGAATAGTTAAAATGACTGCAGGGTCTTGATATCTGGATAGCATATTATAATGTTGTAGACAGCTAAACTCTTGATTCAGGGAGTTCAAGAAAGTGGAAGTGGTGCACACATGATGATTCCTATTTCTTTAGCTTGGTGGAAAGGCTTCAAGTGAGGTTTTTGTGAGGGTACAACAGGCTGCTGAGCAGAAGATTTTATTTAATCAGGAAAGAAAGCTGTGTAAGTAACAAAATGCTTCTGCCCTTCAGAAGAGCATATTTCTGCAGCTTGGTAAGTATGGCAAGGAGCTTGTAGCCCTGATAACAGTCAGATTAACAAAACTGGCAAATCAAGTTGTCAAACAAAGTTGATCCTATGTCTTCCATACTATATATCTAGCTGGGGTTTTCTAAAGGATGGAATGCTAGGGCTTGTCTTGTCTCTGTTCTGTTGTTGTGGCACCCTGCCTGTGCAAAGAAAACCCAAACAAACAAACAAACCCCCAAAAACCCTCCAAAACCAAACCCTTCCCCCAAACCGATAATACACCACAAAGATTTATTATTGTTATTATTATTATTATTATTGAATAAATCTCTTTCTCTGGCTGATCCAAAAAGTGCTTTCCCAGATTTCTTTCCACACCTTGGGTCAGGAGAACAGAATAGTGAGTATCAGACATCATGGGAATCTGCTGATCTCCATGTGTGGTGCGTCATAGGCAGTAGCATTGTGTATCTGCGGGCTGCTTGGACAATGCTTGTTCTAAAGTGCTATTTAATAAATATTGGTTTTAGTTTTCTGTTCCTGTGTGACTTTTGTCCAGTTTAGAAACAATATCTGGATGGCTAGGTCTGGTGTTAGGGGGAAATGCCAAATCTTGTAAGCCAATTACCTCAGCAGGAAATGAGAGAGTTCACAAGGTCATAAGGAAAGAGACGGAAAAGTGATGAGTGACACAGTACCTTACCCAAGCCTTGCATATGCAAAGAGCATAGATATTTAGAATTGTTATGGTATAGTCTGCACTCTTGTATTAAGAGGTAGAGGATCCTAATCAGCAAGGACAATGTTGTGGCTCCTGTGCTGTGGAATAACAAACTGGAATTGTGGCAAATGGGGAGAGATAAGAAGTAACTTCAGACTACTTGGAGAGGGGAAAAGTGTTGAATAAATTGTTGCAAGTAGTATGAGTGGGATCATAATTTCACTGTTCCCTTTCCTTGCTTTGAAAGAGGATCTATTCTTTCTGCATTCTAGAGGATGTAGGAGTACCTCAAATAGCATTTATTGCTGCAGTAGGACACCATGACAATGACACAGCAGCTACAGTCAGCAGGATTGGCCCTGCAGAGTACCATCTTGTTACTGTCCGCGTTAGAATGTTCATCAATACTGCATTAAGATGCACTTATATTGGACATTTGCTTAAACAATCATGCTTTACAGGAGTATAGCATAGGAAAAGATTTTGTTCACCTTCTTGCTCTGTCTTTTATAGGTTTCATTTGTTCCTATCCTATGCCCAAACTGAAAGGAGTAAATGTTCTGTAACACTGAAGGTGGTGTTAAGTGTGTTTTGCTCGTTTGACTTTTCTTCTTTTATTTTTTTTTCCCGCCTGATGCTCAGAGGGCTCACTGAGGGTCTTGTGCACTCTGCAGCACAGACTGTCAAGTAATAGTCCAAGAATACAGCCTGTGTGAGCTGTCACTACGAAAGGAGACCAAGAACAAAGTTTGCTTGAGCTGCTGTAGATTCTGCAAAGCCTTTAGACTATTGAACTGTGTGGTGCAATGGTTACTAACTCCATCTTAGTTATGTGTGGAAAGCTGGAGCTTGTATCCTACAAGATGCTGTTTCCCACCAGTAGCTAGCAGAAGCTGTCCCAAAACATGGAGTTGCTGTGCTGGAGAACTAGAACTGTAGTAACTGAGAATGGTATCTGTCAAAAATCAACATGCTTCACTTGATGGCAGATACCAGATGCAATAGAACTATGTATTTTATATAAGAGAGGATATATCTCCCAGAAGATGGTGGAAGGACTCTCAGTTGAGGATTCCAATAAACACTGGAGCTGAGATTCTTGTTTCAGTTAACTTTTAGAAGCCTGTGGCCTTGGCCTTCATCTATACTTAAGCAGGCAGCAGCACAAGAGGCTGGACTAGTGGTTTATGCTGATACCCTGGTTTTGTTCACAGTGCCAAAGAGTAGTATCACACCATCTGGGAGAGGCTGCTCCTCACTGGGATGTGAGATCTGAGATCTGTAATGTTTGATGTCATCCAGAATGTACAACTGCTCACACTGGGGTCTGAAGGTGACTTCCCCAGCATGGCATGGTGCCACTTGTTCTGGGAGCAGATGCTGCTTCCTGCTGTGATATGAAGGTGATTAGCTTACAAAGATTATATAGATTAAAGAGCAAACTCAAGGGGTCTCAGTAGGATCAGGGGCTTTGAAGGAGTGATTAGGCAGAGCAAATTGGGAGGGGGGCGTGGTTCTGACTTGGAGGATGCATAAGCTATAAAAGCAGAGAAGCTGGTGTCTCTGAGCTGTTTAGTAGTTTGACCATCTCTACTAGTGAACAATGCTGGATAATGCAGAAAATATAATCTAACAATGTATTTGCTTAGTTAGGCAGTAGTGTAATTCAGTTAGTCTCAATCTCTTGTAGCTTGTTAGGTTCACTTGCATGAAGCCCAGGTTGAATGAAGACTTGCTCACTGTGTGTACTTCAGGGATAGACCTTCTATGGAAGGTAAGCACCTTGTGGCCCTCTGCTTCTGAAGACTTCCTTTGTCCTAAGTATGCTCTTTCAGAAGAACATCATTGGTCCTTGTGTGTCCTGTTGACTTTATCTCCACTTCTTTCTCTAGAGCAAATGTTGTAACAGCTCACTATTCCTTTTCTTTCTTTTTTTCTCTTTGTTTGGCAGGAATTCGTTCCTGGAACATTAACATTCTGACCTGTGACCTGAATCAGCAACTGCGACTCTTTGTAACCAGACACCTGGCTCAGTTTTCTTCAGAAGTCAAAGGTAAACTTTTTGGTTTATCACCATTAACTTCTAATTTTTCCTTCTGATTTGAGCAAACGCAGAAATAAAGTTGAGTGTGATTTAGAATGTCAAATTCAATTAGTGATTTTTTTTTTCTGCCCAGGATTCTGCAGACATGAATACTAAAGAAGAAAAACTTAAGGATTTGCTGGATGCAAGGAATTTAACTTAAGCTTATGTATCTTACTACTGTGAATAAATAGAAATGTGCTGTTTAAAAGCCTGTTAAGCTAGTAAGAATTTGTCAGTATTCTGTATCTTATTCAGGTGACACAGTATAGTTTTACTTTGCAAGCTATTTTTTATCTATATCTTCCTTTTGGGTTTTAATATGTAGTTTTGTAGGCACAAAATGTGTTGCAAGTAGTGCGTAAGACTAGTCAAATGACTTTCTGAATCCCTCTTTTGAAGGCCTATCTCCCTTTCCTGTTAAGAGCAATGAATAAGCTCTTAAAAAATGATGATGACAGTTAGAAAGTGTGCTTGCTTAGCTTGTGAAAAGCTTGAACTCTGGATAGTTCAAGCTATAATACTTCAATGTATGTTAAAGCTACTATAATAAGCACAGAGGACACTGTTGCAAAATCTTTTTTTGTATAAGGCTGTCTTACAATCCACTGTACATCTTGCACTGTTGTCAAAGTGTTTGAATGTATTCTCCAGCTGGAAAAGCTGTTCTCCTAATGGATAGCTTTGAAAGAAGGTACCTGGACTCTTATCAAATATGCCACTGTCTGAGAGGCCTCAACTTCCCTGTGACTTTTTAATGCAGGAATAGAAAGTCACCCTCCCTGCAAAGCAGTGTATGTTTGTATACACACACTTAGGGGATTAAAATACTGTGTGAAATGTATCAGTTGAAACACTCAACAGAAGATCTATCTAAATTTGAAGCAACTATGTCTATGGTACAAATAGACTCAGCACTAACAAGAGACTGTGAACATTTGCCCAAGAGTTGTTATAACTCAGGGTTGAAACATCTGGATAAACATTAGCAATGTGTTTCCCCCTCATTTCTCTTGCCTAGTTCCTGAGCAGCAAGGGGTGATAAATATGATGCCAGTCTATAAGGAAGCTTCCATGAGGGATATGGGGAATTGCAGGTGTTTAACAAGCTGTCAGGTCTACTGAGCAAATCAGTAGTAACTATAATAAAAGGCACATTAGTGTCTACCTGGGAAGAGTCACCATTGGTTCTGCGAAGGTAAGTCCTGTTTTTCAAATGTCTTTAAGCTCTTTGAAGAGATCAGCAAACACACAAATGAGTGTTTTAGTGTACCAGCCAAAAATGTTTAGGGAATGTAAATCCATGAAGTCTGTTTAAGGAAGCCTATTGGCCACAGAACTAGGGGCCAGGCTTTGGTATGCAGAAGTTACTGAGGGAAGGATGGGTAGACAGAAGCTCTGATGTAAATAGCCAGCTCTGTCAGTGGAGGTGGATTGCCAGTTGAGTTCAACAAGGTGCATGCTGCTTAATATAGCAAGTTAAATATTAAAGGGTGATCAGTGAGGCAAGTTTGATAATCCAAAGTTACTCAGGACTCAGTAATACTCCCTTCCCAAAGGGAGGAGGAGGAGTAGTCCTGGATGGCAGCAGTAGAACAAAGAAAGTCAGGAACAATTATGGAAGACCTTGAACAACAACAACAACAACAACAGCAAACTGTTTGTGTTATGGAGAATCTGGAAGCTAGCAAATGGTCCAGAAGAGGGAGAGGGTGATGTGATGAGAGAAATGAACAGCAGTATCCAACCAAGTCACGGTGAAGTACTGAAGGCTTGTGTTCTCTTACATGGTGAGGGTAGCCCCATGTGCACTTTTGCACAGTTATCAGTTGCCACTGGCTGCCATAATAGTTTAAGACTATGTACAGTGCCTCTTTGTGCTGGATGTTAATTGTTCCTTACAGTCAAGAGGGACTGTCTCTCTCCAATACAAATTGATGTGGTGCTAGGTGAAATACACTAATTGCTTCTCAGTGTAAGGGCAGTTTGTTTTCTGATACCTGCTGGTTTTGGTGTTCAGAGAAAACAGCTTCTCTTTCTGAAAACTTTTCTCTACACAAATATTAGCAGCTACTTTCAGTCTGACTAGGGAATTTTAAATAGCCCAACAGCCATCCCAGTGATCTTTCCTCTCAAATCATACTTTGTGTTAGTCTTCAGAAAACCTGTTATAAATAACTAGAGACATAATTGAAAATCAAGCAATGAAGAACAATGTTGAGGTTGAATTTGATGGAACAAATGCTTGAAATAATGAAACATTGATGAAACACTTTCCTTGCCTCTGTAAAAGGATTATCAGAAATATTAAATGCTTTCAAGTATTACCTTGGATATTCCTTTGCCATCTTAATTTTTTATGCTGAAAGCCAACAGGGTTTGTGTAACAGCCTAATAACAAGCTGCCTTGGAGACAGGTGACCTTTAGTCTCTTGAAGCCTTTCCTATTTGACCTAATACGATCATAGAATCATAGAATAGTTAGGGTTGGAAAGGACCTTAAGATCATCCGTTCCAACCCCCCTGCCATGGGCAGGGACACCTCACACTAAACCAGGTCACCCAAGGCTCTGTCCAGCCTGGCCTTGAACACCGCCAAGGATGGAGCATTCACAACCTCCCTGGGCAACCCATTCCAGTGCCTCACCACCCTCACAGTAAAGAACTTATTCTTCTTTATATCAAATCTAAACTTCCCCTGTTTAAGTTTTAACCCATTACCCCTTGTCCTATCACTACTGTCCCTAATGAAGAATCCCTTCCCAGCATCCTTGTAGGCCCCCTTCAAATACTGGAAGGCTGCTATGAGGTCTCCACACAGCCTTCTCTTCTCCAGGCTGAACAGCCCCAACTTTCTCAGCCTGTCTTCATACGGGAGGTGCTCCACTCCCCTGATCATCCTCGTGACCTCCTCTGGACTTGTTCCAACAGTTCCATGTCCTTTTTATGTTGAGGACACCAGAACTGCACACAATGCTCCAAGTGAGGTCTCACGAGAGCAGAGCAGAGGGGCAGGATCACCTCCTTGGACCTGCTGGTCACGCTCCTTTTGATGCAGCCCAGGATACGGTTGCTTTCTGGGCTGCGAGCGCACACTGCAGCTGGCTCATGTTCATTTTCTCATCAGCCAACACCCCCAAGTCCTTCTCCGCAGGACTGCTCTGAATCTCTTCTCTGCCCAACCTGTAGCTGTGCCTGGGATTGCTCTGACCCAGGTGTAGGACCTTGCACTTGGCATGGTTAAACTTCATAAGGTGGGCTTCAGCCCACCTTACAAGTGTAATACGCATCCTTACCACATACTGATGTCTTTGGTTTACATTTAATGTCAGTTGAGGGTACAGATACATCTGCCACAGCCCACTGAGAGTGTAGCAAAGTTGCATTATAATTCCTGAAGGCAGCTGTCTTTTTGGATGAGTACTCCTAGAATGCTATTAGCTGAAACTAGGAGAGGAATCTTCTTCCTGCCTCCAGAACTTACGGGCAACTACAAAGAGGATGGAGGGTTTCTTTACAAGGGACAATGAGCACAAGTTGAATCAGGAAAGCTTCCAACTCAAGGTAAGAGAAACTTTTTTACTGTGAGAACAATCAGTCACAGGAACAAACACCCCAGGGATGTTGTAGGGTCCCCATCACTGGAGGTTTTAAAGATGTGATTGAACAGGGTGCTAGATAAATACCATCTATGTTCCTTTTACTATAAAAGTTGGACTAGATAATCTTTTGAGGTCCCTTCCAACCTGGGCTGTTCTGTGCTTCGATGAATTTGACTTGGCAAAAGTCTTGTTAAAGAATAAGGATATTTACTAGTGACACAAATCAGGTTGTGATAAGTTGACAAACCCGATGAGCAAAAGCAAATGCACAAGTCCACTATGTACATCTTAGTCTCAAAGCTGTGTTCAACCCTCCTTTTACAATAACAAATATCTCATAGGTTAATGTTTTCACTTGTACAAGTGGCTCATCATCTCCACAGAACTTGAATGGCTGTGAGTGACAGTTTGTGCCATCTACTTTTTTCCACTACACTGCTTAGTTAGTTTTCAGTGATCGATCTCAAGTGTGTAACAGTAAATAAACCTGCCTTGTTTATTCAAATTACAGCTCCCAGATAGTGCAGATACAAGTTCATGTATTCAAACAAAAGCTCTTCTAGATGAGGCAAAAGACCAATTGCGTGTGAAAGTATTACAGTAAGAGTGTTACCCACAGCCGTGGCTTCTTGCTAGAGTTTTCCATAACCTACATCATCCAATGGTGGATTTTGTTCAGCTCTTGGCTGTTAGTGAAAGGACTTCTGTGTCTTAAATTTGCATGTTTAAGTCATAAAAAATGTCAGTGGTTATGGTTAACTCACCCACCCCCCTCACCCCCCACCCCCCCGATGCAATAATGGTTCTTTGGGCTTTCATATATGATTTCCAGGACTTGAGCAATTAACTTTCCTGCATTATTTGTCTGCCAATATACTTCTGACCAGAGAAATATAAAAGCAGGCATTTCTCATCTTCTGTGCTGCTTTCTTATGCGCTTGAGGGCTGTATCTGCTTTCATAGTAATCACATTGAGCATGACCTCAAAGATCGTTTGAACTGCAGCCTCCCAAAATAGTTTCCCATGCTGTAAGTGCAGCCCATGCTTCTTGTTGCTACATGTGTCTGCAGCAATCCCAAGCTTTGCTCTTCTCAGACGACTTTTGTTCCAAACAGCTTGAGATTTTTCTCCCAGATAACTGGTGAAGAATATCCCCATGGGACTTGCAAGCATCACCAGGATTTACCAGTTAGACATACATTAACCAGGTACTTGTGCATTCTGTAAGAATGCTGTATGCTAGGGTAGGTAGTTGTACTGGTTCAAGCAAAAGGTAAACCCGGCCCAGGGACAAAAAGTGGATGGGTGGACAAGAATGTTAGATGAGTGCACGAAATAGTTCCTCCTTGTACCATTCTAGCTTGTATCCCTTTCCAGGTCCTGAAGAGATATGTTTTCTGTGTGTTAGTACTGCTCAGCACTCTTCAACATCCACAGTTATTCAGTCTTTCCCTGCTAGAAGTAAAAAGAAATCTGGCAAGAGCTGAAATAGTTCGGTGGCATGTTATAGGAAAAAACCTGCAACCTGTTCTATTTCATTGGATTCTCATTCCTGTCTGGTCTCATTCTGATGTACCTTTCTACATTATACAGTTCCTGTCCAATCTAGTTGTGATATATGTTTGGCATATTTACTTTTTTTTTCTTCAGATTGAAGAGGCCAGGCTTACCCAATGGTTCCTTATAGGGAAGCTCCTTCATACCTTCCATCTTTCTTGTTTTATTAATGTTTTACTGATCTACCTCTTTGAGATGCTGTTGTCAGAAGTGTGTAGTGTTCAAAGTGGGGAAGAGCTATGTATTTACACAGTGTCACGAGCTTGTTACTACTTCTCCTGATTTCTACCACATCTTTCACTTCTGTACTGCTCATGAGCAGTGAGCTGACTCCTGAATAGGATTAAGACTATCATAATCTCAAGATCTCTCCCCAGTGGTAATAACTTCAGTTAGCACTAGTGTCGTCTCATGTGTGATTTATACTGAGATAAATAAAATGCCAAATGAAACTTGGCGTGTTGAAGTCTCCCTCAGCAGTTCATCCTCAGCCATGCTAATAACTTGGTATTACCCGTAAGCTTTGCCACCAGTCTGCTTTCTTCCTTTTCGGATTGTTTATGAATATGGTGAACAGCACAAGCCCTGGTGTAGGCTTATATGACATGCCTTGTGAAACAGTAATTGCACTAAATCAATACAGCCTTCAATATTTTGACAAGCTTATTTGGTTTTTATTAAGAAGTAAGGTCATTTTGTGTAATGCCATGTTCATTGGCATTCATTTTGTATTCTATTTGAATCTTTATTGCTGATGGGGTTTCCAGTCTTCTAAGACTTAAATGCCTGAACACTGGAGCTCAAATTGCAGGCTAAGAGCTTCTTAGTCAGTCTCTTAGATCTTGTACAGAAATTATCTGTTTGTACAGACTTAACCTGGCTGCTGCAACCTCCTACCACCATTAGTGTTAACACAGAAAGAATATCATTGTCTCTAAAATATATTCTTAATTTCTTCCAAATACAGAACAGAAATAATTACAGAATATTTCTGGCTCTATTTGATTGCAGTGCTAAGCATTAAAACAAGAGATAGGACAAAAGCAAATCCTTATAAGATCATATATAAAGCTTTTATTCAAAATGCTGGTTTTACCATCTGTAACAGATGTTTTTAATGCAAAGACAGCTCCTGAAAACTGCACATCTTCAGAGTTCTCTTTGATAATATTGGGCTGCCTTTTACGCATTTAAAACCAGTATACTGAACCTTCTTTGGTAACTAGACCTTGCTAAGACAAACAAGATAAGTAAAGGGGAAGGAGGATTAAGTAGGAAAAGAATCTTTAACATGTGAAGGTTTCAATAGCTGTATATAATTTTCTGACCTATTTATTGGTTTGTTTCCCTCTACTGTGCATGAATGCAGTTTCCCAGCTCTCTTCCTTTGCTTTTAAAGAATCCCTGTGTTGGTGTGGGCTTGAGGGAGTCTCTAAGCGGCTGCTCTCAATTCCTGTTTACCTGACTGTTGCACATAAACAGTTGGAGGTAGGGAGTTTTGAGTGTTCTGGTGCTGGCCACTTGCTGGGCCTGAGAACCCTGGGCTGAGCCATTCCCATATATGAGCTCAGGGGAACATGTAGGAAGGCTTGGCCACAGCTGCTTACAGTAGGTTCCTCAAGTGTGAAGCATCTTCACTCACAGCCAGCAAATGTGATTGAAGCTGTGCTATCTCACTGCTGTAGTGTAGAGCAGAGCACCTGATGGCACTAAAGTGAAATGGGCTGTTGTGTCCTCAGCTGCCCGTGCTGGTGCACAAGGTGCATGTGCACCCCTCAAATGTGGCAGACCCTGAGCCTGAGGAAGGTAAGACTGTTTCTGCTGCAGATTCAGAAGAGTGGAAAACTGTGGAAGGAGTCTGTTAATCCTATTTTGCCATGAGATTAGTGGTTGTCATGTGCTATTGTAATTTTAATGCCATAATTCCTACCTCCTTAGGACACAGATGTCCTTCAGTCTGACTGGCTCTGTTCCAGGATTCTGTCTGGTTTGTCTTGCCCTACTAACCATGGCATTGCTAGAACATATGCCCCTTTCTTTGTAAGAACTTAAAACTGCAGAATGGAGGCACTGTTTTCCTTTCCTGATCTGGTGTTGCTTCTTTCTGGGAGAATCTGAGATGACATGCTTTCTGTTTGATACTGAGAAGTTATAATATTCTTCGTGCTAGAAAACCAAGAATTCTGAAGTGGAGTCAACAAGGATCATAAGGGCTTGTGTCTAGATGCAACTTCCTTTTGAAATACCAACTTGCTTTCACTCTATTCTGTGTAATGGAATGCCTTACTTGATTTGGAAACCTTAGGGTATAATGTGCAAAAGCAATCAGCTTTTCCTGATTTCTGGCTAGGGCGGATGTGCTGCTGCAGAGGATCCACACCAGATCCCTGTCCCACCTGTAATTTTTTTACTTTGTGCTTTATGCTACTGGCCTATATGAAGCATTAATGGAACAAATGAGTCAATTCCTGAATGTGAACTTTGGAAAACTAGGAGCACTACAAAGAAAATAAATTAGCTACCTGAAGACAGTTTCCTATTTTTATTTTAAACCAAATTAATGTTTTAACTATCATTTGTGGGGATTAATTTTTTTTTTTGGGGGGGGGAGGGTATGTTTTTTGTGTTATATAGACATTTTAAGGTGAGATGTTTTTCCTTTGCATCAGGTTGCAGCAGTCTGCCATAAACCACAGGTCATTGTTCAGTGGTTAGTTACCAAGGGGTAAAATCGTGCCTCACTTCTAGCTTGAATTTGTTTATTGTGCTTTCCAGCTACCATATTGCATTCTGCCTGTACCTACTAGGTCTGAGTTCTCTTCTGGAAGAAATCTTATTACCTGCAGCTGTCTTCTCACCTCATAAAGCATTCTGTTGTGTAAGCAGGCTAATTTTGGGTGGTTTGACCTCAAACAATGCTTGTAGCTGTGTCGGGATCTTTTCAGTTTTAGAATCTTGGAATCTGCCAGTCAAAATTTAAAACCCTAGACAAGATCAAAATAAAACAACCAACCCAACAACAAAATGGGGTGGTCTTTGTAATGACCACATCACTGATCACGGAGTTACTCTAATAGCCTGAAGTACACCCACAGCTAGCTCTGGACGCTGAGCTGAGCCCATGGTGCTGTTCTCAGCTGTGAAGTTACTGCTTCACAGTTGGCTGCTAGAATGTAACCAACATTACACAAGCCTGGTGTAAATTTCCTGCTCTTGTTTGTTTAGTCCAGTAGATAGATCAATGCTTTGGTACTAATCATGAGTTTCAGTTAACAAGTACTGTGTTTTCTCGCAGGTAATCTGTTCCTTGATAACAGTTACATGACATTCTGCTAAAAATATCTTGAACAAATATTGTTTCACCAGCTGTCAGTCTTTTAAAACTGATTTAGAGGGTTCCAGTATAAGCTAACAATCTTCTAGACTGTGTAACTGTTTTCTTTCTGCCTGACAATACAGATTGTCTGTCACAAACCTGTCCTTGGCTGCCTGAATGGGCTTCCCCACAGAACCAGGAGTCATAGTCCAGATCTTGACACTGGCTTCAGGATGGTTTATGACTTGAGTTCAGAGATAGGATTCCTCCTAAAACTGCAGGGTATAGCTTATGATAAACAACTCTCTGTAGCAGTGCTATGCTGCGTGCATGCAATCAGCACACATAGATGTGATTTCTTGGAGGCTAAGATCCTATGTGGTCCAGTGGTCACCACAAGCTCATTACTTGTTTTGTATGGAAGCGTTATTCTTTGACCTGCTGTCTCTAAATGGAGTACTATAGGCATGCATGTTCATTAAAGAAAAATGTTCATTGCAACCAAAGATTCCTGCTGTCTTGGGGGGAAATAGTAGGGAATGAGCTATCTGCTGCGGGGGGAGTGAGGCTCATTTGCTGCAGAGAGGCCATAAGACACTGCTGCAATGGGAAACCTAGCCAATCCAGGCACACCTCTCCTTTCTGTAGTCATCACTTAGGACTGGGTGTGTATGGGAAGCCTGCTAGCAAAGCTGTCAGCGCAGTGCTTGTGGGAGAACTCCTGATACAGATATAATTTAGAATAAAGCTTCACAAGCCAGACTGTTGATATAATTGTTTAATTAGAAACAAACTGCTATAATTATCTTCAACTCAAAATTAGTCTTTACACAAAGCACAAACTAATGCTTGATGAGGTTTTTCCTTTGTTTTCTGCATTTATCTCCACAGATAACTAACCTTTCAATTTTGTGAGCTCCTTAGATCAAAGCTGCTAGCATTGAGATAGCCACAGTCATGAATTCACTGGTAGCTTTTCTGAAGTTAGAACTTGCCCTACTAAATAATTAACTCTTGCTTCTAAAACAAGGCGTTGTAGTTAAATGTTGTGGGCAGTTCATGGAATTAAAGTTCTTGAAGTGTATATGAAGGCAAAGAGTAAAGAGCAAGTGGGTTTGTCCTGGAACAGTCTTTTGGACACTTCAAGGAAAGTGGAGGCAGTGTATTGTACTAAGCCTGTTCTGCTGTACTATCTTTCATACGTAGAGGTTTGAGGCTTCAGGATCTGTTTGAATGGGCCTTGAGAGTAGAGTAACCCTTTAATTATATGGAAAAAGAAAACAATGATTGGGGAATGGCTGGGCCTTTTTTCAGGATACAGTAAAAGTCTGTTTTGTTTTGTTTTCTTTAGTACTTTGTGTGGTAAATGTGAATAATTCAATGATTTTCAGTCCTTTGTTATATGGATTTAGTGGAATGAATTTTAATCCATTAAAACAGTAGGGGTTTTCGCCAGTGATATTGGTCTTTATCTGTAGAACTTTCCAGGACAGACAAGCTGGATGAGACTTAAATTTCTCATGGTTAAAGAGGAAGAGACAAGGGGGAGGAGGGGGGGGAATCCCTAAACAACTCAACAGGACAAGGCCATGTTTTTGTTTCAGATGACCCGTTCTCAGTAGTTTTACTCATACTTTCCTGAAGTAAGGCCTGTTCTGGGTTTTGTCTGCCTTTGCTTTTGACAGTAGCTAGTGTGGAAGTGGTTATGGCTATTCACAATGTTACTTTAGGGTAGGTGAATTGTCTGAGTTTGACCTAATCCTTCCTCTTTGCCTCTGAAACTTTACTGAGTACTCATGATTCTGCGGGAAAACCTGCAGTAGACAGTTTGACTCCTATAGAGAAAGTTCTCCTGGAATCACGGTTCCAAATATGGCATTTGTGTGCAGTTTTGTTCCTGTTTCGTGGAGATGAATAATTGAAAGTGGTTACTGATTTTCTCCCCTCCCCGCCCACCCCCCTCCTTCTCCTCTCCTCCATTTGTTTTTAATTTCTGCTTGCATCCCAGCTACATCCTTCCAAGAAATCATGTGCTGCAGTGCTGGTATCTTACAAGAGGGCATAAACCCAGGAGAGAATAGTGCCTAAAATGGATGTCCTATTTGATCAATGTCTAAAGAACATTTGACTATTTTCCATCTTTTCTGTTTCTTGACTAGTTGGTCTTGTAAGCAGGAAATGGCTGGTAACTGTAGCATTCAAAACATACAAGCAATTTACTAGCACTAGTTTGGAGGGACTAAGATTTTCTCTTTAAATTTAAAATATGCCTGGAAGAACAGTTCCTGTTCTGTGATCACAGCATTCGGTTATTCCTTGTGGTATCTTTGCAGGTAGCAGCAACTGGCTCCTGTGGCTGTTAGGTTTTCTTAGGTTTTTTACTTCAATTCATTGCGAGAGAAGCCCCCATACAATGCCAGTTAAACTGCATGAACCTGACAGGTTATGAGTTCTGCAGCTTCAAAAAATGTGGCACAACTGTTCTGCATTGCTTCCAGAAAAATTCCTGCAGTTCTACATCTTTATTTCCAATTCTGAATATCAAACTGAGGAGAAAAAAGAAGCAAGATTTGACTGAGTCACAGAAGCATGGCCCTGTAGTCAGAGTATTGTCAATGTAGTTTGTCTTAGAAATTTTACCTGTGCCAAAGCCAATTCTAAATCTTCCTCTACCCTCTCCTCAGCCTTCATTTTGGTTTGTCTGCCAGACTTAGCTCCCTGCCTTCCATTTGCATCATCTTCACAGTTGCCACTGATGCTTGTTACTCGTCTTGTAGGATCCCACTGTGATTTTCATCAGAACTGTCCTCTCTGTAAAGCAGCATGGCATCTGTAACCTGGATAACAGGGCATCTGGTGAATCTATGCCTCTGGACTGACACACTCTTCAGAAGGATGTTAGCAGCCTTTTTGCCTCTGTTCAGGTGCTGGAAACAGAGTTAAACCAGCAAGTTCCAGGCATCAGACCCTTCTTGGGGCAGCTGTTGCCTTTTAATAGAGATTCTTGGCTGGTTCAGAGCGAATGTGGTCTGAGGCAGCTTAACGTGTCTGACGTTAAAAAATACCCTTTGAAAGAAGAGGAATGTTGCACCATATTTTGGCTCTTGGAGCTTCACTCACATGGCCTTGGTTGCACTTCTTTCTTGCTTTCAGTGCTAGATCTGATTTGTACCTTCTCCTTCATTCTGTGTGTCTGTTGGGACATGTGGAAAGCTTTGCTGTGCCTCTGGCTGGAACAGTCCTGAGCGTGCTGATTGGGAACTAATGCTGGCAAAGGCATCTGAGCAGTGAAGTCAAGCGAATACTGTGGAAGGCACAGGTTTTTCTTCAGGGAGATGCATGCAGCTTGTTTGAAACACTTTTGGAGAAGTCTTTCATTGAACTCAGTGTTAGTTGTGTTAGGAAAATATGAGGATTTGATTCCAGCGTCAGTAAGAAATCACTAGCATTAGACCCTAGTCCCTCCTTCTTCTCTGCTGCATTAAGCCACCCCTTTGGGTGCTAAGGAGTCATGCTGCACTCATGCAGGGGACATGTGGCAGTTCTTGCTGTGCTCCAAAATTTGCCTCAATCCCTCTTGTCGTGTTCCTTTTGGTCTTTTAGTGCTGCTCATGTTTGCTCCAGTTTTGCAGCCTTGATTTATAAACCTCTTTGTCCTTTCCACCGAGAGTTCTAGACAGGTCATCTTCTGTCATTTTCCCTAAAGCTTTTGAGTTGCTGAGTTAAATTAGGATCATCGTTTTTAAAGCCTTATTTTCTGGGACAAGAGACCAGCGTTGCCACAGAAAACTTGCACCGTTCCTGAATTTGCTTAGAGTAGGAATTGGAAAAGAGGCTGGTAAGAGGTGCTGACAGCCTCTCTGCTCCTGCATTAACACAAAAATAAAACCTTACTTGGAGGTGATAAAGAGCTAAAGGGAATGGATGACTTGAGCTATCTACCTTATAAACCTGTCGAATATCACAGCAAGTTGAGAAGCTAATTCCTATTAGCTCAGATAATCACTCCTTTGTCCCTGTGGTATGAGAAAGATGAAAATATTATTCTCAATTTAAGGAGCAGAAGCCTAAATATGTAGTTGTGTTGGACCTGCAAACCAGCTGAAAGGATAAAATACTTAAGGCATCAAAGGTTCCTTGAAATAGAAATATACGTACAACTAATAAGGTGTCACTTCATTTCAGAAATGGTTGTTTAAAAAAGAAGGAAACTTGGAAAAAGTGAAAACCAAACATTTAGTCAGAATTTAACCAACCATAAAGAATAAAAATGGTAAAATATCTGTAAATAATAAAGGAGCTAGGAAGTAGGGAAGCCTTATTAAATAGTTGAACAGAAAGATGCACAAGTATTCAGCAAAACCAGGTATCCTTTAAAAACCTCCTAGTAAAGCTGTAGAAAAGAGTAAAAACTGCTGTATCTAGGTAGAATAGCCAAGAGGATTTTATAAGTAATTTGCCAAATACTTGAATGAGTAATCAGTTCTTTTGATTTACTGAAAGCAGATAGCCTGTGCAAGTCAGTAACTAGATAGTCAAAGAAAAGAAATCCATCCAAGAGGATGGATGCGAAGAAATCTCTGCACTTCTCTGCAGTCTTCTCTGCACAGCATGCCGTGATGACAGCCTGCTACCTCTTCTCTTGTAGTTACTATGAGGATTTTATGTGATGAGCTCTCACAAGCCTGGGGTGCTGCCTGCAGAGGTTAGAGTTCTGTGCATTGAAAACTCTGTATTTTTTCATGTAGAGATTTGGGGAAATATCTGTTCTTTCTCATATAACGATATCAGGACTGTAGCTGGGTCAGGCCATGGTTGCTCTGTCTTACCACTTTTCAGAAGCTAGTATACTGTCCATGAGAATGTTCTTGTTAAAGCCTTTGGTCGGTAATTGTGAAGAAAACGTAGTGTATTTGGGTGGAAGACAGTGGGCAACTCAGAGCTATTGTTCAGAGAAGCACAACCTCTAGACTCCAGATGTATTGCAAGTCCTATTCAGTATTCTGGTTTAGCTGTAGTTCTTGGAGGCCTTGTATTTCATAAAGAAAAGACCCACAGGCTTCACTTACATGAAAATGGTTTAAGTGTCATGGTAGAGAAAAGTATGGAGATGTGACCCTGGCTGCACCTTCAAGTTTGAAAACAGCAACTGACTTCTTAAAATGTTTTTCTGTGTTATTTCTGCAGGCCTGGGGCAATAGCCAGTCTGTGGTTTCTTAATGTTTATGGTCCAGAACATCCCAGTCAGTGTGATGCTGACTCAGGTGTGCAGTGATGAAGTAAGTGTTCACACTGCTAATAGTGTAATTCCATACCCTGTACCCAGGGAGCAGAATTCCTCAGCCAAAAGGCAAGATCTTTGTTTCAAACCACAGTGATCCAGTGACTGTTGTCTCTCTGACTAACTGGAGAAGTTTATCAGGTTAGCACAAGTGGGGAAAAACTCCACCTCTCTTCTTTAAGTCAGTAGTGGAAATAAATCTTTCCTTGCATCAGAGGATAATAGTGTATTTAAATATCAATGTTTGAGTGGTTCTTGGAATTGAACATTAATGAGCCTTTACCTCAAAACTAGGAAGAGTACTTTTTCTCTGGGGTATGGGTCTTCTGGTTTTTGCGGGGCGGGTTGTTGGTTTATGGAGGGCAAAGCATGACCGATACTGGGTTTGGTTTGGTTAATTTTTTTCCCCTCTTAAATTCTAAACCTCTGTATCTCCTGTTCCATGGTCCTGGGGCCTGATCTGTGCTGCCCTGTAACTGTCAGGTGAATCACCTGATTTCTTGAAGAACTGGAGAAATGAAAATGGTTTTGATCTTATCTCTGTAGGTCTTCCTGGCTTTAGAAAGTAGCACTTGGGAGCTAGAAGCTCAGTGCCCTCCCTTTAGGAAAACTGGGAGAGACTTAAAGCTCCGTAAGTGCTTCCCTCATCAGTGCCCCTTTTCTTCTGCTTTTGACACTTGTTTTTTAGTTTTTTTTTAGTTTTTTTTTCTTAAAAAGCTAAAAAGTTACCTGCAACTGATGACACAAAGGCAGGCAAGCTGCTCTGCAGGAGGCTTTTTAGGCCAGTTATTTAACTGGTGCATGGTAAAGGCAATAGCTGTTTTAAGGAGTTCTTCAGTTCTGAGTCTTGCTGGTTAAGCAGTACTTATATGCCAAAGAGCCGTGCTTTGTGAAACCACCCTGCCATTTACAAAGCACCAAGAGCTACGTTCCTGACTGCTGGGGCCTGAACATGTTTCCAAGGGCAGAAATTGAGAGGTAAAATAGGGGCGTTGGATGCGCCAGGCTTCAGCCTGCAACCTTCAGGCGCTGCCGGTGCCCGCGGCGCGGGAAGGGTTAACTCTGCCTCCGGCCCCCGACGGGCGGGGGGGGGGGGGGACCGGCGGCTCCTCCCCCGCTGTCGCCGCGCTCGCCGCAGCTCGGGCTGTGCCGGTGCCTCCGCGGCGCTCCCGGCGCCCTCCGACGGCTGCTGCTGCGCGGGCCGCCGTCAGCCGCGATGGTACGTGTGCGCTGTGGGGATGGGGGCTCTGGGGGTGCCGGTAGCGGACAGAGGTGCCGAGCCGCTGAGTTCAGCTCGGGGGCGGGTGCGGGACTGAGCCTTTAGCGCTGGCTTTGTCCTTGCCGGGATGCTCTTGGTGGCTTTGGAGAAAGCGGCTCCTTTTTGTGCGGGAGTGACTGTGAATTCCGGTACCCGGAGAGCGGGCGCAGCCCTGCTCGGGCTCTCCTGCTCTCCTCTGCCTTGTCTCAGGGGCTAGGGCTGCTCTGCCCTTGTGGGGAGCAGGTGAAGAAATCTGTGCGGAGCATTCTATGACAGATGCGGTTTTCTTTCCTTGGAATTTGATCCTGGGAAGGTGGGGGATTGTCATTGGTGTTTAGGGGAAAGGACCAGTGGCAAGAGGGAAAGGTGACTGCAGATGGAGTGTTTGGGTTGGTTTTTTTGTTTGTTTGTTGTTTTTTGGTTTTGTTTTTTTTCCTTCTTTCCTTTATGATCTGAGGACCTCGCCTCTTCTCAGCTGCTTGTGTCCCAAGTATAGGGACAGAATCCGAATTCCCTAGCTGCTCAGCTGTTTACTGCACTTGTGGTGTTAGCTCAAACAGGGGAAGGCTGTATTAAGGTGGGTCTAGAAAAGAATCTGGAGAAGATACTCTGCCTGCCAGGGACTTATGGAGTCCTGCAGCATTATGACTTATCCCAGTATGGCCTTTCCTGAAGGTGGTGTGCTCCTGGAGAAGGGAGGTGGTGGCATAAGGCGTTTCATGGATGCTCCTTTTGGGCAAGGCTTGGTGAAAGCAGCATTAATGTCTGTATCACTGCTCAGCTCTGCACTGATGCTGGAATGAGGCTAATGCCAGGCAGGAGGGGGGAGGGTTGTTAAGGATGACTGCTATTCTGCTGATTAGATGGGAGAGAGCCCCTTTCCAATTCCTTTTTCCTTTGGTGCTGCACACCCACACTGGATTAGTCTTGAACCAGCTGAAGTCTGGCTTTGAGCTGCTCAACACTACGTTCTTCTGTTACAGGAAGACAGAAAGTATCCAAATGTGTCCAGTTAATGGGGGAGGAAAAAGAGATGGTTCTTGTAAAGTGTGAGTGATGTAGCCTTTCTAGAGAAACAGAGAAGATGTGGCCAGGCTTGGAGCTGATTTGCATCGTAGTAGGCTTTAGGGAGGGATTTTGTGCTTTAGAAATGAGAGTAGCAAAGTGCTTTGTTTTTCCTAGCAGTGGTCCTTTGTCCCTGCTATATTTCTCATGCAGCACAGAGGTACGAGGGGCTAGCTTTTCCCTTGATGACTAGCCCTCCTGCATCAGAGTGGTCTAGTGTGGCGACAACACCTTTGCAGCCCGCAGACACACGGGGTTCTATTTTCATAGGGTATCTTTGGCATTCTTTAGTGTTGCCACCACCAAGCATGTTGTTGAGACTGTGAAATCGTCTGTACAGGAATACTAAAATGTATTGAAATGTTTCAAAATAGGGCCTTCTACCTCCAGGGTCCAGAGGAGCTGGAGCAGGGCTTGGCACGTTGCACAGACCAGGGTATGTGACCATGAATATCTGCTGGTTTGGGTAAAAGGGAGAAGGAGGAGAGGCAAACCTCATTGCCCAGGGAGGGAGCAATGAAAAGAAGTCAGTAGTGGTGCCAACAAACCCTCTCTTAATAGGGAAAAGAGGGGGCTGAGAGTGGTCAGACTGGGGCTGTAAGTGATGTGGGGAGGGGAGGAGGAGGGAGCTGAAAGGGAGGAGCATGGCTGCGCGCACACACACACACTGCGGCAAATTCTGCAGCTGGTGCCTGCTGGCTTATGACTGCAGAGGAAACAAGCTCTGCTTCAAACTCTGATCTCAGACAAGGCTGTTTCTGTTCCAAGTAGCTCTGGTTCCACTGTGAAAAGCCCTGCAGGCTGGGCACTATTCCAGTGTGATGGGGATTCCTCTTTCTTCTGATGGGGAAGGGGCTTTCTGCTGTATAGGGTCAGTACCCTCCCTGTCTCCTTGGTGGCTCCATACTGGTTGGCTGCATCCAGACTGCATGTCTGTCCTTACACTTTCTCCAGCAAGTAGCTATCACATCTAGGCCAGGAACCCTTTTTTAACTCTCCTTCCTCTCCTTTCCTGCAATCTGACAAGGTCAGGCTGTCACATCCTCCACGCTGCTCACATTCTGCAGACAGAGAAGTGTAGCTTTGCAGTAGTTTCTTTCATGACAAAACAATCCACGTCCTGTCATGTCTTTTTGCCACTCTTCCTCATGTCTGTGTTGCTGGCATACCTGAGTCACATCCTCAGCAGATATGGTGATAGATGGATGATGAACTTGAGCATGGGAGTATGGTGAGCAATAGCCAGGAGAGGCTGTCTTTGGTGAAAGCAAGGAAGCCATGTGTACGTGAATAGCAGGTGCAGTGTGTTTCATTCAAAGGAGCATGCCCAGACACTAGAGTAAGGATGGAAGAGGAGTTCCTCAGCATGAGCTTCTATGTGACATGGTCCTGTGTTTCCTGTTTGTGTTCATATTCAGCCCATTCCTAGGTAACTCCTGGGATGACTGCATCTCACAAACCAAGAAGAAACTGAGAGTCAAATAAGGATCCAGAAATATTTCTTTGTGATAGGTATGTGAGTATACAGATCCTTGTGGGTGCTACTTCTGGCCCCTTGGCTAGCACAGCCAGTGTACTGTGAGCATTATCACAAGCTGTCCACTACTAATTGATGGGAAGAAGTGAGAAACCTCCAGGCCTTTGAAAGAGATGCTATGGGAGACCAAAAAGGCCGGATTGTCTGGTTAGCCCACAGGGACCTGACAGTAGTAGCTAGCTCAAGATGAAGGGTGTCTCTACTAGCCTGTGAAATCTTCAATAGGCAGAAGTACGTGGGGAAGAAAGGGGGGTGGCAGAGCATATCCAGCAGCCCAGTAACCATGTATGAGGAAAGAGATAAGTTAAAGTTATGTATAAAGAAACAATGCAAAGTGCAAGGTCCTACACCTGGGCTGGGGCAACCCCAGGCACAGCTGCAGCAGGTTGGGCAGAGAAGAGATTCAGAGCAGCCTGAGGAGAAGGACTTTGGGATGTTGGTCAGTGAGAAACTGAACATGAGCCGATTCAGTGTGTGCTTGAGCCCAGAAACCACCTGAGTGCTGGACTGCATCAACAGGAGTGGGAGCACCAGGTCGAAGGAGGTGATCCTGCCCCTCTACTCTGACCTCAACTTGGAGCACTGTGTGCAGTTGCACTGTCCTCAACATAAGAAGGACATGGAACTGTTGGAGCAAGTCCAGAGCATGCCACGAGGATGATCAGGGGAGTGGAGCACCTCCCGTGTGGAGACAGGCTGAGAAAGTTGGGGCTGTTCAGCCTGGAGAAGAGAAGGCTGCATGGAGACCTCATAGCAGCCTTCCAGTATCTGAAGGGGGCCTACAAGGATGCTGGGGATGGACTGTTCATTAGGGACTGTAGTGATAGGACAAGGGGAAATGGGTTTAAACTTAGACAGGGGAAGTTCAGGTTGGATATAAGGAAGAAGTTCTTTACTGTGAGAGTGGTGAGGCACTGGCACAGGTTACCCAGAGAAGTGGTAAATGCTCCATTTCTGGCAGTGTTCAAGGCCAGGTTGGACAAAGCCATGGGCAAGTATGGTCTAGGGTGAGATGTCCCTGCCCATGGCGCTGGTTTGGAACTAGATGATCATAAGGTCCTTTCCAACCCTAACCATTCTGTGATAATTCCATAACTTGCTGTGCCTAAATTCTGTGCCTTGTTTTTACTTTTGCTTCATACTAGAGAAATGGAGATAAATTTCTACATGTGCTGACTGGTGACTATAGATCAGTTCTCCTCTTCTTGCACCTTCCTCTCCAGGATCTCAGGATTTAGTACTAATGGAACAACAAGTTGTGTATCCAGGTCTTCAGGAAACTTTGTCTGTCCGAGGTTTTATTCAGAGATGAACCTGAGCCTTGGTGTCCTGGGCCAGCAGGTTCTTGGTTCCCCTGAGACAGGCCTTTAAGTCTTGCTGAACTGATCCCTTAACTGTATAGGATAGCACTGGGTTGGCTTTTTATTTATTTATTTTTTTAATGGTCAATGCCATTTCAATTCATTTCTGTCTTTCTGAAGAGCAGCATCCCAGTTCCTGGGGTGTCTGGAAGAAAATGAGTGAGCCCTTTCTTTGGTTTTGGAAGTAAAGACTTGGATATTTCCTCTAAGAGAACAAAGGTTGAGGATCTCACAGGAAAGGAGGCATGTAAGTCACAGAGGGGGTAGGATTTAATATGCACATCTATCATCAGTATTTCCTACAGCGTAAATTGTGTGTCTCTGTGCACATGTTTCTGTCTTTCGTGAGCCTTCTTGTGAAGCACCAAAGTCTCTGGCAATTTACTAGAACCTGCCTCAGGGCCCTGGATTTCCCGATGTGTTGGTTCCTGTGTCTGGCATTCTGCAGAGCAAGAAGTCTTTTGTAAGTTTGTACTAACTTCTGAGATCCTGGAGAAGAAGGTGCGATGGGGAGAACTCATCTACAGTCGCCAGTCAGGCATGTGGAAATCTTATCTCCTTGTCTTTAGTGTGAAGCAAAGGTGAGAACAAATCAGAGCTTAGGCACAGCAAGACAGTTTCAGACCCCTCCTGTGGGAAAGGCTGAGCCTCTTCTGACTCTCCTGGTTGCCAGCGAGACGCCTCAGGCAGCAGTGGCTTAATAAACAGTTGTTATTGAAAATGTGCATAAAATACCTGACCTGAAACTCTTGTAGTTTTAACTCTTGTAGTTTTAAGGTTGGAAAGGAGGGTCCATTCCTGCCTCTGGGATACTGGACATGATAAGAGAATAAAAATACCAGCTGGCAGGACATGAGTGGTACAAGCTGCAGTCTTAGCTCTCACCTGGAGATGAGTCCAGAAGCTACACAGTACCACTGTATGGGTGTGCTGGCATTTGCCAGTTCTGCTTTGCATGTATTTTGGTAGTCTTGAGAAAAGTCCTTTTGGCAGTTTCCAAAGAGAAGATGCAAGCTTTAAAAGCTCAGCACTGTTTTTCACAGCGTTCTATAGCTACAAATATATTGTGCTAAAACACATGGCAGCATAACTGGCAAGTCACAGTATCACAGTATGTTAGAGATTGGAAGGGACCTCAATAGATCATCTAGTCCAATCCCCCTGCCGGAGCAGGAACACCTAGATGAGGTTACACAGGAATGTGTCCAGGCGGGTTTTGAATGTCTCCAGAGAAGGAGACTCCACAACCCCCCTGGGCAGCCTGTTCCAGTGTTCCGTCACCCTCACTGAGAAGAAGTTTCTTCTCAAGTTTAAGTGGAACCTCTTGTGTTCCAGTTTGTACCCATTACCCCTTGTCCTATCATAGTTTGCCATTGAGAAGAGCCTGGCTCCATCCTCATGACACTCCCCCTTTATATATTTATATACACTAATAAGGTCACCCCTCAGTCTCTTCTTCTCCAAACTATAGAGACCCAGCTCCCTCAGTCTTTCCTCGTAAGGGAGATGCTCCACTCACTTAATCATCTTAGTTGTGTCATTTGTTTCCATTATTGATTTTCAAGATAAGAGATTAAGTTAATTACTTTTGCACTTGCTGTAGCTAACCTTTATTTCACTGGGATCCAAGCATCTCACCTGTGCCACTCTCTGTTAAGCTCCAGTGCCAAATTCTTAAATAACTAAGGAGAAAAATGGAAGGAAAATGCCATTAGTATCTCTTTTCTGAATGTTGCCTAAGGAATATCAGTCAACAGGCACTGAAGCTGCTGATAGCTATCTTGGAGAAGTAAGCAAGAAGCCAGTGAGTTACCTAAAATGATTTGAAAGGGGTAAGTCCCAGTACTTGGACAGAAATGCGAACACTGCCCAGGCCATGTAAGATGTAAGTGGCTTCAAATAAATACGACTCCTTGCCACGAAGGAAAGCACTGGAGAGGGTGGTTCTCTGGCTTTGATCTGTGTGGCATCTCTTTGAAAAGGCAGCTTTCAGGCTGCGAGATGCGAGCCCAATGTGTTTTGGCCACTTCCTGGTTGCTAGAATTGCATGAGAGTTTTAATGGCTGTGGGGTTTGTTCTTGCTGTTGGTCCATATTTGAAGGCAAAGACAACTGTTAGGGGAGAAGGGGGCATGGGAGCATGGAGGAGTCCTGTGCCTGCATGGCTGTGAGGCAGCTGAACAAGTGAAAGGCCCTGAGACAAAAGTGTTAGTGGTGGTGGAGGCCTCTTCTCATCCTTTTTGTTTTCCCAAGTCAGTAAGTTCAGTCCCTGATTCCACTGTGCAATCTGCAAGCGACCTGGCTAGATTGGGCAGCATTAAGAAGCAGGGGCTCTTGTTACGAAGTGAGACTTCACTGCAAGGCAGACAGGTGGGAGGCAGTGGCTGAGTTGACTTATCAGCAGTACTGAGAGGAGGTGATTCCTCTCCTCTGCTAGAAACCTCCTTGGCTTCTCCCAAATGCTTCTCTTCAGTGCTGAACAGACAGGGCCTGCATTTGCTAGCAGAAGACACAGGAGGCCTTGAAGAACTTATAAATACTTTTCTGTATCACTGTCACTGTACCCCATGCTGTAAATCAAATCCCAGGAATCCAGACAATGCAGAGAATCTATTAAGTGGCAACTAGATCCAGGAGTGTAAAGCCAAAACACAGCGAAGGAAGATGTTGGCAGAGGTCAGCTGCTTTTTCTTAAGGGCTGGCAGAATAGAGTCATCCTGTGCTTTACTACTCCCAGGCACAGAGTCCATAGCTGGTTAATACCTGTATCTTAAATGGAGATGACGTTCAGCACATCATCTTCAAAACAAGCAGGTGAGAGGGAAGAAAAGCTGCTTAGAATGCGATTGCTATCAGTATGGAATAGGAAGGAGGTTGGAGGAGTCTAAATAGATGATAAAAACCAGAAGCAGGAGCTTCTTGCCAGAAATTTGGCATGTCAATAGGTGAACATGAGGAAAATGCAGAATCATTTCCTTATTTGTGGCAGACATCACTCTCTTGACACAGCTGAGTTCTGTCTGCCTCAGGCAGCCTCATTACACATTTCCTATCGATCAGTTGTCCAAAACAGCCCCCCAGAATAAAAAAACCCATCAGAACTAGGGCAAATGATGAACAGTACCTCCAAGTCAGTCAGCATTACCTAGAGACTTCAGAACTAGGAGAAATGCACAGTTTTCTTGAATCTGTGCTATGTCCTGGTTGTAAGAACATGTACCCTGTGATGCATATTCTTATTAAAATTGAGAAATTGGAAGCTCTCCAGCTCTGGAACAGGGCATCTGCCTCAATGCCAACAGAAACAGTTTTGCGGGAGCCTCTGTTGAGGAATGGGCAGCAAATCACAGCTGAAGTCCCACTGACAAGGAAAATGTGAAGCATTAATTTGGTTTCCAAAGGGACCATCTAGAAGTCTGCCAGGGGCTGCTGGAATGAGGGCGCCAGATAAGAGGGTATCTTAGGGTGGGTTAGGTTTCCTTTTGTGGGTTTAGCTGGAGACATTTAAGAAGTTACAGCTCCAGGTCTTCACAGCTGGAAATAGCACCTCTGTGCGGAGCTGCGTTCTTGGTCCGTGTGAGTGCCATATGCTGTTTCACAGCAAAAGGGTACAGGGCCAACTTGAGTCAACAAAGCTGCTGAAGGGAACAGAATCTCTCGTGACTGATTCTGCACCTGCCAAACTGGACAGAAGTGCTCATCTTGCCTGTTAATGTAGCTCAGTGGTGGTGTAACTTCCAGTTGAGGGGCATTTAATGAACAGTTAGGAACAGTAACTTCTGGAAATAGATACAGCTGTTTCCAAAGTGAATATCTGTGTCTTCAATTAGTGGTTCTAAAATGGCTGAGCTATCAAATTGCTCGTTAGCATAAAAGTGAGACAGTGTGTGCAGTTAGGAAACAATGAGATGGTTGCTATGGTTGGCACAGTATAGAAAGAAAAGTTGCGTGGGAGAGAAGCTGTAGATGGCATGAAAATATAACAGGGAGGAGGGAAGATGGGAAGACCCAGACAAATGGTTAGGAGGAGTATCCCTGGGGATGTGGCAAGTGCCCACAGCCTCCCGTATCTTAAAGAATGTTTCACCTCCTCCTGCCCTGCTGCGGGTTCACCTTTGTAGTACATGTCCAGGAGGTGGTCTGTCATTTTGCAGAGCCTGTTCTTATGTAGAAGCATTATTAGTTCTCCTGACAAGCAGTGACAGTATAGTAAGGTATGAAATATCTCCAGCTAGAGTCACAAAAGGAATCCTGAACATGCTGTCAGACACCTCAACCCTCTGTCCTGACAGACCCAGCAATGGTTCTGGAAACCAGACCTAGTTCACCATTCTGTGCCCACATGCTACTCATTTTGACTGTAATTAATAATCTGTTGTGCTTTCCCATATTCTTTAAAAGCTGCTGCTGTCTGGTGGTCCCAGAGAGAGTCTTTGACCATAGTGAGTGGTTACTGCTGTGTTTTTCCTTTCTCTGAGCTGCCTAGTGTTGTTCTCAATTTCACTCTGATTCTGCTGTTGAGAAACTTCTTTCCTTCTTGGAGTTGTCCTGCTGATACTGTCTTCTTCCTGTACCTTTTACACCATGTTGTCCACTTTCAGAGTTCTGCAGCTTCTAAGGCTTTTTTCTTTCTCTCTGAGCTATTCCAAAGTTAGTGCCTATTTTGTCCCAGATCATCTCCTCTCCTCTTTCCTGATCTTAGCACTTCACAGTTCCTTTTACACTGAGAGGGTTGGTTTATACCAGTATTTCCTGAAAGCACATCTGGGACCAGTTGTCCTGTTTGTCCTCCTGAAGAGAACTGAGTAGATGCACTGGTTGGAAAACTCTCCAGCTGGAGCCTTTGGAGGAGTACAGAACATCACCGGCTGTGCTCGGGCTCACCTAATGCTCTCCATGTGCTCTGTCATCTTCCGCTTGCTCCAATGTGTGCTGCATTGCCAAGTCAGGTTTGAGGCAATTCCTGTCACCCTTTTCTCCGTGTGCAGAGCCACACATCAGGAAACCCTTGAATTCTAAGGAGTTTAGTGCATGTGGTGGCATATTCCCAAGAGAGTGCTCTTCTACCTCTCTACCCAGTTTCAGTCTGAAATATAGTTAATAGTGGTAAGTATACCATGTGTGCCCAGAATTCCCATCATTCTGTGTCTGGCATGTTAAGTAAAGCTAAAACCACTACCTGGAGATTGGCCCTTGTTAACAGGCTGAAGTCAATGTGGGTATGTTTTCATGCCTACAGTCCCTAGGGGATGCTTTGCTTTGTAGAGGTGCTTTAATTACTTTCACTCACTCTGCACACTACTTTATGGTTTTGTATCCTTTGTAACTGTTCAGTTCCTTCAGATAACTTGTGTCTCCTATTGCATGTTCACAGGACTTTATTTCAGTGGTGCTATGCCCTTTGCTAGTATGCAGTGATTTTATCTTTCTTTAGCTAACAGAAAATCACTAAGGAGATAGATCTTTAGATTTAGTAATTAGTAAATATACTTATTTATTTCTGCAGTGTTTGAAGACCTAAAAATATGAAGTATATGAAATAAATCTTTACTGTAGACTTTTCAGACCATGAGAGGCAGAACACTTGCTGGTGGACCACAAAGCACTTTCTGAAGCCAATTCCTCATCATTCTCAGCCGTTGAATCACACTAGAAAGCTGTAACAATAGCACTTTCCTAACAACGTTTTAATTATAAGTAGTTGCTCTAGCTGTTGCATGTTGTGAATACGAGTTGGGGAACGAGGCTGTGGGACAGTGCTTTCGGCTGTAACGACCCCTTGAGCTGGCTGTGCTGTGCCCTTTGCTCATCTTGGGAAAAGAGCTGGAAGTGCTCAGAATTTCTGGGATTGCTGCATCACTTCAGGCACCCGAGTCCAGGCACTGGTTTGCACTGCAGCCGCCCACCCAGCACTCAAAATAACTCTTTAGTCTTTCCTGGGCAGTTTACATCAAGCTCCAGCATCACCCTCACCTGGCGAGTCTCCACTCATCTTGCATCTCATCTGGCACAACACTACCATTAACAAGCAGACAGCAATAGAGTGGGAAATGTCCTGTTGTTCTAGTAAGCACCTCCAAGTGTGTCCACTTGGAGATCATGTCCGAATTGCTGAGGTGGAAGCAGCACATAGATTTAGGACTGTGCCCAAGCAATGATGCCTCCCTAACCACAGGGTGCTGCCAGCCCGTGTGTCTCCTCCTGGGAGAGCCTTGCATAAATAACTAATTATTCCTTAGAGTTGCTGGGAGAGGGAGCAAAGACACTCACTGTACAGCCCTAGTGTTTGGGACACAGATGTGTGAAGATCCCATTCTCATCTCTGTGCTAGTGGGTGTTTCAACTGTACACAAAAGAGACAAGCTTCAGCTGGAGGGGTTGAGGGCAATGCTGCCCTGTCTCTGGCAGGAAGGGAGTCAGCAGTTACCCATCTCTCAAGAGATTGTGACAATGACCAGGCCACTGTGCCATCTTCATTTGGGTTCTCTGTCTTTCTCTGAGAAGGCTGTGACTGGATATAGGCTGCTAGCTTTCTGCATGGACTGCAAGTGAGGAGCTGCAAGACACAATCTCTTGTTTCTTGGAGTGCAGAAGTGATGCTGTAGAATTTGGGACCCAAGTTTTGCTTCTTGGCTGTTGGTTTTGTCCCACTGGTGGCTGGTCACTGCGCAGGGCCGAGCGTCCCAGGGAGCAGCTCTCAGATGAGCTCTGCCAGTCTCTTTAACACTCCTTCAAGCAGACCAGGGTTGGGATGTAAACAGCATGTTGATCCTAGGCATGAACAATAATGAATTGGTGTTTTAAACAGTCAAGATGAGTGAAAAATATACTCCTGAAAGCTCAGAGAGCAAAGTGGTCATGGCAAGAAAAAACAAAGAGATTTAAACTGAGCAAGTGCAGTGACCTTTTGTCTTCTCATCAAAACATGTACCGAACCCAATGCAGCCATTTTTGTCTGGAAGAAAAAAATAAAACAACCTGGGAGCCTGGAATTCTGTGTATGTACATCGAGTATCCTAAAAAGAATTTCCTCAAAGGGATAAGAAAAAGTAAAAAAAAACCAAGAAAAAAGTCTTGAATTTCTTCTATCAATAACTTCAGCTGTTATTTCACTCTACCAAAGATGTTCTGTTGCAATGTAAAAACCTTAATAATTTGCTTTGAAATCAAAACTGTTTTTCAAGGACAGTTCATTAGTAAACCCAAATACTGTTGTAGCTAAGATAAGCACTACATCAGCCTTGGAATCTAATTTACAGCCTGTGGAAACTAGTTGGGACCATGGGTTATCCTCTCTCTGGAGTCAGAGGAACTGACCAAGCTGCCTCCCATGTGTCTGGGTGACCTGGTTTGGATGTGGGCTGTAACTTGATGTGTGATGGTGACTGTCTCCTCGTGGAGGAGCTCCCAGGTGTGGGGATAGGCTTCTGCCCTTGGCCAGAGCAGAGACTGCTGCTGGTGTGTTCTAGACTTCATGGATCCTCTAAAGGTCAAGCCAGAGTGAGACATGGCAGCTTGCTTTGTGCTGTTTGTGGCAGTAGCTGCTACTGCTACTTGCACAGGGCCAGGCCCTGCTTGGATGCTCAAACCTCTGCCAAGAGAAGGAAATGACAGTTTTCTTTAGAACTGAATCTGGGCAGTCCTTCCTTTCTAGAACCCACCACAAATGCATTCATGCACTGTAGCACATTCCAGTTTATGCTGCTGGTGCTGTGGTTGTCCACAGGTTGCCCACACTTCTGCCCACAGCTGTGAAATTGCATAAGTATGTCTCAAGGGTTGATCTGTCCCTCTGACCTGTTGTAGCAGGTCAGGGCTGTTGCTCTCACAGAAATGCAAGGATCCCCAGGTACAGAGAAGCTAAGAGCTGATTCTGAGATGCATGAATGCGTGGATGAGGAGGAGCCGAGTGGTGAATCCACAGCTGCTGGCTGCCAAAGCAATCTTTGTGTTAATTTCTTTAATGCCCGAGCCCATGTGAGGGGCTGGTCCCGCCAGCTGTGCCCTGTCAGTGTGCCCAGTGAGCTGTGTGCCCCTCAGGTGCTGGTGCAGGACGCTGCTTCCAGCGAGTGCATCTGCTCCTCTCGCTAACAGCTCGCGGCTTTCCTGGTCTTGTGGAGGGCTGGGTCCATACTGCGGCAGGAGATAGGAAGGTGAATTTGCACAGGTGGGATAAGAGGCAAGACCCTGTTCAGAATTCTGTGCAGGACCTTTCCTTTGGCCCTTATATTCTCTGTCCCAAGGAGCTGTAGCTTGCTGTACTCGGTATAGTCCTGCAGTGTTTGTGCAATAATGCATTGTTTCAGTTTCTCTGAATGGACACCATCCGGGGCTGGATCCTTTTTCTCCCATTGGCCCAGAAGAAGCTGCAGTTGGAGTCTTTACAGCTGCGGAATGAAAGTCATTATCTCGGCATTGTGATGGCATTTCAAAGTAAAGGAAATGGCAGGCTTTCAGCTTGCACTAATTCATATTAGTTATGCAAAATTATATGCTCTGAGAACCCACATGCATAGTTTGACTGTCTTTAGGGGTGGTCTTTTCTCGATAGTCAGAAAGACCATGTTACACAATGCTCAGCTCTTCACTGAAGTGTAGCAAAAGTACTGAACCCTAGCAATGTCTAGGATCTTCTTGTAAGAAGAGTCTCTTCACAAGTGCCACTTTGAAGACATGTCCATAACACCATGCTTTGATCATCACTTACTCATAGAATCATAGAATCACAGAATAGTTAGGGTTGGAAAGGACCTTAAGACCATCCAGTTCCAATCCCCCTGCCATGGGCAGGGACACCTCACACTAAACCATGGCACCCAAGGCCTCATCCAACCTGGCCTTGAACACTGCCAGGGATGGAGCATTCACAACCTCCCTGGGCAACCCATTCCAGTGCCTCACCACTCGCACAGTAAAGAATTTCTTCCTTAGATCCAATCTAAACTTCCCCTGTTTAAGTTTGAACCCGTTACCCCTTGTCCTATCACTACAGTCCCTACATCCTAATCGTCATGGCAGAACTAGAAGAGTTTCAGGGATAGGTCACTGGATATGAGGGACTAGAGAAACTCTCATCTTCAGGAACTGATGGCAAAGACCAGAGGTCTTCTGCCTTGGTGGTGAGATGATGGATAGAAACGTTCGCTAGAAGCACACAGGCATTGTGATGACTGTGGTAACCAGAATGTGTATTCTGGTGCAAAGTGAAGACTTGTATGAAACAAAACATTCAATGCTAATGAACTTTGCTTGCATAGTTATTGGGGGAGAGAAGATTTCATTTCATGTAGCAGCTTGTGAGCATGATTTGAGAAGGCTGAGCAGGATCAGGGATTTGTGTCCAGAATGCACTTAGAAATCTGTGGTCAGAGAGGTATGTTCAGATTATTTGTTCCAGGCAAGTTGAAGACAGAATTTTTTGAGGGCTGAGAAGGATATTCCTTGTACGGGTGAACGTAATTAAGGAATTTTGCCATTTGGAGTGGTATTTCTGTGCATGCATTTTGCTGAGATAGGGCTCTAGTAAGGGCAAATATCTGGCAATGACCTGAACAGCGTGCTCTCAGTCCCTGTGCAGTGTCAGTCACACTGCTACTTGTTTCTGTTGCACGTAAGTTTTGTTTAGTAAGAAGAAGGATGTCCCAGTCTGTGTTTAAATCCTTTGTCTGCGCAGCTGCTTCTGCAGGCCTGTATAAAGGAAGCAGCCAGCAAAGGGCTCCTCAGGCTGGTGAGCACTTGGATTCAAAGAGACTTTGGGATGATGGGTATTCCTGAAGCTGGGCACAGCCTGGTGTTTGCTCTGTCACTTGCGATGGTGCTGCTGTCACTGAGCTGGCGTAGCAGCTGCTGACCATGAGCAGGGCTTGGGGCACTTACCCCTCACTCGGTTTGCATTTCAGCCTGGAGTTTGTGTGTTCTGCTTTATCTTGGAATTAAGTTGAAGAACAGTTTTGGGTTTCAGCACGTGTGAAGTGATTCAGTGTTCCTGGAAATGGGCTGTCTGTGTAGCTGTGCTCCTGTATTCTGAGAACCAACTGCTGCAGCTGAAGAAGGGGAGCCTGCCCAACAGCAGATCAGGAGCAAAGCTCAAGAGGGCTGCATTGCTTCAGAGAGTCACTGAATCGTAGATTGGAAGGGACCTCTTGAGATCGTCTATTCCCACCTGCTCAAGCAAGGTCAGCTAAAGCAGGTTTCCCAGGTCTGTCCAGTTGGGTTTTGAGTGTATCCCAGGATGGGTACTCCCTCAGCCTCTCTGTACAACCTATTCCAGTGTTCGACCACCCTCACGGTAGAAAAAAACCCTAAAAATGTTTTTTTGCATTCAGATGGAATCGCATGTGTCTTAAGTTGTGCCTTTTGCCTCTTGGCCTGTCACTGGGCACTGCAAAGAAGAGAGTCTGACTTCCTCTTCTTCCTTGCCTCCCATCAAGTGTTCACACATACTGATAGATCCCTCCCCAAGCCGTCTCCTTCCCAGCCTAAACAGTCTTGGGGTGCTCAGCCTCGCCTCATGTGAAAATGCTTCTATCCTTTAATCATCTTCACCAGACCCAGTACCTCACCATTCCTACCTTCCATCTGCCGGTAGCTTCTGGCCCCCCAGCTTGAACCCTTCTCTTTCTTTCCAGTGTGAAGGGGAGGCCCTGCGGGGGTGCAAGGACTGGGCAGAATGCGAACCAGCCACACTTTGTTCACCGCTCTCGGCAGTGGCAGCTCCACTGCTTCTGAGGTCTGAGCCTCTGAAATGGCAAAGAGCAGCAGTGCTTCCATGCGCATTCTCTCTGCGACAGATCCCTTGCCCTGTACAGCTGGCATGGTCCTGCAAGCGCTGCCCTGCCTGTCCTGCCTCTGCAGCACCTTGGTGCTGGGAAGGATGCCCACGTCTGGGCACCAGTGACTGCGCCGTGCCCAGAGCCCTCCTTTCCCATGGCGCAAGGAAGAGTCTGCTGGTGCTGGTTGTGCACACCAAGCTGTGTTCTCCAAGTGATGTGGGTATCGACTGCCAAAAAAGTCTTGTCTGGGATGTATAGGCAGCAAGGGGGCAGAAGTTGAAGCCTGAGCAATAGCACGGATTTCACTTTTTCCCAGACCTACTGTTGAAAAAAGGGAACAGATCACTTCTGTTTGCAATGCTCTGAGCTGTGTGTGAGTGGAGGTGTTTGGTGTGGGGTGAGCTGTGTGAAAACTGCATGATGCATCAGTAAGCAAGTGAGGTACTCCTTGTGTTTGCTGCTGGGATCTGAGCAATGCCTTTACAATTACTGTTACCTCAAGAATGAGTGGGTTTGTGCTGCTTTTGGCTGCAGTGCTCCAGAGCACTTCCTGGGCCCCCTCACACTGCTCCCTGTGGGCTTTCAGCATTACTTCTTTGAGCAGGAGCCTGGTTCCCAGCCTTTCCCATTCACACACCACATCCCACATCAGGTGGCAGAAATGCCACCGACATCCATGCAGGCATTTCCTTTGCAGAGTGATGATTTTGCTTTAGTCTGGAGGAACCATTTTTAGACAAACCGAAGGAACACAAGTTCAGAAAGCAGCTAGAGATGCAGACTATAAATAGTTCAGCTGTGAGCATACAGCCACTCTCATTTTGGGTTGAAAGTTGCCTTCTGGGCACATCTACCTAGTTTATACTTTATTGCTGGCAGCCAGGGTAAAACATCCCAGTAAACTGAGTTTGATTTAACTCAGTTTATTGTTTATGGAATTGCATGTGTCTTAAGTTGTGCCTTTTGAGTACTGGCCTTTCTCCGTCTTCTTTCTTTTTGTGTCATTCTGTTGGGTTTCTTTGAAATATAATTTTGATCAAGCTGGTAGAAGGATTGAGAGCTGCCTCGGAAGAGAGCTGCTGGGAGGCTGTGGAATAAAAAGGGTGGAAACAACAACATTTACAGAAAGCAGTGATTGTCTGGAAGATGAAAGCTAGAAATAGATGTCCATTTTCAGGGACGATCTGTGGCCTCCAGTCCACGGCTTAAAGCCTATGAAAGATTTAAACCCTACAAATTATACATTCCAACAGTTAAGTTCTAAGTGTCTGGCTTTCGAGTGGATATAATGCCCAGAGACAGGGATTTGCAAAGACCAGAATGCAAAAAGTCATGTGCTGCTTGCAGTGTGAAGGGAAAAGCTGCAGGAAGGTCCTGTACTTCGTCCTGCTTCACAGCACTGTTTGCTCTGGGTACACAACGGCAGTTCTAGTGCTCTCTTCAGGACAGCAGGCATTGCCACTCTTCTTCCTGATAATAAGGCCCAGGCATTATGTCAGTATTTTGCCAAATATCCATGCAATGCCTATGCCAAGGTGAGCACACGAACTGCTTTTTTGCACGGCCAGGGCCTTGCTTGCTCTTCTTTGGCTTTCTTTTTTGCTTAAATATATAGAGGGCAGAGTCCTGTCTGGGTGCCTGTTTGTGACTTCCTCAGCGGGGACAGGAGAATAAGCATTCTTACCAAGTAGGTGGTTCCCATAGCAGCAGTTTAGTTCTCGGAGTGCGCATCTGGATTAAAGAAAAATGCATCAGAAGAGAAAAAAACATTATTAGGAATGATGAGAGATTGGTTCTTGGTGCTGCATCACTCACTGAAGGGGGAGCTGGCATGCACCAGCTGGCTCACAGAGCCCTGTGGTGACTAAGGCTTGGACGGCATCCAGAGGCACCTCTCCATGGTAGCTGCAGTGAGGCGAGATGCTCCTGGCTGGAGGAGGCAACTGCGCTGTGCCAGCATTTATGGCACAGCTATGGCAGGGCTGCCTGGCACAGGCGCACAGCTTGGCATGGCTGGTGCTGTGCATTCAGAACACACTGGAGCTGAGCTGCAAATTGTGCTGATCCAGAACTAGGATTTTTTTTTTTTTTGTTCCTACTGAAAAGAGTTTGCTTTGTTCTACGAGACCCGGGCATTGGGTCTAGAATGCAAGTTGAAGCCTTGCGATCAAACCCATGCAAATACTGTCTCATCACGTTCTCCCATCCTGTTTAATCCTTTGCCTCTCCCCAGGCCAAAGAACCCTCCATCACCGGAGTGATACCCTGGAGACAGTGATCCTGGTAAATCCCAATGTGGACAGCATCGTGTCTGAGGTAAGGACCTGATGCCAGTGGGTTTTCTCCGTGTTAGCTCTCTCACACTTGCTAGACACAGAGGACACAATCATCACTTTGCACCTTCTGGAGCATTTGAGCATGCTGCTAGCCTGCTGCAAGGTGTGCAGAAGCAGAGAGGTGCTCTGGTCTCGTTAATAAGGTACACGCAGTAACCAGAATTCTGTGGCAGAATTTACAATTAGACAAAGAAAGATGTGAGAGTACACGGTTTCTTATGTGGTAGTCATTTAAGAATGAGCTGCTTCCTTGAAGAGTTAGTGCCTTAGCATTCCCTGATTTTAAGGATTTCTTGGGAGCTTGTGGAGTTTCCAAGCAAACAAGGTAGAGTGGCTTCTGAACCTTGAGCATTTTAGTTTGATGAGAGTCTAAATGTGGTGCCCTTTTGCACGGCAGTGTAACACCAAACATCTTCTCACGTTGGCCTGCTTTCTCAGTGTGAATTACGATGTGACATATGATGTGGAGCTGTGCTGGGCAGACAGTCGCAGTGTCTTCCCTCTTAAATAACCTGCTCTCTTGCATGTGGAAAACTTATTTTTTGGCTATTTGTGAATCACGCGTAAGTATTGTTTGTCCATGTGATTGGGTTTCTGGGTGCTGATGAGGAATACAGATAACTTTTTGGATGCAACACTTTGTCTAATGGCAACAGGTCCGCTCATTGGTGTGTGATTCATCAGCCCACAAACTACTGATCTTCTGCGGTCAGAGCTCAGATCAGGAAGGAGACTTGATCCTGCAGACGGGGACCTTCACTTACCAGAAGTTTGCTGAGATACTGTCAGACCCAGAGGTGAGTGTCAGCAGTAAGCCAGCACACCCCCTCCCGTTCCCAGGGTGCAGGACAGAGCAATGCAGCCTGCGCTGCTCCTTTGGGTGGTGGATCTGCTGAGGGATGGGCTTGAAACCCAGTGAAAATTTGCACTCCATAAATGACTGATGCTATGGCCTTGGGCATCTTGCTTGAACTCCCTGGCTTAAGTTTGATAAGGTGGCAGCAGGGGTGGTTCCACCTTTAAGTGCCTAGTTTGAAATAACCTTCCAGAGTGCCTGTGCAGAGGGCAGACACTCAACATTTCTTACAGCAGGTCTTAAAATATCTGTGGGAAGCTTCCAAGAAACATTAATCACAGGCCGTCACTGCCCTAGTAAATGTGGCTATTTCTCTTCATTTCACAGTCAGTTCAGTAAGCATAAGCTGTTCAGAAGGTCCAGAGTGTTCATTACAGGTGTCTGAAGATGATGAGGGGATTAACTAAATGCTGATTAAGTAACTACATGATGATTAGATGACTGCAAATGCTGTTATTTAATCACAGAACTGCAGAATCATTCAGGTTGGAAGGGCAGTTGAGAAGCCTGTAGCCCAGCCTCCTGCATAGAGCAAGGTCAGCACTGAATTTAGACAAGATTGCTCAGGGCTTTGTCCAGTAGGGTCTTGAAAACCTTAAAAGACATTTCTGAACCTCTGCTCTGATGCCGATGACCTTAGCTAGGTGTGCTATAGCTTTCTTCAAAGACTTTAAACACTCTCTCTGTTGGCACTTGTTGCCGATACAGGTATGCTGCTTCAGTTTTTGATAAGCCTGACTTCACTGATCACTGTGTGCCAGATGTTTAGAACATCTCTGATTGAATGTACAGTTGCTGCAGGAATGGCTGGGTGATATTTTGACAAGTGGTAATCATTGTTGCTGTAATTAAATCAGAAAATCTGCCCACTTTAATTTATTTTAGGCTGAGTGTTCTCATTTATTTCTGGTTCCTATTTGGATGCTAACTAGTTAATTAAGGGCAGTCTAAGAAGGAGAACACAGTGTAAAGCAGTGTAGTAATCTCATTCCAGATACTTAGGAAGTCTGAAGTTTAATGCTGCTTTGGTGGAGATACGTTCAGCATAGCTCTAAGGAGCCTTGGAAATTTTATTGACCTTAGTTCTACTCACTGGTCATGTAGCACGTCCCCAACCCTGTGCGTTACTGGAGACAGAGTCACAACTTTCAAAATAGGTCCCAGGGAAGCAAATGAGTCTGAATAAAAAAGAAAGTCCTATGGCACTGAAACTGCGCCAAGTGCTGTATGATCATTCACTAGCCAATGACCAAGGGTAAGTTCAGACAATGATTGAAAAGGGTATCTCAGGGTTAGAATTCACAACTCAAACAGAAACTTCCACTTTTGAGCCCAAGCCAGGCACTGATATCCCAGGTTACATAGGAAGAGGTAAGGAAAGAGGACAAGTTGGTTCCTGCTTTCCTTTTCTTTCCTGAGGTCTTGTCACTGTGCCCTCCCAACGGTCAGGAAGCGGAGCAGCCTGTCAACATTAAGAATTTCAAAGGAGGGCAGAACATGGCCCCATGCAACTATTTGCAAAGGGCTTTTGCTTTTGGACTGTTTAATCTATCCCCAGTGTTTCCTGTCAGCAAAGGGCTTGTGGTTTTTTTTTTTCTGAAGTGCCGAATTGGTCTCAGAGCTGTATTTGACCTTTGATTGCTTGTGTTTGTCTCATTAGGTCACCCAGATTCTCAGTGACACTGACTCAGATATCAAGGCCTCCCTTACTGTGTCGTGCTTGGGAGAAGGAGACTGGAGCAACCTTGGACATCCTCGATTTCAGGAAATCATTAATCTGAAACTGAATCCTGATCCAGTTCTGCCAGAAATGGATGGGGTGTCTGAGTTTGCAGAATATGTCTCTGAGACAGTTGACGTGCCATCTCCATTTGATCTCCTGGAGCCACCCACCTCAGGGGGCTTTCTGAAGCTTTCTAAGCCCTGCTGCTACATCTTCCCTGGGGGAAGAGGTGATTCTGCTCTCTTTGCTGTCAATGGGTTTAACATCCTTGTGGATGGCGGCTCTGACAGAAAATCCTGCTTCTGGAAGCTGGTGAGGCACCTGGATAGGATTGACTCAATCCTGCTCACCCACATCGGTGCAGACAACCTACCTGGCATCAATGGGCTGCTGCAGCGGAAAGTTGCTGAGCAAGAGGAGGAACAGTCCCAGGGCTCTACCAACTACAGTGACTGGATGAAGAACCTGATTTCTCCTGAGCTAGGGGTGGTTTTCTTTAATGTTCCTGAAAAACTGAAGATGCCTGAATCATCCATGAAAGTAAAGAGGAGCATCGAAGAAGCTTGTCTGACACTGCAGTATCTCAGCAGACTAGGCATTAAAGCAGAGCCTCTGTACAGGGTGTTGAGCAGTACCATTGAACCTATCACACTTTTCCATAAAATGGGAGTGGGTAAACTGGACATGTATATACTGAATCCTGTCAAGGACAGTAAAGAAATGCAGTTTCTAATGCAGAAATGGGCCGGTAACAGTAAAGCAAAGACTGGCGTAATTCTTGCAAGTGGGAAAGAAGGTGAAATTTCTGTTCCCTATCTCACATCCATCACAGCCCTGGTAGTGTGGCTTCCAGCCAGCCCAACAGAGAAAATTGTAAGGGTTTTGTTTCCTGGAAATGCTCCTCAAAATAAGATACTGGAAGGTCTTGAGAAACTCAAGCACCTGGATTTTCTGAGGTACCCAGTGGCTACTCAGAAGGATATCACTTCTGGAATACCTCCACCTGTGCTGAAGCAGACCAAAATTAAACAAAGAACTGACAGTAAAGAGAGTCTTAAGTCTTCTCCCAAGCCATCTGTGACAAAGCAAGCTAAGAAAGAAGAAGCAGTGGAGGAGGGGATTAAGGAGGTAAAACCAGAAGTCATAAAGGATGCTAAAATTGAGAAAAAGGTTAAAGAACACTCAGAGAAAATTCTTGAGAAACCTGTTAAACACGAAAAGATAAAGACAGAGACAAGTGATGCTCTGAAGGCTGAGAAAAGAAAACTGGCAAAAGACAAGGTTGGAAAAAAGCATCTCAAAGAGAAAGTATCCAAACTGGAGGAGAAGAAAGACAAAGAAAAGAAAGAGATTAAGAAGGAGAAAAAGGACTTAAAAAAAGATGATGGAAACAAAGAGTTAAAAAAGGATTCCAAGAAAGAGGATAAAAAGAAAGATACAAAACCAGAGCCCAAAAAAAATTCTAAACCAGACTTAAAACCATTTACCCCAGAAGTGAGAAAAACATTATACAAGGCAAAAGTTCCAGGCAGACTCAAAACTGAGAAGATCAAGATCAAACCTGAAAAGGAAATACCTGCTGACCTGAAGATGTCACCAATGGAGAAGGCACCTGTACAGGTGGAGCCAGAAGAGGCTTCCATAGCTGAACAGAGGTTAGTCCTATCTTCACCAGAAGATCTTACAAAGGACTTTGAGGAAATGAAGCATGAGGAGAAAGAGGCCTTGCAGGTGACGCAAGAAGGGTCTGATATTGAGGTCAGTGATAAGATCATGAGAATATCTGAAACTGAGATGAAAGACTCTGCTGACATGATTGCTCAGAGCTGCCTTGAAGTGGATCTGCTTTTGAAAACAAACATTTCCGATCAGGCACTGACTACCACTGATATGGAAAAAGCATCACCAGCAGAGGAAAAGACAGTCCCTCAGCTAGAATTGAGAGCAGGACTCGATGAAGAAATAGAGGATGAAAGAAGAGCAATAGATGAAAATCGTGACGTGAAGCACTGTGAGGCAAAGGCTGAGCAGGACAAGGAAGTTCAGCTGTTGGCAGACAAAGAACAGGTACCATCACAGACAGACCTCTTAGCAAAGGGTGTTCGATCATCAGTGCTCAGAGAGGAAGAAAAGAAGGAAGAGGAGAAAATCCCTTTGGACAGAAAGCAGAGGGAAACAGAAACAAAGACTTGTGAGGGGACAGAGGCACGGGAAGAGGGTGAGAAGGAAAAGAGAGAAGATGTGATAGAAAAGGCAGAACTGGAAGAAAAGGAAGAACACCCTGTGAAGGTAGAGGAGAAGGAAAAGAACAGAAACTTCTATGAGCCGAATCAGGAGGAGAGGGAGGATAAAATATTTACTACTACAGAAAAGGAAAAAGAATTTAGTGACATGGGTGAGAAAACCAAGTTACTTGGAAAGGACATAAGAAAGGAAGAGTCATATCTGAGCAGTCTGCCAGTCGCACCAGGGGCAACAGCAGAACATGTGTCATATATCCAAGATGAAACAATCCCAGGATACTCAGAAACAGAGCAGACCATTTCTGATGAAGAAATACATGATGAACAGGAAGAGAGGATCCCACACTTGAAGTACGATGTCAATGCCTATGACATTTCTGTTCCTGACCACCCAGGCTCTTTTGAAGTGATACATGGAATACAGGCCATGCCTACTGCTGACCTTTCAGCCAAGGGCTATGCTGGCCAGGAGTCTGAAATCCTGGCATATCCTACAAACATTGTGGCAGCACCTCTAGCTGAGGAGGAACATATATCCTCTGCTACCTCCATTACAGAATGTGATAAGCTTTCATCTTTTGCAACTTCAGTAGCAGAAGACCAATCTGTTGCATCTATAACAGCACCACAGACAGAAGAGACTGGGAAAAGCTCTCTACTTTTAGACACAGTAAACAGCATGCCCTCCTCTAGGACTGAAGCAACCCAAGGTCTCGACTATGTTCCCTCTGCTGGCACAATCTCTCCTACATCATCCTTGGAGGAAGACAAATATTTTAAATCTCCACCCCCTGAAGATTTCCAAGCGTTAGCAGAAGGAGAGAGAAAACTGGAAGCTCAAAAAAAGGATCGTCATGAAGAGGTAGAAGATGAAGAAGAACAAGAAGATGGGACTCCAAATATTGAAATGCCTGAGAAACTCAGGGGGCATTACAGTGCCCCCATGTTTGCTCACCAAGGATGTCCTGATAACATGTTAATCAACGATCCCACGCAAGTGATGCAAACTTCTGGTCTGCCACTATCCTCTGAAGAAACACCATTTCCCCAGGTTGATGCTGCAGAGGCTGAAGAACGATGCATGAGTCCTGACGACAGTACAGTCAAAATGGCCTCTCCCACCACTTCTGGCCCCACTAGTGCAGGACACACACCTTTCTACCAGTCTCCAGTGGAGGAAAAACTAGAAACAGTAGATTCAGATCTATTTGAAAAACAAAAAGATGATGCTGCCAAGAAATTGGAAGGCCAAACTTCTGCTGTGGTGGAGGGAACCAAGGGTGAAACTCTCGCAGAAGATGAGGTATCTGCAGCAAAATATAGACATGAAGAAGAATTGCCTGGACCTGTACAGCACAAGCTGGACCTGGGCAGTGACGTTCCAGTGTCTCCTGGAGAGGAGGTGCAGGAAGAACCCCTGGGGAAGGAGGAACTGCCCTGGCTCTCCTACCATAAGCAGGACACAGTGGTGATAGGGGAGAAGGAGGAGTGTCCTGTGTGGCTCCACCCCAGCACAGATACATTTCTGGAGCCAGAAAAAGAGCAAGGAACTAAATCTGTGACAGAAAGTTTAGTGGGATTTTCAGAGCACTTGTCCTTTGAGCCATTCTCTACCACAGAAACATCTCCGGGAAGCGTGGATCCTCCACAGTTCACAAGCCAAAGCAAATCTGAAAGTGACAAATCTTCACAGTTTTCACCAGATGACACCAAATCGCTTTCTTTTACAGAAGAAAGTATTGGTAAAGAAAAGTCCTCGGATATTTCTGTCAAGGGAGTGACTGCAGAAGAAGGAAAACTGCTGTATTTCATAGGAGACACCTCAGAAGAAGACAAATCTTCTCATGTCTCCATTAAAGACATTTCTCCAGAAGAGACTAAATCCATTTCTCTCACTGAGAGCCCCAGCAAGGAAATCTCTTCAGATGTTTTTGTTAAAGGAATTTCTTCAGAAGACATCAAATCTCTCAGTTTCACAGAAGAAAAAGCTATGTCTGGCTTTACTGCTAAATTCCATTCAGAAGCTGAAAAATCCCTGGATTTCACAGAGCGGAGCCCAGCTACATATGAAAAATCATTGAAAATTTTTGGCGAAGAACTCACAGAAGAAGTGTCAAAATCTTTTCCTTGCCCAGAAAGTAGCTCAGTTAAAGACACATCACTCAGAGATAGCTCAACTGAAGATATGTCTCCAGATGACAGCAGTTTATTTTCTGCATCAGAAAAGGGTCCATTTAGGGGAAGAACTGCAGGCTTGGACTCTCAGGAAGTATCTCCAGATGCAAAGGGCTTACACTTCACAGAATGTAGCCCAACTGAGGATAAAACATCCTCACACATTTCTGCTGAAGGTGTAAAACCTTGCAGGTTCAACGAAGCTCAAGAAGAAAAATCTCCGGAAATGGAAGACTTTTACATGAAAGATTTAAGTTGTGAGAAGAAAGTGTGGTTCCCAGAAGAGGTAGAGGAGAAACCTGTTCAGGGAAGGAGGCAGAGGTACGATAAAGAGCGAGAGAGCACATTCTTGGACGAGGTACCAGCATATGAAACAAAATCCTCTCCTAAAATGCGAGAGAAGGAGATCCTGTCTCCTAAAGTGCCTGCCAGTCACACCTGGAGGGGAGCAGAAAGGGAAATATGGGGCTCTGCATATGGGTATCTGCAGGAAGGAAGAGATGCTGGAAGACGAGGGCAGTTACCCAAGGAAGAGGATGAGAATCTCTGCCATGCTGAAGACAAACCTGTGCTACAGCAAGCAGAAACAGCATGTTTAAAGATAGAAGCATGTGATTACAAAGAAGACACACAGAAGAGTGCCAAACCTTCATCAGAAACAAAGAAAGAGGAAACAGTTCCTACTGACATCACGCTCCCAGAAAGAACACAAATGGAAAGTTCTCCTCTGTCTTCTCGATACGTCTTTGGTGAGGAAAATCAGGCCAAAACATCAGCTGGAAACAAACAAAGGCAAGAACTGCTCTTGACATCTAAACAAGATTACTCCTACTTAGATGATGATGAGAAAGCTGCCCTAGATATCTACGCAAAGTCACTAGACCAAGCACTGACAGCATCTCCCCTGTCTGTAATAGCTACCACTCAGGAAAAGGAGATTGACACACCACCAGAAACAGAGAGGCCTTACCAGTTAGATCAGTGCAAGCCACTTTTACAGGAGGAAGTCCCACTGAAGAAGAAATCAGTGAAATCAGACATCAGTGGTTTGTATCAGGAAATAGACTGTAAATACAAGTCAGAGAGAAAACAAGAGGATGACTGTAAATCCACTAAAGGTCTCTATGACTCTACAGGAAGAAAAGAGCAGATGGCAGCAGCATCTACTCTGTTGCAATCTACAAGACCAGCAGAATATGAATATATAGCAGCATCCCCAGAAGGAAGTGCTCCAGGGTCAGGGCAGCATGCACACCCCCTCCTAGGACAAGGCCCTTGTCAAAAAAGCAGTGCTGCCGTGGGCCATGCTGAGGCTGCAGGTTCTGCCAGCCGAGTGACATATCCTCCAGAGACCTATTCCATGAGCTCCCCTGAGCCTTATTCCTATGACGAAGGAGTCTGCAGACCCAGAGGTGATGACAGTTTTACAGGACAAGAGCAAGAAGAAAGAGAACCAACTCCCTACCCTGATGAAAGAAGTTTCAAGTATGCTGACATCTATGAGAAGATGATTGTGTCTGGCATTGGGTCCTCCCCATTCAAACCCAAGGGTGCAGACAGCCCGGTTCACACTGACAAGATGCCAGCAACAGCACTGATTTCTCAAAAAGGTCAAAGCTTTTATGTCTCTGCAAAGGAAGAGGAGTCCTGCCTTTATACCTCTGCTGAGAAGGAATTGTCATCTCCAGCATCCCCTAAAGATAAAGCAGATTCAGCCTTTGACTATACAGACATCCATGAAAGATACTTGCCCTTGTCTGAAAGAGATAAGCCTAGGATATCTGCAGGGCAGGAAAAATTGCAGGTGTCTTCTGCTTTGCCAGAAGAATTGGACTCTGAACTGCACCCATCATCTGCAAGCACAGCATTTGCCTCTCTCACAGACATGACTGATAGATTTTATCAACAAAAATCAGCTGCTTATGTTGATGCTGCTTGTCCAGATGAGAACATCCTTTTGTCCAGCCAGGAGCAGGTATCTCTGTTCCTGAAATCTGAAAGATCAAATCCCAAAGGCACATACTATGAGAAAGCAGGTCAAGGAGAAGAAAGCACGAGTGACTCAGAGTTAGAAAAAGGTGCTAAGGAGAAATCTGAGAAGGAGTCTAAACTGCACAGCCCTGCTGAAGGTACAGGCACAGTCTATGCACACATCTCAGAGATGGACAAGTTTCATGTACCAGAACCCCTTCTGCAAAGCACGCGTCAGGAGTCCATTTCACCCAGTTCTACTGCCTCGTCACCCTCTGATCCAGCGTGGAAAGAGGAATATGGAAGTAGGAAAACTGCATCAGCCACTGTTGTGGGGACAGGCGTTGCTGGTTACAGGGACCTGCCAGACATAGGCAGAGTTCAGCAGACTTTAGAAGTGTGCCAGCTAAGACAAGATTCTTCACAAAAGGGAGGAGTTGCTGAACATTCCACAAAAGAATCACATTTTTGTGTAACAGATTATCCAAGTGCAGCAGCAGCCTCAGAGAGCCAGCACCAAGCCATAGACTTGACATCTGCTTCTGGAAAACAGGAAGAGGCATTCAAAAAGAGCCCAACAGCAGAGGGCACGGCGACACACAGCCGTGCGGGATTTCAATGCTCCCTGCTAGGGAAGAGTGAAACATCCAGTATGCTCAGACATAAGCAAACCTCGGCAAGCCATTCTGGGGATATCTCTCCTCCTTTAAAGGCTGCTTGTGCTTTGCTGTCAGATCAGGGGAAGAAAGATGAGTGCTTGGAGGTTCCTGAGAAAATCGGCAGCCTTGACTCGTCTTTTGCCAAATTCTCACCACTGAGTCCATATGAAGAAGATAAGTTGTTCTCCAAAGCTGTGGAAAGGGAGGCTGTGCCCCAACATCAGCTGAAAGATGAATCTTCCAGCCTGTCAGAGGAACCTTCATCTGAAGCTACCACTCCTGTGATACCGACTAAAGCAGAAAGTTTCTACTCCCATATGCTTTCCACATACACAGGTGCAGGAGAGGAACCAGGTACCAGGAGTCATTGGGATGTGCCTCCACAGATTCCAGATAGTGCTGTGAAAACACATACAGCTGAAACCAAAGACTTTGTGTTTGCTAAAGAACACGATTCTCCATTCACCAGTGGCATGGGTGACAGCATTTCATCAAGCAGAAAGGAGTGGCAGAGCTCAGACCCCACACCATTCCCTGCAGAGAAACAACAGCAACCCTGTGTAAGCAGCCCAGAGCAGAAGACACCATTTGCAGAACACCCGATGACACTGACATCTCTCCCTGATGTCCTGACATCATTTCCTCATCATCAGCACAAAGATGAACCCACAGCCAAAGATGAAACCACAGCCAATGGTCCAACAGAGGTGAGCACCAGTCTGCAAGCTTTCCAAAGTACATACCATGCAGCACAAGCAAAAGATGAAAAGCCATGTGCCGATTCTGACAGCAGTTTTTCTCCATGTGCGAGCAAAGCGGACACAGAGAGGCAGAGCCGTCCTTCCTCTCTGATGTCCCCTGCACACAGTTTCCAGCCCTTTTTCCCAGATGTCCAGAGGGGTGGAAAAACAGAGGACCATGGAAATGCTTCCCATGAGATGGAGCCACATTTAAGGAGCAGTTCTGATTGTGGACAGAAATTCTCCTCATGTGAATACAAGCACAGAAAAGGAGAACTCTCTCCCTCATTCATCAACCCGAGCCCTCATGAGCTCTCTGAGGATAGTGACCTCTCACAAGAGGATGGTCATCCTTCAGTGCAAGGAAGACCACCCCACACTGGTAGTAGCCCCATGCAAAGTGCCACAGTGGAGGAAACTCCTCCAACATCAGTGAGTGATTCTGGAACCTCTCAGTCAGACTCGGATGTCCCACCTGAGACAGAGGAATGTCCGTCCATCACAGCAGATGCCAACATGGACTCGGACGAAGATGCCGATTTCCTCCCAGTGGACAAAGCTGTTGGGAATGCTCACCACACCAGTTCTAGGTCGAGCCATGATCCTCAGCCCGTTCCAATGGTAGATCCCCATCCCCACCCTCCTCACCCTGATGTCTGCATGGTAGACCCTGATATGTTGGTAAATGAGCAAAGCATGAGCAGAACTGATAAAATCTCCAAGAAAGACATTAAAGAGAAGAACAAAGGTGTGAGGAAGCCTTTGAGCAAGACCAAGTCTTCCTCACCTGCCCGTAAAATAGATGTGAAAGGGAAACGGTCCCCCACTCCTGTGAAACAGCCATCGGACAAATCTCCAAAATCTGTCACTGCCAAGAAAGAAAGAGATGGTGGAGAAAAGCCCAAACCACGCGGTGGAATGGTGCAGCCAGAGGATGAGTTATCCCGGAGCAGCCACAGCAACCCTGGCAAGAGCCTTGTTAATGGCATCAAAACAAACCCTGGTAAGAAATTCTTCCTTAAGCATGCATGTCCGTAGAATCAGAGAATCCCAGACTGGTTTGGGTGGGAAGGGACCTTAAAGCTCCTCCAGCTCCAGCCCCTGCCACGGGCAGGGACCCCTTCCACTGGAGCAGCTTGCTCCAAGCCCCTGTGTCCAACCTGGCCTTGAACACTGCCAGGGATGGGGCAGCCACAGCTTCTCTGGGCACCCTAAAGAATGGAGAAAATTGTAAACCAGCTGATGTCTGCGGTCTTAGCGGCTGCCCATTGCAGACACTGCGGCAAAGAGAGGGTGTAATAGAAGTGGGGGAAGGTTTGCAGGGGCGCTACAGGAAGCTCCTCTCACATGAGAACAGCTGAAGGGAAAGACAAGAAGAGAGCCCTTGTGCTTGTGTGTTGCAAATACAGCTCAGGAGAGGCAAACTGGTGTCACTGACAGATGGTGCCACTGGCAGCAGTGGTGATGGGCAAACCACATGGTTGATGAAGGGGCTGCTCATTGTAGTGGGGAGTGAGAGGAAAGTAGCGGCCAGAGCAGTGAAGTGGTCACAGTGCTAGGCCCAGGAGGGCTCTGCAAAGGAATGTGGACTGAACTGACAGCTGAGAGAGCTGATGCTCATGATCAACTGATAAGCACATAGGCTGCAGTCAAGAGAGAGCCTGCATCAGGGTATTAACAGAGTGCCTGTACAGAACAGTCATATCTTGGAGGTGCTGCACAGAAGAACTGGCAAGTTGCAGTGCCTGGATATGTGAGTCTGAAGGAAGGGTTGAGACAAAGTTATAGGATGTAGAGGCTGTGCGTGGAGCAGTGCTGTGAGTTGCCCAAAGCAAACTTGGGGCAAGGAGTCGGCATCCGTAAGACTGTCTGGGAAAGGAAGGGATTCTTTGTATAGCAGCCAGGCAGCACAATGAGGTGTCCATCCTTGTAGTTAGTGGCTTTTTGCTCACAGAAGAGACTACCCAGAGACCATAATATATGGAAGGAAAAAGAGGACAGAGGCCTCTGTGATTCCACAGAGAGCAGGAGGGAGAGGAGGGACAGTCCTTCTATGGGTTGTGTGTGTGTATATATGCGCATATATTGCCGAGTATAACAGCTCTTGTTTGACCATCCCTCATCTCATAAATGTAAGCAGCAGCAAATGAAGAAAAGAGGTACGAAAGGTTGGTAGGAAAGAGCAATGGAGTCCTTGGAATGGCAGCAATTCACAGGGATGGCAGAAAGCCAGTGTGGAGCATCCAGAAGGCTACTGTAATACCTTAGGATAGCATATAAAGTCCATCACAGTGGGTTTCTTTAGCAAAAAAACAACAAAATTCAGTACTAAATATTGATTGGAACGACAACTCTGCAAAAGCTAATAATGGAGATTTTTGTTTCCGTTCTTCAGGAAAAGCTTCTGAGCCTAAACACTTCCAGTCTCTCCCCACAGAACAGCAGAACTCCCTTTCCCTTCAAAGAGCTGTGACAGCAGTGGTCCAGAAATACACCCAAGTCACCTCTGAGCAGCAGATAAAGGGATAAATCTTAACTTTGTTGCTGCAGCTGCTGGGCAAATGCAGCTTTCTGGAATGCAAGTCCTTCAGTGTTAATTTGAGTGTTTGTCCTTTCCAGAAGGGTTTTGATAGCCTTTCTTTTCTTTTTTCTTTTTTTTTCTGAAGCTTCCAATAGTCCTAAGAGCAGTTTGCCTGTGCCCATGGGTCCACCTGTCTATGTGGACTTGGCATACGTCCCCAACCATTGCAGTGGAAAGAACACGGATCCAGAGTTCTTCAAGCGGGTTCGAGCATCATATTATGTTGTGAGTGGGAATGATGCAGCCAATGGAGAACCAAGCCGTGCAGTGTTGGATGCCCTCCTGGAGGGGAAGTCTCAGTGGGGGGAGAACCTGCAGGTAGGTCACGGGAATGCCAAGGAGTGTGTGTGATGCTACTTGTGTCGCAAGTGCTGGGAAGGAGGTGTGTGTCACAGAGATACCCAGAGGGAGTACATGAGGACATACTGAGAGGAAGCAAATGGTGCTGGGGAAGTATTGCTCTGCAATCTCAGAAGAGTAACTGTTTGTACCCATGATGAGGACACCCCCAAAGTGGTGTGAGTGGAAGCAGGTAAGTCCTCCTTTCCTTCTGAGGGGAGGAAGCATTTAGTGGTCATACAGTCCTCCTTGTCTTCCTCAAGCAAGAACAAGCACCATCACAGTCTGTATTTTCATCACAGCTTCCCACACTCAGTGGCATTTGTTGCTCACTGACGATCTTTCTGAATAGCAACTTTTTATTAGTGCTTTCAAACCAGAGTGTTCTTACCCATAGTTCTTCCTCAGTTCAGTTTGCAGGACATTCCGGGTAGGCACTCTTTCTGAAGCCAGGTACAAGAAAGTGTGTCTGTTCTTTCAGATCAAGCAACCTCAGATTTCAAGGTCCTAAAGTTGCACGTTGGGTCAGTAGGCACATAAAGCCTACTGTCAGGCCATTAACAGTGACACTTTCAGAATTGTTCATTTTCACACTGAGGGATCTTTCTAAGGATGTTTCAGGAGCTCCACAGGGTGATGCTTTCCCCTGCACTGCAGCTGTTTTCATCATTAAGATCTTAGTCTTGCCAGTTTGCAGCCATTGTGCTGGTAGTGCATAAAATAAAGCAAGCACCAGCTCTGCCTTAGAGAGCCTGACCTCTGAAAGACATTAAATAGAACAAGAAGTACCAAGGGTACAGTGTTCCAAAATGAAAGGGAAATTTTAGCCTCAGCTCCTGTGGGCATTGTTTGTCACTGCAGGTGTTCTCAGACAACCATTTCTGCTGTTTTCTTTTCCCAGGTGACATTGATTCCAACACATGATACTGAAGTCACACGAGAATGGTACCAACAGACCCATGAGAAACAGCAGGAGCTAAACATCATGGTACTGGCAAGCAGCAGCACTGTTGTGATGCAGGATGAATCTTTTCCAGCCTGTAAGATCGAATTCTAAATCTTCCACACTTTGCGTTCATCCATTGACTCTCCAATCACCGATGCAACATCAGAGACACCATCTAATCACAGTCCAGTCCTTCTCTGGTTTAGTCCTCTACATGGTTCCCATTTGTCAGGCAATTGGGTATCCATCTAGCTCAGCACTGGATGCCATGAGAAAGAAGTGTAGGGCTCTAATATTCTGGACTGAGCTGAGAATTTGTGCAAGAGCAGTTGCAGGCCAGGGGCACTTTCATTTTCCCTGCTTTATTTGGCTGCCTGTACCGTTTCTGTAGACTGTTTTGGCTGCCTTGCTGCTGTGAGAGCTTGTTCTACTCTCTTCCTGGCTGCCTTGCCATTTAACTTGTAGCACCACAAACCTCATCTTTCTGGTGAGGGCTGAAGTGCTGCGGCTGCATGTAGACAGTGCATGGGGGGTAGGGGGACAGAGAAGAAAACTAATCTGCAAAGAAAATGCACCTAGGAAATGAGGGAAGGCAAAACCCTCCAGCTGTAAAGTAACAGTGAAGGTAATTCTTTCATCTCTCATCCTGAACATACAGGTGGTGTTCTGAGCAAGGGTCCTGTACTCCTGCTTGCCAGCTCTCTCTGCGGGTTTCTGTCCCAAGTGTTTGGTTGTAGCATCCTGCTTCACCTGCTGGCTATGATCAAGGAACTGGGATGAAAGACAGTTTTGGGGACGTAGGTGGGAGGAGAGGGTTCAACCTGTTCTTTGCTACGACGAGCACATTCCTAACCTGCTAACTTGAGCTTTGCACTCACAGAGTGGCCGACTTACTCCTGCACATCAGCAGTGTGACAGTAGGAGGCACAGAGGGGCTGTTGCCTGAGGAGTCACACAAAGAGAGTATCCAAACGCACAACTACAGCCCCCTCTGAAGTAGAAGGGCTGAAACAACCCCGGCCACCGTTTGCCTAAGATGTATGGGAAACCTCCCTGTCCTTGTAAACCAAAGGCTTGCTTGAGGACTGTGGTGAGGCAGCTGAGGAACCCACCTGATAGAGGCTCCTGTCTGGCAGGTGTAGCTGGCATGTGACAGCTCTGCAGCAGCAGCAGGTCCCTTGCTGCCTGTATGCTACTGGCCCGACCTCTTAGCTGTGTTCAAGCTTTGTGTTGTCCCCCCACGTGTCCACGATGCAGGGAACAGAACCTGTGGTGTAAGGAAAGAGAACGCCTTCCAAAAACACTTGGGGTGAGTAGTTTAGCAAGTGTAGCTGCTCTCAGCCCTCCACACCAGAGGCAGGGACAAGCAGAGTCCTGTTGCCAGCGTAGCAGAGGTGCTGTCACACAGCGCTGTGTGCATCGCGCAGCCCGCTGCTGGCACACCTACTGTGGGTGTTGCTCGCTGGCCATCCTGGCACGAGCATCATGCCCCGAGTGCATCATTGCTACTAACAGTCACCCAGAGCCTCCTTAGTCTTCAGACCCTCCCCAGCTGTGGAGCTCCTGCAAGGAGAGCAGCAGGAATGTTAGAATCTGAGAGCATTGCAAGAAGGACTTATCACAAAGATGGCATTTGTCTTTCTGTAAGACAAAGAGTGGCAGTAGGGTGTGCTCTGGGGAAGGAGGGATGAGCTAGACAGCAATACTGCAAGGCTTGACATACAGCTCAAAGGTATTTCCATCTGCTGTGTCACCCACTGCGCTTGGCCCGGCGCCGAGGTCTGACTTCATAATAAACATCCAGGACCCTGTGTTGTGCTTGCCTGGGACCCATTCGTCTCAGTGCTTCTTTTCTGGCAGCTGACACAAAGAAAACGCTGCTTAGAAACTTGCTCCTAGGATTAAAATGGAGTTTCTAGGGAAATTGTTTATTTTGCATTTAATTTATATATTTATTTTTTGATGTTAAGCTGAGTTTTGTGTGGATTTAATGTTTTAATTTATATATGTTGACATGACACCATGTGCTCTTAGTTCAGAGGTTTCTCAGTGCAAATATTTAGGTGCTGCAATTTGAACAGCAACATACGAAGGCCACAGAGAACCTGCTGGCAGCAGCAGGGCTCTGCCGGCAGCCGGCGCGGCCACGTCTGAACCGCAGCGGCTGCAGCGCAAGGCTGAGGCTGGCTGCAGCCAGCCGTTCAGCAAAGCCCTTGTTAGGAGCATGTCAGCTCGCTCGGGGACTTAGCAAATCCCTGCCCTGTGCTGTACTCATTTTAACCATGGAATCACAGTGTGTCTGCCAGAAGAATAAATGTCATTCTCTGTAACCCAATGGGGTCAGTGCCCATGAGTGCTGGTTATGGCAAGCGACTGCAGGTGGTACCACAGCTGCTCCTGCTGCCCCTGGACACTGCTGGGGAGGGGGGGGAAGCTCTTGGCTCACCTGCAGTGGGCTGCTGCCAGCAGTGCAGGAACGAATGTGCCCCTCATTGACTGGATCCCGAAGCGTGGCTAGGTGTAAAAGCTAATGCACTAACTTTAGATAGACCCACACATGAATGTTTCTCAGTTTTAAACTTGAAGCAATTGTGACTAAGCAGCAGTACTAGTGAGGCTTTGCAAGGTGCCTGCGTCCTCCAGGCAGGAGTGTGGTCACTGGCACGTGTTCCAGTGAAAACCATGTGCTTGGTGCTGCTGCTCGCTGCAGCCGTGCTGCTTGGACACCTTTATCCTGCACCAGTTTGCTTCCGCCTCGAGGCGCCACACTTTTTGTTCAGTCCTTTGCGTCCGCCTTTTCTCCCTTCAACTTCCCTCCTTCCCCTCCCTCTCCTCACCTGCCCCTCCCCCCCTCCATCTTAAAAGACTACGGGGAAAAAAAACCTTGTAAAAATGCCAATTTGTAAAGATTCTGCCCCTGCTGAGCCTGCAGGAGCCAGCAGAACCCATCCAGAGCCAGAGGTAATACAAAACTATAGAGAGAAAGAGTTAAACTCTGCTTTTGCTTGTTTCTGCATGTGGGCAACAACGCGTAATCTTCCTGTATGTAATAGGTACAAAATACTATTTTAAACCTATAATTAAAGAAGTGAACGTCTTAACTGTATTGAAATGGCAACCTGTGCTCCTAGCTTCTTCTACGCTAAACGTCTTAAGAACAGAGCCCTGATTCTTTTCTTCAGCATCATGTTTCTTTTTGAATTCAGTTCCTCAAGTTCTGTCCTTTTGCTCATTTCCGTGTGAAACACTCTGTAACTAACTGCTGCCGAGAGAGGAGCCCAACACATTCATAATAAAGCCACATTAACTGCGAACAAGAACACTTCCAGTGGTTTCAAACTGTTCTTTGAGTGAGTCCCTGCAGGGACACAGGGATGCTGCTGCCTTCCCTCCCCTCCACCATCTGAGGTGAGCCCTGGCTTTGCCACTGACACCCCACCTGCACTGACAGAGGGGCATGGAGCCCACCTGGGACCCCCACCTCCTTCCCTGCCTCCCCCCCCACCAAGCCAAGGGCCCAGCCAAGGACGCAGCCCCCGGTGCTCCGGTGCGGAGCCCGGCACGACCCGTCCTGCGCTGCAGCTCCTGCTCACACCCTCCATGGTGGGCCTCTGCCGGGCCCTGCGCTCCTGACCAGCGCTGCCAGCATTCCTTGGACCGGACACAACTCTGGTCCTGGGGAAGGCAGGAGGGACTTGGCTCACGGCCTGTGGGCACTGATGGGGCATCCCATGCTGCCAATGCCCATTGCACCTCTGCAGCCCTCCAAACCGATCGCTGGAGCGGGAGGCACTTGATTTCAGCTCTTTAGCTATTGAGCAGCAAGCGAGGGCAGCGGCCCTGTGCTCTGCCGGTGCTGGAGCGCTGCTGCCTGCTCAGCTCTGCTCCTGCCTGGGCGTCCTCAGGAGGAGACACAATGGCACAGCTGAATGCAAGGGAAAATGAAAGCAGGTACTGGGCCATGGCCCTCAGAAGAGAGGACATCGTGGCCACGGAGCATGGCACAGCTTGTGCAGCATGTGATGGAGAGTGAGCTCAGGGCAGCTGCCAAAACTGCTGCTGACAGGGGAGGAACCACAAACCACTACCCTAAACCAGGAACTATTTCCACAGCTGCTTTCCAGCTAAGCAAGCATATGGACATGGCCATGCTCCTGCTCACTGAGAGGCTGTGACTGTACATGCCTTTCCAGAGGTGTACAGTGGCGGGAGCTTAAGGACCCTCCTGCAGAGCAACTTGAAGAGGCAAGCCGCGATCCTTCAAGCTCCTGGGCCTATTGTCCCCCCTGTGGCCAGCAACAGAGCAGCCATCCGCTGAGCAGCACTGGACCCAACAGTCCTGGGGCACAGGGGGAGAGGGCACATAGGACCCTCACACCAAGGGCAGATACCAGTGTCCTCTGTTGGTTATCTGTGTCTGTCACCTGCTGTGCAGGACCTGGGGAGGGAGATCAGGATTAGTAATTTGTGGGGAAGGGGCATGGCTCTGAGAAACCAGAAGAACAGATAATTGAAGGTCAGGTCCCAGTAAGACAATGACACGGCCCTCCCTTAATCAGCTCCTTCAGTATTTGCCAACTGGTGCACCAGAGGAGTGTCCAAGGCAAAAGCAGCAATATTGAGTTTGGCCTTTTTCAACACTCAGGGCTGCCTGGACCTTGAAACACCAAAGCCCAAACCCTGCACACGCTGCACAGCCCGACCCTTCCTGCAGCTCTAAGGACTGGTTGAGAGAAAGCCTGCCACTTTCCACAGCGCACAGGCCATCGCTGTACTCTGGCTACTTGGTACAGACAGTTGCTATTTGCTGCCGCATGGCCTGGGCCATGTCTCTGTACTGTTTTCCTGCTGCACACCCTGCCAACAACTCAGAAAAAGAGTTTTACCTAGTTACATCTGCCAGGGATTTGACAAGCCTGATCCGAACTACCCCAATCACTGCAGGCAAAGTTTGTGGCTACACCCAGCCGGAGACACAGGACCATGCAGCAGCCACTTGTGCACATCACTACTTATGCAGCCCAAAGGCATTTGGAAGTGCACCTTAAGCTGCATTAGCATAGATTTGAGGAGCAGGAACTAGCTTTGGCAAGATTAAGCCAAAATTACCAGCTTCTGCTGCTGTGCTCAGAAACTGCAACCATCCTTTTCTCCCCCCACCCCTCCTTTGTGAGTCACAGCCCTTCCTTACACCACCCTTCTGTTTGGAAAGGGCTTTGTGGATTAATCACTCCTGCTGCTAAGCCAAGAAAACATGGTAATGACACTGCTAAGAAAAAATGGTCAGTGCTCAGATTTCACAACACATTGCAGATGTGCATTTGAAGCATTAGAGCATCATGAAAGACCATTCTCAACACAGGCAGCCAATAAGCAGCTCTTAAAATAAAGGGTACCATCCCTTCTTGGCCTCTCTATGCAAGAGAGCAGACACAGCCCAGAGCCCCACTCCTGCACCACTGTGGGCAGCCCAGCTTTCTTCTCAGCTGCCTGTAGGACAATACCTGCCCTTGAGTTCAGGACTTCTGCTCCCACAGCACAAGGACCACCAGCCACAAGTCACCAGCCTGTCTCCCTGTTACCCTCTGATCCTACAAACATCACAGTATTGTCACTATGCAAAGTACCAATGCAGCTAATTTCTGGCTAGAGGACTCCAGCAACCAAAAGATATAGTTAGAAGCTGAAATTAGACACCAATTAGAATTTATAGAAATCCTTTAAATTTAGGGATATGAAGATTTGTATTTTTCATCACAAAACCCCTCTGGCCTCTCTCTTGGGCCCAATCTCCCACTGAGCTGCAGAGTCACAGCAGAGCTGTGCCTGTGAGGTGCTTCCCTTTGTCATTCCCAGCATTACTGACTCGGGGGTACGGGATCTGGTGCTGCTCTGCCTCCCGTGCTCCCGCTGCCAGCTCGCAGGGCAGGGGCCTGCGGCCTCAAGTCCCCAACACCACCCAAGGCCTCTGTTCCTCCAGGTCTTTAATGCAGGGTTGCCAATGAAAGCCTGGGTGCTTCCCTACAGCGGGTCCCCTTCTCCCATAGCCCCGCAGGAGAGGGCAGCCAGGCCTGCCCCTCGCACAGTCCTGCATCCCAGGCACTGTTCAGCTACTGTACTGCAAGTGCAAGTGAATGTGACCTTCCTGAAATGCCCGGCCTGGCAGGTAGGGGTTATCAGGTCTGAGGAAGAGGACACTGGCCGCAGGGTGTGCTTGCTAATGACAGTGAGCTGTGGACTAGAACAAAGGAGCTGAGCATGCTGACCGGGTGTTTCTGTTCTACCATAAACCACCCTGGGACCGGGGAGCCAGCACCGCTCCCCCCAGGATGACCCGCTCTTTCGTGGAGGAAAAGAGATATGTGGCCTTCTTGAGCACAGCCCCATGCCTATGCACTCACTTCAGTGGTGACTTCAGCCACAGTTCCTCCTCCGGGACAGCAGAGAACAAGCAGGGCTTGCTCCCGCACATGCACTGCTGCCCAAGTCGGCATCAGAGACAGAGACGTTGGAGCCACAGCATCAATTTACTGTGAACACACGTCATCATCACAATACAGCGTGGATATCTTTGGGCACAGCTTCACAGAAACAAAGGTCCTAGCTACAGACAAACACAGACTTGTCCACAAACACAGGAGGCGCAGGAGGCACAGCCCTGGCCTACACTCAGGAGGCGGCAGGGACACCCGTATCAACCTTGCCTTCAGGCTTGTGCTCACAAGTCATTTACATAAATATGTATTAAATACTTTTCCTTTTATATATACTACAGATATCTCCTTATTGGTTTCTAATAATCCTGATTTGTTCAAATAGCAGGTTTTTTTTAAATTTCTGTCACCAAGACTTCAGAGCTGTGCCCTGCCTGACCCTTGGGGACTAGAAAAAACCCGTGTGTGTCCTCCCTGCCTACCTCTCTTAGGCTGGATGCCCGGGCTCCCACCTGCCTGCCCCAGCCCAGCAGGAAAACATCAAAGTCTACACCAAAGAGATGCTTTCTTGCAAGTGGCAGTCTTGCACCTCATCCCCTCACTACTCTCCACACTCAGAATGCTTTCTGCTTCTCCTAGTCTTCCTGCTACGGACTCTCTGGACCTGTTCTTGGTGGCCAGTGATGGGAACTGAGAGAGGAAGAAGGAAGGAACAGAGAGGAGGTTGGTGGTTGTGATGGATCTGATTGCTCTGGGCCCAGACTGCCTTTCTCTGTAGCCTATGGGCCAAAAAATCTCAAGGGATCACCTGTCTCCTTTGGACTTACCACCCCAAAAGCCTTGGCTGTACCCATCCTTTAACTTTGCTGTCCCAGCAGGCATACAGCCCTTGGGACACCAGTGCAGCCCCATGTCCCTGTTCCATGGAGGTGCCATGCGTTTGTTGTTCACTTAACAAGGCAGAGGGGCATTGTCTCGTGCCAAATGGCAAAGAGCTGGCTTGTGGAGGAGCAGAGCAGACTCTTTCAAACCCCAAAGTCCTGTGGCCTTCGGACATGGCTTGTTCTGTGCTGTAGACAGCTGGCTGCATGAGGTGCTGGGAGGGAAACTGGGCTGCCTCCAGGCTAGAAGCGCTTGTAGTTTGCTATCCAGTGAACCGCTAATCTTGCTGATTCCCCCGACACTGCAGCTGCAGCTCCTCCACACTTCTCTCAGGAGGTAGGGGCTGCCCCTGGCCTGGCACAGCACTGTTCCCCAGCGGCTCCTTGCCCACATGCTCTGGGTCCAGAACCTTTCCCAGCAGGTCCTCTTCACAGGGCACCAAGCCCTTCTTAGACAGCCCTGACTGATCCAGGCCAGTCACTCCCCCTACACACCCCTCACCTGACTTCACTCCCTCCCCAGCCAGCCTTACATCAGACCCTGCACCACACTCTAGGTTCCCTGTGTTACTTGGCTCTAACATTTCCCCAGCTGATTCTTCTTCATCCAGCTCCACCATGCTCTTCTCTGGGTTAGAGTCCTCCTCCGCCAGCTCCTTCTCGCACAGCTCCAGGACCCTGCCTGGCTCTGGGCCCTTATTCCAGGTGAGGGTCCCTGGGGCACTTGGCTCCAACAACCCAGACACCTCCACCTCCAGGTCAAGGCTGCTGCCTCGCGGCTGTCCCTCTTCCTGCTCAGGGGACTGGCTATTCAGCTGCTCCTCACTTTTTGGGGGACTGACGGAAAGTTTCTCAGTGAAGCTGAAGCGAGCGCAGTTGTCCACAGAGGTTGGGGAGGATGGGCCTGCACTGGAAACTGTGCTGGAGGGGCCACTGCTGTCTGCAAAGAGGAAGAAAAATCATCCAAAATTAGCTGACATTTCCCCAGCCCAAAGCCTGGGCAGACCCAAGCTGTTGCAGTCCCACAGTGCTATAGCAAGTAGGTGAGGGTAGTCAATGTGCCACGCAACCTGGCCGGGGCCTGCAGCTGCCCCTGCCTGTACTTCTGGCAGCTCAGCTGAGGAAAACCCAAGCACATAACCCCTGAATGTTAAGCTCGAGTCACCACTGGAAGAAGAAGTACGGATTCTCCACCAACGCTTATTCTTGCTTTATACTGTACAATGAGCAAAACTAGAGAACAGATCTAGATTGTATTTAATCCAATAAAGGGAGGACGATTAAACAACTGTGTCCAGTCAGATCAGTTCCCTGACCTTGCTGCCTACACAAACACTCTACTCCTGGCACAGAGAGTGCACAGCCAGGAGAAGAGTAGGATTGTTCCTTCAGTGGCAACCTTGACTTGTGTTATTAAGACATTCACTGTGCAACTGCTGGCTAATCCTTTACCATTTGAGATCCAGTCAGATCTGCAAACTCTCTGTCAGAGCTAACAACAGTCACCAGCTCTGCTGAGACTGTGACACATGAGGCGCAGGGGCTGCAGAAAACCTTGTAAGTGAAGAGCTAAATGATCGGCTGTCCTGCATGGAGCTCTGGGTGAGGCATGGATGTGGCTGGTTATGAAAAGGTATTTCCATGTGCCCACACTGAGCTGGCCATATGCCACTGAGTATCACAAAACTGGAGACGAAAATGAGGTGCATTCAGGCTTTCCATGTCCTAGTGCACAAAGCAGAGGATGTCTGGAGAGACAGCATCCATCCAACAGCACGTCCCCAGGATATACAATACTACAAAGAGTCCCTTTTTGCATCTTTCTTTGGAAAGTATGACTACTTTCCCTTTTACCTATTTCCCTTCTCTGTCTCTGTTCCTTCAAGGGCAGAGCATAGAAACTCTGAGCATGAATATTTGGCTTCCACCATTTGGTACCCTTTACTTCCCTCCCTCACCATCATATTGACCCGTGATGAAGAAAGGAACACTCACACCAAGGGGGCTTATCCGAACGCTGGCGCAATGGCAAAGAGGATGATGACAGGATTCGCTGGGACATAAAGGGGTCTCCTGGTATCTGGCTGCCAATCATTGAATCAAACAAAGCTTCAAGAAAAGAAATACACAGATCAGTAATATTCAGACAGACATAAAGGAATGGCTTGTAGCCCAGCAGCCATAAGCAGGCACTCCCGGAAGGGCTCAAGAACAGTGCAGATTCAGAGCCATGCCTGTCCATCAGCTCGTGGGAATCTGAGGCAAAGATTTCCAAAGCTGGAGTTTGCATTCATGTCACCGAACTTGTCAGCTACAGACAGACCTGACCGACTACTTGGCTCTCAAGTAAGTGGCCTCGGATGGCTGTGAGCTGGATCCCACAGCTCACTCCTGGGCTAGAACACCCTAGAACAGGTTGGTTTGTTTTGCTGCCAGTCCTGTCAGGCTGATCTGTCCCATTAATGCAGAAGACCAAATACTCTCCTTGCCTCAGCTCTGTTCTGGCTCACCCAGAGACAAGCCCACCTCACCAGTACCTGCAGTAGACTGGACATGCGACTCACTGCAGCTCCTGCACACAGCTGTCAGGAACTCGTTGACCTGTCGCAAAGAGAGGGAGTTGTGCAGGGTCTCCAGGGGATAAATGGTGGGAACCATGGAACAGCCTTCAAAACCTGGAAAGAAACCCAATCAGAAAATGAATAGTGCAAACAGCAACCTAAATCCATGCAGGACCACTCATAGCTGAAGGAGCTGGGCAGTCTGTGAATCAAACAGGCACACTCAGGCCTAAGGGCACCTCTTCCAGGCTGAGAAAATCACCGCTAGGCAACCACATGCAGTAACAGACCTGAAAGCAAGCGTCCAGGCACACGCAGAAGGAGAGGGAAGAGGAAGAAATGTATCTTAGCAGCAGCCGTGTTTGCTGCAAAGCCTGTGACCCTTTTGCTAAACTATATGGTTATGCTGGAGAACTTAGCACAGTGCCCATGCTTTGCAGAAGCTAAACAGGTTTTGAGAGAAGTCAACAGAACATCCACAGAAGGACCCACCACCTTGGCCCAGCCTCTCTCGTCCCATCAGCAAGGCAGCGCACGCTCCTACAGACACAGGGAGCAGCAGAGCCTCCACTCGCACCTCACAGCCTGCATGCCCAGAAAGGGATGGGCAATGTTTGAAGTATTTGTCCCCTTAACAAGACTTTACTGTCAGCAAACCCAGAATTAGTAGAAATATGTATCTCAACATTTAAGACACTTGCTCAGAGCTATGCTGCATCACAGCCATGCGCAGCAAATTCTTTGCTGCTCAAGCCAGTGGAGTATTATCGCAAAGCATCTTCCTCTTCATCCAAGCTTCTTGGCAAGGTTTTGTGGAACCAAGCCAATCTGAAAGTGTCAGAGGAGCAAGGAAGAAATGAATGAGTCTCTGAGAATATTGGAATGAGGCCTCCTCCTGCTCTGCAGCTCTTGAGTTTAAAGGCCTGTAAACTTAGCTTAGGCTCCCCATTCTGTAACTTCCTAGCTCAACTGAGGAGCTCAGAAAGACCCTGGGAAGGAATTGGGTCTCCTACAGAGAAGGAAAATTACTGTGAAATGCAAGAAGTACAACAGCTCTTGATGCTCTACTGTGTCAGGATTGCTGCCCAGCACACTGGCAGTCTATAATTCATCTCTACAGCGTGACAGCACCTAAGGGGAAGACCTAAACTAGCCTAGATTATCTGCTAAGTGTAGTCACTGTTCCAACCACCTCCAGGAAAGTCTCTGCTCCAATCTGCTCATCTAACCCAGTTCTGCAAGAGGCAAGGAGCATAAGCCAGCAGATGAGCAAAGCCACATGCACTATGAGGAGGCTGCAGACCAGATCACCACCAGGTTGCAGTGCTGCAGAGACACTGCTGTAACAGCTACTGGAGATAAAGAACCCTCCAGGCAGTCCAGAGAGGTTACCTATGCCACAAAGGGCCAACAAACATCAATTTAAGGCATGAAGGGTAACAAATCCTTGGCTAGGATGTAGTAATATAAGACACAGGGAAAATACCATACTCTTTTGTCTCTTGCTGAGAGTCCTTAGAGTGCATGTGCTGAAAAAGGAAGAGTATCTGTTCATTATTTTCTCCTGGGCGTTCTGGGAGAGGGAAATAAAGGACAAGACTTAACACCTTGCTGTGTGGAGATGGTTGTGGAGCACCACAGTATGAGGCTGATGTCATTTCACAACAAAATCTGTTTTAAGAGGGACCAAAGTTGGCTCAGCTGTTGGGGTCTCCAGAGGAAAAGGGAAGGAGCTTGACTATAACACAGGGCAAAGCAACATAGGTGGAAGATACACTGGAGGCACTGATGGGGATCCAGGTGATTGGGCACTCCTTTAGTAAAAAGAGGAAAAAGCAAACATGTGACACTGACAACACTGCTGATGTGAAGGGCTATACCTGTATCCTGAGGGGACGATGCCTGCTGGCACAGCTCAGCACTGTGGCACTTAACTGGTCTGAAGCAACTGGAGGAAAAAGCAAAAGTTTTCCTTCTCGAGGTGAAGCATTATTATTTTTGAGGAACCCCTCTTATTTGTGCATGGCAGCCCACTTCCCTGCACACCTTCCTTACCTGCCTAGCTGCTGGGAGAGGCAGCATCCTGCACCACAGCAGAGCCACAGTGGAAGTTACCACTACAGACCGTAATCCTTACATGCATCACAGCAGCTCTGGCTACTGCTGCACCACACATGATTAACAAAGAACCCACATCTTTGGGAAGGGCAACAAAAATAAAGCACAAGTGCAAACCACAGAAGCCTTTCCAGCTGGGCAGGTCCCCAGTGCCAACTGCCTGGCTACCGTGGATGCTTCCCAAAGCCTTTTCCTGGGGCCTCCAGGGCAGGAGTCTGTGATGCTGACAACAGCATAAGAAATCAGACAGAATTCCATTCATTTTGTACCAAAGTCATACAGCAGCCCACAGAGGAATGAGTGTCATTTTTCATTTTGTTCAGGTTTGACTATACTAACTGCTTTAAAATGCAGAGGGCATTCTGCTCCCTTCAGAGTGAGGTCTGCCCTGGAGGGGGAGGCATGTGGCACAGATCTGCTGACCAGAGTAGGTAAAAATGAATCCCAAAGTCCACTGTAATCTTCTCCAGGTGAGGAGCACAGCATGGTTATGTCCCCAAAACTTTTGTTCAGTAAAATAGGAAGAAATCATCTGTTAGACTAAAGAAAACAAGACTTGGTTATGGGAAAAACCTTAAGCTAGACCAGGCAGAGGAGTCTGCTAAGTATGTTATCTTGGATGTCCAAGGCGACCGCGTGTGATGTGGGGGAGCAGCTATGGGAGACTCTCCACCCTGAATCGATAGTGCAGCAGCATCCTGACACAGCAGCAGAGAGAAGGGTACTGCCGGAAGAGCCACCCGGCAGGCAGGAGCACCAGGGGTACAACTCCGCGTGGGGACTGCAAGTCCTGTTTGGACTCTCCCAGGCACACTGATGCCAAAGCTGAAGGCCCTTCTCAGGTTATGGCCGAGTTAACTGCGCTCCAGTTTGAACTCTTCGCCTCAGACATTCATGCTCGTGGCAAGTGCACGCTTTACCGCACACTGTCACAAAGTCTACTTAGTGTAATCACGGCTCATGAAGTCTTCCAGAGGCTCAAGGACCCAGTGACTTTCCCCTTACAGTAACATTGTTTCAGAGCTGCCTAGTACCAACACACAGCACTTCATGAGGGCAGTAAGAAGGTGATTTGGGTACAAGAACCCTCATGCAGCAATCATCTAGCACGCTATACTTTATAAAGCAAATGGAGACCTGCACCAGCCTCACATCTTCCATCAAAACCAGGCAATCCTAGATTTCTAGGAGACCCCAGCAGGCAGTGACTCTTCCTCCCAAGCAATCCCCCAAACCCCATCGACCTGTGGCTCGGAATTGCTCTGAACCTGATGTGCCTTTTCCATATTCTCTGGTCTCCCCTTGAACTCAGCTAAGCTCCTGACACCCCCATGTACCATGGTGAGGAGTTTCAACTCTGTGTGAGAAAAACCACTTCTGCCTGAAGTTGCTCCTACTCAATTCATTAGAAACCTCCCGGCCCCTGCACTGGAGCAGACACTGAACTCGGATCCCCACCACCCCTCTCCAGAGCACTCCGACCACTATCACAAACACCTTGCCCAGACTGCAAATTTCTACCTTTTCCACATCATCCCAAGTGGTGATGGTCAGACCAGAGCCCTCAGCTTTATATCTGAACTTGGGGCTGTTCCCCTTTGTCATGTGCTTTTATTTACATGGAACATCACCGGGTAGTTTACTGCCTGCTCACTATCACAGGGCCGTCCTCTGCTCCTCCACAGCTGACCTTTGGCTTCGGTAGCATTGTAATTCATTACCCACAGGGACTTACTTCATACTCTTCTGTTTCCTACATAGAAAAGCACAGGTTTCCAGAGAGATTGCTTCAGAGCTCTACTGTTGATCTTTCCAACTATGGATGCCAACTGGTACCATTAACTTCCACATTCTGTCTTTAAATTAATGCTTGCTTTGTGTGGATAGAAGTACAGTTGAAAGCTAAGAAAGAATGGTTAGGAGTAGGCAGTTTTCACAAGGAGGGCAAGTTGGGCTGTCAGCTACAGAGACCAGAGAAACCCCTGGTCTGAGGGGAGCCCCAGCAGGAATCCCAAGCATTCTAATTAGCTGTGAGCTTGATGAGACTGAGAGAACAGCAAGAAGGAACTGGCTGATTGCAGAGATCAGATTCCCACACAGGAAGGCTGCTATGCTGAGGTACTCAACCTGGGCATTTGGCTGCACTGGGGCACGCTGCACAACCCAGCACCATGCTCAGTACGTGGCAGATTGCTGCCCAAAGCCCCGAGCCCAATTTCTTCTCCCACCAGAGCTCACAAGAGAAGCTCAGCTTTGGCTTTGAAGCAGTCTGCTGTGTCCCAGCATCTCTCCCCTTGAAGCAACTTTGCTTCTCTTTAGTATTTGTTGCTAGGAGACCAAGGATTTGTCCCAATTATGTATGAAAAGCAACTGCCATTTCCAAATTGTCAACTTGACAGAAAGGGCCATATTGAGAGAAAAACAGACTGTGTAAGAAAAAAAATCTCCTTTTTCAGGCTTTGAAAACACTTGATCCTGCTGCTTCACTTATGGAAAGCTGCACTGCCTCTGCCCCTTACACCTATGGGTCTGAATGAAAAAGGAGGTCCATGCATCACATCACACAGCGCAGCAAGCCACATGCACCAAGCAGGTTTTATGGTGCCAGGTAAATGTTAACAGCCAGCCTTAGGCAGCTGCCTCTCTGAGACAGGAATCTTCCTGCTTGTCTTAGAAGCACTGAGACCTCAATGCATCAGACTTCCCATCCGTGCCAGAGGCTGAAAAACACCAGAGAAACAGCAGCAAGCTGTGATCTGAAACAGCTAGATTCAATGCTGAAATTGCCTACCTCTTCCCACCAGAGACACGACACACTGCGAAGTTCCTACCAGGCAGAACAGATGCCATGCAATGCAGCCACACAGAAGCTCAGTTGCTACCCTCTCTTCACTCCGTTTGTCTAGAAACAACACAATCCCACAAGCACTCACTTCCCCAAAATTTCCACAGCAAGTTCACTCTGCATGTGACCAGCTGCAGCACCTCCTAGAGCTTCTTCCTCCCCATAGTCCTACTATTCACTTTGGTTCCTCTGCTAATAATGGGGCACCTTGTGGCACCCCACCGAGACCTGCGCAGAGCTATCATGTCAGCCTGGCATCGCACCAGTACTTGCTCAGTGTCTAACCTGAAGAAAGCTGAAGGGCTTACCATGGCTAAAGGAAGAAGGCAACGAACAATTGCCAGAGATGGAAAGAACAGAGTTTACAGCCACACAAAGAGCACTGGCTCCGTGTGGAAAGGCTACTGCCTAAGGCTCCAAAACTGCCAGGTACAACAGCCCACACAGCTTGCTGCAGCAGCAGCCCAGAGATGTAAGGGATGCAGTGAGGGAAATGCTTTCCTTTTTTAGAAGCAAAGCATACTTTGCATTCTCAAGCAGTGGTCCCCGCTCAGCTACAAGAGCATGGGACCATGGCAGCTGCAAGCGTGCAGTACCGTAAAGACACTCCAAGTCCTCCTGCCCTGAGATCAGCCAGCTCCTGAAGAGGCGCAGGTGGTAGGAGCAGTGCTGGAGGTGATGGGCTAGAGCGGCATCCAGGGAGATGTTCCGGCTCGTGGCACAGTCAGAGGAAAAACGGCGCAGCAACTGGGCAACGTGGAGGTGCTCAAATGTATCTGGAGGAAAGGGGCCATAGAGAGTGAGAGGGGACAGAGAAACTGCAGAGCTGTGGGCATGGGGCTGCCAGCACCAGGGCTGCGGGGTGGGAACGACCCGCACCACACACTGCAGCCCAGTCCCTCCCGCAGCAAGCAGGCCAGGAAGACCCTTGGATCTACATACCCCCAGTCACACTGCAGCAGGCCAGGCTCCTGCCTGGCCCGTGCTTTGCCACATGCAGCTCCAGCGCTGGGGCAGGCCCTGAGCAGCGAGGTGTCATCTTTGGAAGTGGCAGTCTGACAAGCGAATACATTTTAGGACAGGTTCCAAAACCAACACAGCTCAGGTTTGGCTACATAAGAAGGTCAGGCCCATGCTCACCCTCCCCCAGCTGAGACAACAAATCCAAACTGCAAACAGTGTTCCAGTCCTGCATCCAAACGCAACCTCAGCACATGAAGAGAGCAAACGGCCCAGGGTTTGATTGAAAGCAGAGTGCTCAGAGTGTGTTAGAACAGGAGGGGCACAGAAGTGCTGACCTCCCCGCTCCAGACTCTCAGAACAGCCCCGTGGAATCTTCTGTGCTATCTTTGCATGGCAGACAAGACACTAGCATGCAGGCATGTCTCCTCCATGAACACAGCCCAGGTCACGCTCCCAAGACTCACAAGACAAGAGCACAAACCATCTGGCCCTGACACTGTGACATCTTGGCCTCTGCTGTGGTTCACCCGTCCCATTTCACCACACAGAGGCAGCTCTTCAGAAAACAAAATCCAGAGTCAGAGCTGTGAATAGCTTTTGCATCTTCAGGCGTATGGTTCATGTGGCTAAACACCCTTCCTGCTAAAACCAGTGCCAAGCCTAGACCAAATATGACAAATATGCCTTCAAGCTCACACCTGCTGGATCTCTGCCTTTGCTTTCTTGATTACAGAGCACGTTGCCACTTGGGCAAAACCTCATGTTCAGTTTCACTTTATCCTGTTTGGGGTGGGGGCATTTGCTGTACAGTGTGGCTTAGGAAAGACTGGTGCCTAGGACAAGTTTTGCCGGCAAGATAGAACAACACATCCTGCTGACACATATCACATGAGCCCAGATGGTATCCAGACATACAAACAAATTGAGCAGTTGGCCAATCTGGGATAAACAAAACCAAGCAAACACAGAAAATAGATTCCCTTCAGTTATTCGAAACGATGAAGCCACATTTAGCCATCCCTTCCCCTTTCATCTTTCCCAAAATTTTGGTCTTTGTAACAGTCTTCTGAACTTCTTCCATCTTCCAGATCATGCAGAGCAGAATATCTTCATATTTACTAAGCAACAAGATTGCAGAAGCAGCCTCGATCGCATAAGACAGAAATACTTAACCTGGCATCTTTCTGTGATCTGCTTTGATTCAACAGTGGAAGCCATGAAGTAGGAGTGGTGCTCTGAAGCAAACCTTGTCAAGAGTTTCTGTGCAAGACTCAGATGGCAAACACTAGTGCAAGACATCTGCTACAACAGAGCTAGTGGTCTTTAACCTCAAAAGGCTCACAGTTCAGGTGTTGGGTTAGTAGCAATATGAAGCAGAGACAGTGAGTCAACAGAAGCACTGTCAGACATCCTTTACCAAGCCTTTCCACAGCTACCAGCATGCCAGGAGTGCAGCAGGTTGCCTCTCCCGGTGGCATGAAGCCCATCTCCTCCTACCTCAGGAAGGCGTCAGGCCCAACTCAGCACTGTCCACCAACAGCAGACAAGTGAATGCTCTGGAAAGACACCATTCCCAGGATAGCATCTGCAGGAAAGGTGAGCCTACTCCCACCAACATCACCACGACTGGAGTGACCAAGGGACCACCCGAACAGATACGTTTGCAGATAGGAGGCCATGAGGTTACCAGTATGACTGTGCTGAGGAGCACTATGCACTGGGGAAGGCTGTCAGCACTTCCTTCTCCCCCACCCTAGGCTGCACTCTTCTGGGTGACACATAAGTAGCCTCAGGCTATCCTTGTTTTGGTTCTGCAAATCTGCAGTGTAAAAAAGGAGGACCCAAGTTACTGAAGCTTTTAGGATATGGAGCGGATATTCCCCCCTCCCACCAAATCCAATGGCATCCCACCCCGACCCCCACCCCACCGAAAGGGAGCATGGAAGAAGGCCTTAATGTCAGCAGTGGAACTAAGGGCTGCTTTAGGAGTCCATTCTCAGAGCCACTGCACTTGCTTTTTCACTGGGTACACAAATGCCTTGGGGGACAGCAGAGGAACCACTGAGCCGTCACAGAGGATGAATGAACACGTTAGTCACAGCAAGACAATGGGGGAAGGTAAAGCGTGTTCGGACACCAGATACAGACACAATAAAACCACAAGAGCGCTGAGAGGAGACTATGTGCAGACAGAATGTAATGTGAGTGTGGGGTTAGGAGTGTGAGGGAACGTCAAATCAAGGAAGCAAACGTACCATTAGTCGGATGCTTTGCAAACGACACAGAAAATCGTTTTACGGCTGGCATAGACAAGAGCTCTGAGGAAATAAAAACAGATCATCTCAGTTAACAGCCTGCTTCTAAGGATTCCCAAACCTTCATATACTTGCAACTACCCTTTCAGGTTGACCTGCTGCTTGACCCCCACAATGTGCTCCCATTGGCACTGCTGTGGCACCCCAGGCACTCTTGAGCTGCAGATCTGACTGAACCTCTTGGCTTCCTTGTGCTCTGCCAGCTCCCCACTGACCTTACACTGCCCCACAGGGTCCCCCTTGACACCACACTCTCTCCATCACAGACAGCACCTCACACCTATCCACTCCATCTGCAGCCATCCTGAGAGCAACCCAGGCTCAGGCCAGGGTGAGATGCAGTGAGGCCATGCTCACAGCCACTGGAGCACATGGCCAAGCAAGCAGCAACACAGGAGGACAGCTCTCAGGATTCACCTCTGCCCAAGGAATATGACAATCATTCTGCAAAGGAACTGAAGAGCTCTGGCATAGCCAAGTGCAGCTCAAACACCCTTGCAATATAAGCTAATAGAGCTATTCATGCCTTCACAGGTAAATCAACCAACCAATTAGGGAACAAAGAGAAAACCCCTGAAGACATGCCTCTACAGTTCTGCTGCTCAAAGCATTTCAGTACAAAGAGGATTAGGGATACACTGTTTGAGTGGTCCTCAGGCTTCTCCTGGCCATATTCCAGGCTAGGCCAAGCTCTCTCATAGAAATCACCCATCAGAAAGACAGTGCAAGGACAGATTCTATGCAGCTAATGGGATGCAACAGATGAGCTTTATAAGACATGGATTAGTCTCCATATGCACCAAAAAAAAAAAAAAACAAACCAAAACACAGACAACTTCAGTTTATTCCCACTTTGGAAATTCCTCAGCTATCATGGGAAAAAGAATGCCCTAGGTCAGACCCTCTGGATGTAGGATTTGACGAGACCCCAGCCAGTCACATCTTTTGCTGCTATTTGGGAACTTGTAGGAAATATTTGAAAATGCTTTGATTTCTCTTTCATGTTCCATGTGTCCATTCCACCTAGTCAATAGGGTCCTTACACCTATCCCTGCACACATTCCTAAAGATACACAAATCAATTTATGCTCCACACCCACATTGTGATTCTCTAGCTACATCCACTGACTTTGCCAAATAATGTACTTAAACCAACTCTCAAACTTCCAATTTCCTTTGCCAGTATAACAGCCATGAAACTGTTTTTCCCTCTTCAAACTCAACAAACAGAGCATGGCAATCTTCTCTACACATGCAGTCCCTTAGAAGTACCCTAGTCCTGGAGCTGCAGCAGCCAGCTGCTAACCACCGCCATCCTACCCCACATCTCCCCCTTGCCTTTACAGCACATCAATTTAAATGGTACTGCAACACAGCATACTGGATCCCTGCCTTCAGATGAGTCAGCTTCAAATCACAAACACCAGCTGAGGCTGGGACACAACTTTCCACTGAAGTGTTCCTTAGCCCTCTTCCAGACCCCAGTAAAAAAGACTTCAGACATAAGGAGCATGTTAACTTCACTTGAGCATGTCTTTGATGAAGTGCTATAAGCCATGCACCACGCCTTGAAGCATCACAGCCATGGGAAAAAAATACCATGCAAAGATGTGCTCCAGAATTTTAAACATTACTAGCCTGATGATTGAAAAAGGCCTTGATACAAGTGTGCTCCTGGAATAGCTGCTATGTCACTGTATTCAGCTCTAGTGATGTTCAGTTTAAATGCCATTGTTCAGCATTTCATTGGTGTTCATTTAAGCAGGAACATGCAGACGGAGGCCTTTTCCACATTCCAAACTACCTTCTCTGGAAGCTAAATACCCTTTTGCCTCCTACTTGGTTTTTGAAGCCACCTGCTCCTTCCTCACAATTGCTCTTACTGCAGCAAAGCGCTGCTAGCACAGGGTGCCACAGCACACTAACAAACATGAAGAAAGAAGTGTAACATCCAGATGAGTAACTCTGGGCTGTGTTAGCCACACACTAGCTAAATCAGTCTGCCCGTTAAGTACTGGAAGGTGCAACTGTGTCCTGGCATGCACAGACCTTGGCACTGAATTCAGGCTAATGCAGCAGGACTCTGCTCTGGACCTTAAACACGAGTAGCCAGCTGCGGGTACGCTCCTACTGCACAGCCTACAGAGAAAGGCAGCATGGCACCAGGACAGAACAGGATCTGCTGTTCCCAGCTGGGGACAAAGCAAGCAGTCTTTGACGCTCATCCCTGAGAATCAGAGCTGCCTTGGATTCACGCTGCTTGCAGTTATGGAAGGAAAGCAGTCAGAGCCCTCGCTGGCCTTTTCAGCAGCTCTCCTGGTATTCACACCCTGGTCTTGTGCCAAACACCATGAGCTTATTCTGGGACCTCTGAGCCAGCACTTACTGCCTTGAGCAGCTCTGACTGGTACAGCAGGGTTTAAAACCCTCCCAGTTTACCCTTCCTGTCTCTATCACTCCCAGCCTGGTGTGTGCTAGGGAGCTCCATGAAAAGGAGAGAAGCAACACAGTTTTTTCTTACACAGTGAAAAGCTGCAAACAAAGCCAGTATATGTAATGGTCTCAATACAACAGCATTTATGAGCTTCCAATAGCTCTGAGATTGGACAGCAGCTTTCTGCCCTGATCACCTAGGCCCATTTTTCTTCCCTCAAAGCTGGACAAAAATCCAAACGAACCAATCTGCTTTTTCCAAAGGCTCCAAATTAATAATCTTCCCAACCTTGTAATCCACCAGTGCCAGTGCTTGTTATAATTCCAGTAAGAAAGGCACTCAGACTCTGTAAAGTACTGACTACAATACCATTTGTTAGAACTAACACAAAGAATAAGAGGGGACAGACAATTTCACATCCATTCAGATGCTGGGAACCCTGAGTTATAATACCGTACATCAGCATAAAACTCCTCACAAAATAACAGCTCCTGTCTTGTCCTACCAAGAATCACAGTTTCTTGGGATATGATAAAACGCATTACTGTAGATGTGATGAATATGCATGTTCTACTGTCATTCTTCAAAGACAGACGTCTTTGCCCCAGTAGCATCCTGAGACACCAAAGTCCACAGATTAACTGCTGCTGCACAGGGACACACATACCGTCTTTGTATGGCAGGCTGCTGGCAAACTTTTTGCCATGGCTGCGAGCGTAGTCCTGGAGGTTGGGGGCACTGGAGGAGCCTCCCAGCACAGTGGTGCTAAACAGGCCGGTGCATTGTGACCCTGGAAAGGCATGGAAGGTGTTAGTATTGTATCTCCACTGCATGCAACTTCAGAAAAGCAGGGTTAGTCAAAGAATAAGGAATGAACTGGCCACTTCAACCTCAGGAAAAAAAAATTATGCCAGGGAGCATAGCAAGGCAGTATTTCCCATTCTAAATTCAACAGTGCCAAATGCACCACAGGTAGCCCAATACTCAGCACCAGGAATGTTCCTGTCTCCATCCAGGGGTTTATTTCCATTTGGCTTTCTTGCCCTGCCCTAGGAGAAACACCTTGACACCCTCCAATCAGCAAATCTACATACTCATGTCAGAAAAGCCAGGATGCCAAATCAGTGATGTCCATGTCACAAGGCTTCATGTTTCTGCTCCTCTGCCCCTTCTCTTTCGAAAGCTCCTTTTTCTGCAGGACACCGAGAGGAAGAAAGGACTGCCTGATCTGTTAATCAGCAAATGTGGATTAATCACGCTGTCAAGCAGTAAGGAAAGCAGTGTGAGCAGAGAGCTTGCATTCACTAATGGCTGCCCAGATGATATTTCATATCCATCTGGTCATGTCTTGCTACTCCAGAGAGGACCTAATTGATCCATGAACTGCCCTTGCAAAGCACCAGGTGCACACACAGCATGGAACTTTGCCTACCCTATAGTGAAGAATATGGCATGCAAGATGCTCTCATGCATAGGAGGGCAACCTAATACCACTAGCTTTGGCAACTGCTGGTGTTTGCTTCTCCAAAGCACAGTATTCTGTAGAGTGACTGACATTACGTGACATTTAAGGGAACATCAAGCAATTGAAACATTATCAACTGAGGAAGGCAACTGTGAGTGAGACAAAACCTTATTATATGCCAGACAAACCCACTATAAATTCTCTGCTAAACCATCTTGATGCTGCCTTCTGAACTGAGAATACCAACTACAAAAAACAACCTTACTCCCACATATAAAAGGCTTCCAGAAACAAGCAGGTTGATCTTGTTCCACCTTGTCTGCCAAGGCAAAAAAAATGAGATACTGCCTATTAGCATTTAACTGGAACAGTACAACTGTTACTACTGTTAAAAAGATCCTGCCTATACTGATTTGTCTTCTCTGTAACCTCCCATTTAGGTGGATGAATAGCATAAAGGTTTCCACTCCCCAGACCTTCTGAGCTGAACAAGCCCTGCTCTCCCACCTTCTCCTCCAAGGTTGGGTACTCCAGACCTCATCCTCCTCCACTGCCCCATTATGATCGTATACCCACCACATCCACACTTTCTTGCAGTAAGAAGCCCAAGACAAGACAGCAGAACTTCAGATGCAGTCTCACAAGAGGTGAATGAGGGGAAGAACTATCACACAGCTACTCACAGCTCTAAGCTAAAGACATCTGCTCCTGGGAGCAGTGGGGATGACCTAAAGGGTTCTCATATGCACTGAACTTCAGCTATTCCACTACTGTGACACTGCTGGTAGCTTTCCTCAGCACACACTAGCACATATGTGTCCTTGGACAAACAGGCGACAAACTCTTGCCCGCAGGGTGACTGATACACAAGTCTTAGAAAATTTCCTCCTCATGGCTGGAATTGAAGCCCAGTGCTGGCTCAGCACAAACTGGAGTCTCTCAGAATGCAAAAGAAGCTTTGTCAAGCAGCAGCCAGGATGATGCTCCCAATCATCCTTCCACCACTTAAAAGCAAACCAGCAACAAAAATGACCTCAACAGATAAAAATGGAGCAGAGGAGTTTTGTGATTTTCTATCTTGAGCAACCTTGTGCCACTAATCCTTAAGCTACGGATACCCCACTATAGACACAGGCATCTTGACAGCACCCTTAAGCCAAAAGAGAATTTACAGAGATGACTCTATGGACAACACAAACTGTCTACAGTGAACTCCAGGAGCCCACTCTAGCCAAAGTAAAGAAACACACACACACATCCTAAAGAACATAGAATCATAGAATAGGGTTGGAAAGGACCTTAAGATCATCCAGTTCCAACCCCCCTGCCATGGGCAGGGACACCTCACACTAAACCATGTCACCCAAGGCTCTGTCCAACCTGGCCTTGAACACTGCCAGGGATGGAGCATTCACAGCTTCCTTGGTCAATCCATTCCAGTGCCTCACCACCCTAACAGTAAAGAACTTCTTCTATATATCTAACCTAAACATATGAGAGCCACTTTGACTCAAGATGTAGTAACATTTGCTAGAAATTCCTGTATGTGGTAGATCTTTTTTGTATATTTGTTTTTCAGATGTACCTTCAGTATTTCAGATATTTAACAAATGGACATCTCTTATTTCCCTATGGGAGTCTCAGCACAAAGCTTCATGCCCATTGGCAATACAACACCTCTATTACTCAAACAGCAAGGAGTGTTTTCACCCCATTTTGAAGTGCTCTTGGAAGCAAAGAAAGGCACTGAAACCTTCCCAGGCTTCTCAAGCTAGAAGCATACACATCATGGCAGACAATCCACAGTAATGCACTTGCTCCTGCCCAAAAAAACGTGTCATCCTCCAAAGCATCACTTTGCATAGACAAAGCAAGCTGCAGGCCACCCCTTTTCCAAAGAGACATTCCAAGGCTTTAAATTACAGGAAGGACACCATTCTGGCAGGTATGGCAGCAGAGTTATTATAGGAGCTCTGTCCTGCTTCCCATTCCTGCATGCCTAAACACAGGAGGTTAGACCTGAACAGATATTCTCCCAGAGAATCTGTTCTCCCAGAGAGACTGACAGCCTGCCACTGCCAGAAAAGCTCAGGGGCAGCAAGTAGTACCTGAATGAACCCCTCATAGCACAACTGCTGAGACAAGCATTAAAGGCAAAGTTCAAGTTCCTATGAGTTCTGTATTATTTCTAGAGAGCACATTTCAGATCCTAAAAGCAGAAAAAACTAGATTTCTGCAAAGCAAACAGGAAAGGAATCAGAATGATTCCCTGAAGAGCTTGACTTCTACCAGTAGAGGCATCATCCTTCTTAACAGTTCTCAGGTTAAGAGAAATTCACATGAAACACAGATATCCTAAGAACCAGGGATTGTGCAATCTGGGGTCTCTCTTCTGGGCCTGCAGCTGCAATACTCCATGGAGAAGGGTCATGGCTGGGCTGAGTATCCAGCTAGAGGTCTACTGTCGCAGATCAGGTCTATCAATTCCTACTCAGTGTTTTGTCTCTGCAAAGCTTCACAGTTGGGAGAGTGACAAGCACAGGCTTCCCAGCAAGGCAAGTCAGGTAAGAACCTGGGATTAAACCTGCTGGGATCACATTTCAAATTCTGCTGTCAAGGAAAAGCAGTACTAAACAAGGGCTCAGCAGAGCAGTAGTCTTCTCTACTGCCAAACAGACATTCTTCAGAAACCTGGAAAAGGTTGTGGTAAGTAGACTGTAATATCTGCTTTCCAGAGCACATGCCTTCTGGTACTCAGACATACCAACAGTAAAGATAATTTGTACGTAGCATTTGATGTATTCAGTAATCTTCCAAGCAGCTGCCTGTGCAACACCTCAGAAATGCTTGTATTGATTCACATGGATTCACAGAATAGCCACAGGTATCTTCAAGCCTAAGCAAGGCAGTTTGTTACAGCTACTATATCCTGCAGGTGGTCTGTGAAAAGCAGAAGTAGATGCATCACATGAAACAGCACATTCAAAACCCACTATGGCCAAGGCTATTGTGCCTTCACGAAAATAATATGCATCAGCATTCCTTCTTAGATTTTTCCAACTGGCTGGGAGTGTAGCTGGCAGACTCCAGTAATATTTCCTAACCACTCTGGAGAAAATTCCCTTTACTTGGTAAGAACCAGCTTCCAAAGAAGGCGTTCATACATCCAGTGCAACAGAGATCGATCAGGCTTTTTCAGGCCTCTTGGCTGCAGGATGTCCACATAACAGAATAAGGATCTGATGAATCAGAAATGCTGCAAATCTAGAACCATGCCAGAAGGCTAAAACAGGTTTAAAGGAAAAAAGTGGGCATAACTTGGGCATTTCCACCTCCTGGTGCTTATTAGTCATTTGCAAGATCTAGCTTTCACCGCTGTCTTTGAACCTCGTGACACAAAGACAGCTTTTTAGTTTCCAAATAGATCTTGCTTTAGTAAAAATATTTCAGGAAGAATTTCAACTACTAAGCCATAGTTCAGGTTAGGATGACAGGGAGTGGTATTCTGAAGGACCAGCAGAAAACACCAAGTACCTCAAAATATTCTCTTCTGCTGGCTACCATGCAAAGAATGGCTAACCAGGGATTCCAGCTCAATTACAGAGCTGTCAAACACCATTGAAGATGACAGATCTGTTCCATAGAAGAGATTTTTATGAAGCTGTCCTGGTTCAGCAGTAGCAGTAATATTTTCTCCTTCTTAGTAGCTGGTGCAGCGCTGTGGTTTTGACTTTCGGCCTGGGAACAGTGCTGATAACACCGATGTTTGGTCTGACCAAGGACTTTGTGAGTTTCATGCTCTGCCAGGGAGGACGGGAAGCCAGGAGGAAGCAGAGGCAGGACACCTGACCCAAACTAGCCAAAGAGGTATTCCATACCACAGCACGTCATGCCCAGGATGTAACTGAGAGTTACCCGGAAGGACTGGATCACTGCTGGGTGGGGGCGAGGTATCGGTCAGCAGGTGGTGAGGTGTTGTATTCTCTTCGCTTACTATTTCCTTTATCACTATTATTATTGGTGGTAGCAGTAGTGATTTGTGTTATACCTTAGTTACTACAATGTTCTTATCTCAACCCGTGGGAGTTGCATTCTTTCGATTCTCCTCCCCGTCCCACCAGGAGCGGGGGGAAAAAAGGGTGGGTGGGGAAGTAGACTGCGTGGTTCTAATTTACGGCCTGGGCTTAAACCACGACAGAAGCAAAGGCAGAAATATAATAATCTTACATGAAGAACACCTTTGCATATAAACTACTGTTTTGCAGAACAGAAAGCACACCAGTTCTCCTGTAAAATTATCTCTTCCTACTAAGTTCAGAAATGGTAGAACAAATGATAGCAATGTGAAACCAGAAGGCAACCTGCAAGTATGCAGCCTGCTCTGTTGCTCATACTATAAGGGATGAAAAGTGCATCTTCTGTTGCTAGAAGCTGAAGGAGAAGATCATTCACAAAAGGAAATACAAGATAGTCTCTACAGTGGTCTAAACAGTAACACTAAAAGAAAACATGAAACATATAGAGAGACATACAAGGAACTTAAGCCACATGTGTATGTGGAGAGACAGACATGCCCACAGAAATGCAGAGGTCTAGGTGAGCAGGCTGGTTACAGATCAAGTACAGTACCTAAGCCACTTTGCTTCATCTCAGAAGACTGTCTCGAGTAACTGCTGAAGAGGCGATAACCTCCTGATTTGGAAGAAGATTCAGACAGCACCTGCAAAGACAGAGTATCATCAGTGTCATACTCATTGGTCTCAAAAGCCTTTATACACCAACTGAAGGGAAAGAAAAGTATGCCTCTTCCTTAAAATCACAATTTGCAACAAGCATAAAAGCACTCATATGCCAAGAGTGTGACAGTGCACGCTGCATTTTAATTTCAAGTTTGAGTTGGGTTGTGGAACAGTGGGAGTATGAAGGGACTCAGGTACTGAGCTCCTTGTCTCTTGAGTCTCTTGCTGGGATCAGTAGGGCTTCCTTCTTTAGTAGCAGGGAAGTATATCCCCTTTGACTTAGTATGGGCCTTTACAAAGAGCCCGACTGCTGCATGCAAATATTACATTGTAAGTGAGACAGAGATGGAAGCCCAGCTAACAAATACCTTGAGCCCTGATTCTGTGCTTTCACTAGTTCAGAAAAGATACAGCAAAAATGCCTGTGAAGTTCCTCCAAAAGGAGGGGCAACTCTAGAGCATTTTGAAGGTGCCAGCTGCCTGCTGACTGTGCAGCTAGCTCTATGACATGTAACAGCCCTGAAGGAGAGAAGTAAGAACAGTAAAATTGATCTTTGTTACTTCTGCAGATCAGTGAATGGGACAGTTCTAAACCCTGGCAGTTCAAACCCTCTGTAGTAAATCCACCAGTTGGCAGGGACCTCTGGTCTGCGCGAGATCTTAGATGGGAGACAGCAATAAGAAATGTGAAGCTGAACTGTGAGAGGTGAAGGGCCTAAGGGAAGGCAAAGATGTCACCACAGCTAGGTGAAGAGATTGCATACAGGCTTGCAGCTGGTTACCCTGATGCCTCTACAGAGCACATAATCTAAATAATACCTGTGGATTTAAGCATTTCCTTACTTGCTTTTCCTCACCAGCTCCTCTGACCTGTGTTCCCTGTCCTTCCTGAATGAGGAGGGGTCTGGGAGGCCTGTTTTCCAAAATATCCCTCTTTAACATCTGCAGATCTCTTCCCAGAATTAATTCAAACTCTAGGTCACTAAAAGGAATGCCAGGAAACCAAACCAAGCAAAAGACCTTCATTAGAACAACCAGGCATGCCCGAGGCATCGTTACCTCCATTGAGCCAGTCTTGCGGTTCCTGATCAGCGGTGACCTTCGCTGAATGCTGACCGGCTCAGAAAGCTGCGGAGACCTTTGCTGCATGCGGTCTGGCTCATCCATGCTTTTATCCTTGGAGAGATCCTCCAGGCTGCCTTGGTCTGCTTTCTTGTCCTCATTCTGCAGTACGGAAACATTGACTCTACAGGCACATGGCTCTGCAAGTGCTCCCCAGGCACTGCCCAGCCCTGGATCTCCAGCTCTGGGCAGCTCAGGAGGACAGCAGGATGCTCAGACTGCCCTGGTGAGCCCTGGGGGTCAGCAGGGAGTGCAGCTCACTAGCGGCACACAGCAAAGCTCAGAGGAACATCTGCTGCTGGAGACTGGCAGGGCAGCCAGAGCCAGGCAGCATGCTCACCTCTGCAGAGGCAGGGCGAAAGCCAAACCCTGTGGGCACGTTTCTGTCTTCCTCACAGCCTTTCACACCAGGGCTGAAATGCAGCTCCACATGGAAACGCTCTTCTGAAGATGGGTCCTGTGAACGTGAGGCACAGGGAACAGGTAAATAAATAACCATTAGTGCCACTGTCAGCACAGACCATGGCCTGGATCTGGCCATCCCACCATGCTGGTGCAGCGTGCATCCCACGTGCATCCTTTTGGAAGGAAAGCGGAAGCAACAAGAAACCATGAACATAATGGCTCTAGGTTTGTCTCATCCAAAAGGACAGCCTATATTGGCACAAAGCTGAGGCATTCAAATTGTTGTTATTTTGTGACAACAGCCACCAGAGGACCAAAATGGTCCTCTGAGGAATCGGGCTGTATGTATATATCTCTATAGACAAGTCTAAAACATAGCCCCTTCTGATCCATGCCTGCTGCAAAACCAGCACACTGGGGCAGGGAGGGACTGGTTCCCTCCTGGATCTTTAATCAGGCTGTTCCAAGATTTAAGTAACTGTCTCTAACATGAATTTTTGGGGTTTTTTTTAAGGAAGCCGGAGCTTTTACAGTATCTGGCTCTAATGATGTAAACCCAAAAGTTTCACCATCTCTACTTACTAACAGATTTACACCACTCCTGAGAGCTCTATACAGACCTTCTTTATTTTCTTTTACAAACAGCACTAGGAAATATTTCACTTCTACCATGAGAACTTCACATCAGCTCTGTGAATACAAAATTCTAACTTGATGGTATATGAAGGAAAGCGACTGCATCCTCACACACTACAGCCTCCTGCAGTACAGGAGCGGGGATTCAACCTGCTTGTGGTCATCACCATCAGCTTGCACATTCCAGATGTTTTTTAAATTATCCTCTTTACTACCTGAAGGTATCAGTATATAAGTCCATGACTATAGCAGTGTATTTGTTGAATAAAACAAAGTTCATGAATGCAGAATTTCTGGATATTTTCTAGAAATATTTGGAAAAAAAGCCAAATATAATTTTTTTAATTTATTTTTTCCTACTGCTCCTTTTTAATTAATATTAAAAAACTGCAAATTCTTTTGCACCAGGAAATGCTTTAAAATAGACAGTATTGGTTACTTGAGTTTGGTATTACTGCTCAGGGTGGCATCTGCTGTCACGCAACAAGCATTAACTGGATCATTGCCTCCCACCTAAAAATAAAACCTAGCAGTTGTGCTACCGATCCGTCCGTCTCTACCCACAAGTGGAGAGAGCTCAGGCTACAGACTTCTCTGCTGAACTCATCTCTCAGGGACTGGGCCTTGCACCGTGGCAGGAAATATTTTAACCTACAGCTACATCCCTCACCTTGTTGTTGTCCTCGTAGAGCATGATAACAATCTGGGTCATGTAGTTCAGCTCTGAGATAGCACTCAAATAGTCCATGGCTCTCTTCCACTGCTGGTCTTTGTTTTCCTGATATACACACATAAACAGTCGCATGGAATAAGCAACAGCAGACACCTTGCAGCATTCAGTGAAATGGGTCTCAGGGAGTTTGTCTCCCCACAAGATAACAACACTGTCAGGACAAAAACTGCCTTGCTTAACTTGCATGGAGAGGTGACCTTGCAATGAGGGCAGGGGGTGGTTACAGGAAGGAGCAACTGCATAGAGGGACACTACAGCCCCCCACGCAATTCACGTGCAGACCTGAGCACAGCCAGCTGCAAGCCCCCTGTGCCACGCTGACTAGAGAAAAGCATAACCCACAGCAGGTTCCCAGACACAGTCATCCCCAAATAGTGGCTACAGAAATCTCAAAAAATAAAAGCACAAGGAAAGGAAATTGTGCTGCATAAGGGACAAAGGTAAGCTGCTTTTATGTGATGCCGAATGAAAAGGCTAGAGGGCCACGCAGGACTTTGGGCTCCAGGCGGCAGGGCAGCCCACCCTGCACTGCTTCTCAACGCAGTCAGGGAATGGCTGTACCTGAAATGCTACTCCTGCTGCTGTGGGACATCTCACCACCTTGATGGATATGAAGTAAACCCCACGGGGACAAATGAACCCAGATGCAGCCTAATATCCTTGTGCTGGCAACCCAGCATCCTCTGACACTCAAGACGGAGAATCAAGTGACATCTTACCCAGTGAGCAATTCAGAGGTACTTGCATGATCAGTGCCTACAGATACGCTGAGCTTCCACAGACATCAGAAATCACACCTGCTAAGCAAGCCCAAACTCTCAAGGCATTTCAGAACACCATGCTTTAAAATGGGAAGACAAATCTGAGAGCCTCTCGAGGAGTCTAAAGCAAAGCTTTTCTCAGGGTCTGCATGCCAATTCCTTCAGGAAGCAGGCTACGTGAACAAGTGAAGGTTGGACTGGATGAGTTAGTCCCCTAAAAATGTGCAATTTGTCCCTCTGGTAGAGAGCAGCCCCTATGCATTTGAAACCCAAAGTCAAACTGATCTATTGACTTAGAATTGACAGAAAGTCACTAAATAACAGGGTCAAGCTCTTGAAATAAGGGCTTGCAGGAAGCAGGAAGAGAGAAATTCCCTCATCCCATTGCCTCATACTGCTATCCTCCTACACAGGTAGGACTCTATTCATCTGAAACCAGCCAGACAGCTCTTGGAGAAAACATGCCTCTGTACAAGCAAGGCAGGCAGTGTTAGGACTGAGGAAGAACAATCCTTCTACATGCTGGAAAGGCAGGAACCTGCAACATGCAAACACAGCACAGATGGAGCTCGCTGGAGGCCACTAATGCACGTCATTACGGGGGAAGCTGGCTAGAGAGGCAACCTACAAGCATACACTGTCCACCTCGGAAAGGGCCACTGAGAAAAAGCAGGGAGGCTTACTCTGTGAGCATTGCTGGGACACTTACATCCAGGAGCCCCCCATAGCGGAAGATACTGAGCAGAGAGTGCACATGGCTCTCACTGGTGAAGTAGAGCCGTGTCCGAACGTGGCGACCTGGTGACAGAACTCCTCTTGAGTACCTAAACCAAAACCAGCCCAGCGTTACTCACAGTCTGCCAATGAATTGCCATCTCTCATACAGCAGCATTTCTGTACACCTACTGGAACAACATAACCCCACAATGTCAAAGAGCAGCAGGATCAGAACAAACAGTGAGAGCATCAGGCACAGAAGCAGCAAGTTTTATGTTATCCTAATGGAGACTCATGGTGGGGCAGAGGTGGCCTCGTCATACTAGCACTTGCCCCTTGCTGAAACAAGGATGAAGGCACAGCTATTCAACTACAGTGGGCTTTAGCTCCTGTGGCACTGTGTTCCCACTCAGCAGTCTCAAGGTGCCTTTCCATTTCTCTTCTGTTCTAGAAGCACCACCATGCCTCCCTCTTGGTGGGTCCTCCAGTGTATGTTGAGTGTCTCCTTCCACACCAGTACACTCTTCTGGCATGGTTCCCACACATTGCTCCAAAGCTGCCCTCCCTGCCACCAGCAGCACAGTCCTTACAAGGGATGTAGTTTGTTGACAGACTCATCTTCATGGGTTCTTTGTAGGTCCAACTGGATCTTTTTAATGAGAGGAAGACAAAAGCCAATGGCAATCTCCAGTTTCTCCTCCTTATTAATCCCATATTCCTGCAGGAACAAAACAATAGACACCCTTAAGCCCTGGTTCTTTGCTACATTCACATGAAAGGAGGCTGGACATCAACAATCCTTTCCGAAATCACCACTACAGTTAAGCAAGGACAGAAAGGGAAATGTCACGCAAAATCCTTCTCTATTCTTTTTCCCATACTGCAGAGGGTAACAGGGGACAGAGACTCCTCCCACTGTCTATACGTGACTGTCACTATTCTTCCAGCAGCTGAGAGGCACAAGTACCATCAAGGAACCCCTTTTATGACACACAAACTTATACTCTGGCCTGGCATGAGCATTAATGCAACAACTGCTATCTGCAGAAATGAAACTTGAAGTGCTTTGCTGGAAACAGCCAAACTGCATCTTGTCAGGAACACTGTGAAGAAGTTTAGAAGGCCAGCTCTGGGCACAAGCACAACTGGACCTTGCTGGTAGAAGCTCATCCCATCTACATGAAGCATTTCTGCCAGAAGTGGAACAGAACAATGGTCAATACAGAGATTCACTGCATGTGGCCCTCCCTTCCCCTCCCATGTTCATGGGCATAAACTTTGTGAGAAACAAGTCAACTTTGCCAACTGAACAAGTTCTAGTTTGACAAGAATAACAAACTTGCCAGAACAAGCCTTGACTTTAAGACAGAAATCTCTTTTGCTCTGTTCGGTCTTGTACGTGGAGAATAGGAAGTTGCTATGGCACACACGCAGTTTGCAGCCGTGCTATAATGCGCTACAGCAAACATAGAAATGCTGCTGCATCATCTGTTTATTATTCTGATGCTGTCAGAATCCCCATCCAGGAAGCCAGCTCTGCCACACCTTAAGCCACAAATGGTTTTGGCCTCATACGAGCACTTTTGAGATATAGCTGAGGAACACCTGTGATATGCTGCCGTGAGAGTTAAAGTGCAAGACAGCCAAGAAAAAAAGACAGGGAAAGGGTGGGAAACTGACACCACAGGCATTGTCACATGCACAAGACGGGCTGTACCTGGGGTATGATCACGTCTGCCAGGGCTTTGGAGAGTTTGAAGAGTTCAGCTGTGCCTTCCAGTTTGAGTGCACAGTTGTGCTGCACATCGTACTTGATGCAGTCATAGATATCGGGAATCTTGCTGATGTCGTAGCGCCCGTTCTTCATGCGGAAATCTCGCTCCAGCTTGCTCCAGCGCTGCAGCATCAGTTCTAAAGTCTCGCTGTGGTACAGCTGCAGGTCTAAACACAGAGAACATCCAACCACATTCACATCCTCACTGCTTTCGTGTAGAGCTCAAGTGACAGCTATGACTCCCTTCTCCCAGCACAGAAGGGCTCTGATCATATGGCACCCACAGGGATCCTAGACTGGAAAAGCCACTGGACCTGGTGCATGGAGTTTTAACCTGCAGCAACAAGCTACTTCCAAAATACTTGAGAAAAGTGAAGCTACTTGCCTGTTGGCTCATATCTGCTGTAAACTGTATGAAATGTCCCACAGATGCCTCTTAAAAACCTCTGCATTGTTACTAGGAAAGTTCTTAGAGATGAGCAAATCATGACTGATAAATTTACTGTTTATAGTCCTGAGCTCCCTACAGGAAATGCCTGAAAAAGTCAGACCTCCCTCTCCAGGCTATACTGCTGCTGTTCACATTCACTTCAAACCCAAGATGCACATATCATTCCCTATGCATCACAGCTCTCTTTAACTGTAGTTGAAAGCGAAATAGGAGCCTTCTACGTCAATAGCACATACAGCATTTTGCTTTAGAATTTCTTTGCTACAAACATAAACCACAGTGGTGTTTGGGAGCTCTGAAGATGTAACAACAAAGAATCTGCTCCAGACTCTTTCCAGTTCTGATGCTCACCTGCAGATTTTGGGTCTTCCAGACGTTTTCGTATCTGGGAGGTGAGATTCTCAATCAGGCTGAACACCTGGTTGCAGACCTCAACTGGGTTCTGGATAAACGTCATGGAGTTGAGCAGAGAAGCACTGCCTGTAGGTGCTAGCTGAGAGAAGATACCAGTAGAGATTAGTTAGTATCCTCACACACTGGAAACACATAGTGTCTGCCTTTTGCAGCTCTACTGCTTTCTGATCCGTACAGAAGTGGCCCCAGCAGAGTGCAAGAAGCTGGCCTATTCCTAGGGGTACTTAGGCATGTTTCAAAACTTTCTCAGGAACAAACTCAGAGGGAGCAAACAACTGCTCCTATCAGATCAGACCTCCCTCCACCTACAATATCCACTCTTGTCTAACTTTGTTTCTCTGTTTCAGCAGACGGGTTTCACAGAAGTTTTAAATAGTTCTTTGAGATGGTAAATCTGTTCCTTATTGGTGATGGATTTCAGCCCAGTAACCAGATCTCAGCCTGGGAAAAACAGTGGTTTGGGGACTTGCTGGAGAAACGGATGTAGTGCTTTTATTGGTTGCTGTGCTGGATGTAGCCCATGCTCTCTCCTCTGCACTTATCAGACACCGATAGGAACACAAAAGGGTTTGTATCCAAACAATGTGCTCACACATGCACAGAGCACAGATCTGGGATGCGGCGAGGTGCATTGCCTGTCCACAGCAACTGGGCAGCATGCAGCAAACCATGAGAACCTTCTTTTAGCACACACGTAAGAATAAAATGCCCTGGGACTTCTAATAGGAGAAGAAGGTACCAGGTGATTCTTGAAGGGGACAGTGGAGCAACACTGAGGATTATCACCTGGAGAAGGGCAGGGGCCTGCCCTTTCCCTTCTTAAATTCAGTTTATATCCTGCCATTTTGAACTGATCTCAGAATAACCAACTACTGTTCACATACCAGCAGGCTTCATGTCAAACCACCGTTCTCCTTCCACATACAGGAAGCAATAAAGCCCCATAGGTGCTTTACCTTTTCATAATCCTCTTCACAGAACTCAGCATCCTTCTGCATGATCTCATGCAGTCGTGCCTTCACTCTGTGTTGACAGCTGCTAAGGGAATCACTGTCACTGTCCAGGAGACCATTCATGTTGGCACTTTTCACCATTTGCACCAGGATGGGTGTCAGCTCTCCTTCCAGGGCCAGCAGACCCTAACGCAACACCAAACAAGATTTCAGCTACGTGCAACCCAAGCAAAAAGCATTTTTGGTAGTTTCATGGCCAGCCTCCAGTCAACTTAAGTGAAATCCCAACTGTCCTTAAGGAGCAGTTATACAGCAACAGTACCTACAGTCACCAGTGACTCTAGAATGCTCCTAGAGCTACTCGACACAAAAGGTCAGCACAGCCTGCACAGCCCAGATCTGTAGAGGCAATTGTTGAGCAGCCAACTCAGTCTGCAGGAAAATCCTGATACAGCAGAGGCTCTGAAGACCAGATAAGGTCACCCTTGGCTCAAGCTTTAACTGCAGATGAACCTGTTTTCCCCCCACCTCACACTGCACCGAAGACATTTCATTCCCATTTTAAATCCAGCAGTCAAGGAATAACTGCTCTGGCTGGGCAGTCATCCAAGAAACACTCATTTTGGAGGCAATTAATACTCAGCAACAGGTTTGAAGTGCTCTGACATCAAATACTCCATAAATAACCCCTTCCCCAGCCAGAGTCCTATCCTCGACAGGATACTAAACATAGTATACATATGCAGCTACACTAGATTTCCAGTACTGCCCCATACACTTGCTATTTAGTGTACCACCATCCTCCCAACAGAGAGGCAGAAGCTTCTAGGACAGCTCTTTATTTATCACCAGAGGTTTTCCTTTAGAACTGGCATATTCTGAGACTAATGTAGCAGAGCTAACAGACGCCTAAAAGGGAGGAATAACCTTTGCAAAAGCTGCTGCTGTCATCTGAACTCGTCCCTCATCTGAGGCATAGATCTTGAGATCATGACGGTAGGTGCTGTGCAGTCTGAGCAAACCACATCCAGGGAAACCAGCATAGTCACCTGGAACAGAGAACAAACTCAAAATGGATATTCTGACACCTGCAAAACTATCAGCTGAATATACTGCTTTAGACAACAGACTCCACTGCAGTAACAAAGTTATGCAGAGAATGAATCACTTCCATAGCCAGCATTTATTTAGGCTTCTCCAAACAAGACCGTTCTGGCTGTCGACGATGACTGCAGTGGGATTCAGACTTCACTTAACTTGGGAAAGCTCATTTTGAGAAAAAAAGGAAAAAAAAGCAAACATCCACCAGTGAAATCTGACGCTGCCCAAATTCTGCAGCAGCCCTCCCTGAGCAGTCCATGACTGCTCTGCTTGCCTGAATAGCTCAAGATGCACAAACCCCTATCTCCTTTGATGTGTGTCTGCCATCAGAACTGCAGGCAGAGCTGCTCAGCAGCAAGGCTCCTGGCTCCCAAAGCACATCTCGCAGCACGAACTGATGGTTTGTTTATGATGGCTGAATCAACCACAGGAGTCAGATCAGGAATGGCAGAAAGCAGCCCATGCAGCTCGAGTGAGACCCTCCAAAGACAGTGCAGTGGTGACTAACTTCCTGCTGCCTGGAATCCCATGATGATTTTGCACAGTACCCAGTCACACTGCATGAGAAGATACGAAAACTGCTCCCAGCTCTGAGCTCACAACTCAGAGAAACACCCTGCTAGACAAGGACAGACATCAGCCACAAGTCAGCTATCTATCTGGACAAAGCTGCCATGTACCATCTGCTACCCAGGAACACAGCATCTCACAGCAAAATAAGATCTCTCCTTCTCCATGAGTGACTGTGTGAAGCAGAAATCTCCAAAGCCATGACTCAGAAGGACTGAAGTCACCTTGTACATGCTCACACTGAGCAATACTGTGAGCAACAGGGAAGCCACTCTGCTCACCAGACACAGAGCAGTTAGTTCAGAAATGGCATAGACTAACACCTTAGGGCTCAGCCCAGCTTGCTGGTAACTGCACTCCACTTGACCAGAGCTCTGCAAACAGATCTCCTGTCAGGTTTTGGGTCATTCCACTGCAATCTAGTCCCTGTGCTTCAACTGGAATTGCCTCTCCTGCACCCTGTCTTCTTGTCTCCCCAATCTCTTGTCCAAGTCAATGGCTGATCCTCTCAGCTCCGGGCTTCAGAGATCCACAACAGGCCTGGGAAGTCCCCAGCCTTTCTAACTCACCATTCCCATGTTCAAGAATGGCACACAGGCCTTGTCATGAAGGCAGGATTAGCTGCTCTATAACCACCCCACAGACTGCAAGGCTGACCAGCCTCCTCTGGTCCTCTTCTTGTCATTTTTGAAGCTAGAAGTGACATTTCCCCTCCCCCAGCCCTCAGGCACACCCCCAGTCCCCACCATCTTTTGAAGATCATCTAGAGTGGCCTTAGAGTAACATCTGCAAGCTCCCTCAGCATTCAAGGGTGATCCTGCAGGGCCCATGGACTTACTATGTCCAGTTTGCTTAAGCATTCCCTGACGCAATCCTCTTCCACTGAGGGTAACTCTTCCTTATTCCAGAAGGAAATTTATTTCATTTAAATTACCTTAATTACTTTCAAATTTAATTACTCAAATTTAATTAATCAGGCGTACAAGTACAGGAGAAGTGGCATCCAATACTGGTCTCATCAGATCAATACAGCAGCAGTGTATGACTTCTGACTCTTTACTTGGATAAAAAAAGGCAATCTCAGCCTTTTTCCCTCTAAGCTCTTGCTGAGCTGCCTGTGTACTAAATGATTTTCAGAGTGAGAATTATGGCAGAGAAAATATGGAGAAATTACCTTCCTATTCTCCTGGCTCAAGGCAGAATTACCTGTGTTCCAAGGTAAGATTTCCTGTTTTCTACCTCTGACCTGAATTCCTTGTTAATCATATGGAAATTCATATTTGCTGCATCAGAACATACCTTACTTGAATGGCTCCTCTTTTGTGAATACTGGCATGTTAGCTGGAATAATGCTAATAATGCTCTAAGACATGCTAGAGTTTACCCGCTGCAGCAGACTTCTCTACCCAGCTTAGGGAGCTTTGGGTGCAAAACCCACTGGAATTGTTTATCCTATCCTAGCCAAAAGCACAAAACCAGTAAAGACCCGAGTCACACAGGCTGCACACAGCACACAGATGTCTGAGCACCCTGCACGCTGGTGACTGCTGGGCTGGGCAGTCTAGCACAGTCACAGGACAGGACCAGACACATGGGCAAAGCTCACCTTGGCCACCAGGGTACATACAGCGGAAGGCTCGGCCCAGCTCTTCTGCCTGGACTCTTCCTGCTGGTGTCAGCTCCCCACCCCACTTGAGCACTAGGAGAAGGGATGGGGAAGACTCTCGTCGAGCTTCTAGGAGACAAACAGGTACTCACTACATCAGATCTCACAGCTGAGCTTGCAGAGGGAGAGGAGGGGAGGAAGAGGAGCTTGTCATCAGCATCTTGTAGAGCGTTATCAACACAAGCCTGACCCAAAATCCCCAGGAGCCAAAACAGCAAGTATGAAATTAAGAGACACTATTTTTTGAAGGCACAGGCCAACATTCATTAAATTCGAAGCATAAGCCCTGTGGCACCATCATGGTATATCGGAACATGACATTATGCATCACTCCAACCCCCATATGTTGTGAGCAAAGGTAAGATACGGGTCACTAATTTTGCTTGCATGTCCAGAGGCCAGGTTTCTTTACCTTCATCTTCACTTGCAGCTTTTGGATGTCCATGTGGCAGATAGGTCAACTGAACCTTACGGTTAATGCCAGAAAAATGTCCATACCTGTCACAAGGAGAGGGAGGGAAACAATTTAAACAAATCAACTCCACTCACCTTTTGCCCAGAGGTCTCCAGGCAGCACACAGCAAAAATACAGCACAGGCAAGAGACTTCATGCTGCAACACCAATTGCAACGCAACACGAACATTTTTGCCATCTACCTGTGACCCAACATGCAGCCACAAAACCAAACAACTCCCCCAAATTCAAGTCAAAGATCCACTCACTTGTTCGCCCTTCAGCTGACAGCTCTCTGTGCTCTCATACCTCAGTGGGGCTTTAATCAACCTTAGTTCATTTCTAGCTACATCTTTAACAAGTGAATCAAAGAAAAAAAGCCTAGACTGCCAGCACCCCAAGGACAACCACATCCCTAGTGAGCAGAGAGAGCAGGGGAAGGAATCACAGCACAAAATCGTCCTCTGAGCTCCACAGACACAGCCTGAGCACAGACACTGCCTATGTATGCCACAGTGAGCAATGGTCCTGAGAGAAACCCTTTCTTTGCTTCTGTGATGCCAACACCAGACCCACAGCTCTAAGTCAAACTCACAGTGCCCTGAGATACGAGCCCTTACATCTCCAAGACGCTCTTTAGCTGTTCCAGTTTGGATTTCCTCTCCTCAATCTCACAGTCACTGTGGGTTCCCAGGTCCACCACAAGCTGCCGTGCAATGTCCAGCACTTCCTGTTGGGGAGCAGACAGTCTCAAGCATTCAGCAACTCTCCCTCGGACTCACCACTGTACTCCTGCGAGGCCTCTAGATGGCTTCACCCAGCATCAGGTTCACACAAACATGCACCAGGGACATGTCACTTCACAAGACACAGCTCAGGCAGGACAAATGTCATGCTGCAGTTTGGCTCATCCCCACCCTGTGCTCCAGCCCTGTTCAGAACCAAGCAGGTGCCTCCAACTACCCCACTCCCTCACCTCGACCCATATTTCACCAGAGGCTTCCACAGCAGATGGGCAAGTCCCCATCCTATAGTCTTTGTATCAGCCAGGAACAGTTTCCATTCCACTCTCGGAATGGAACTGCTCTCACACAGCTGAGGGTGCACACAGTGAGGAATAAGAAAGGGAGTGTTTGTGCATGACACTGTTGCTCTTTTGAAGGTTTCCACCCTCCCAAAGAATTGCCTCACACTGGGATCTGGTTTACCTGCACATTCCACACAGTAGCCCCAGAGAGGACCCACCTGTAGCTGCTCTGGTCTCTTCAGCTTCAACTTCCCTGTCTTGTAGCCATCATATTTCTCAAATAATTCAAAGAACCTGAGCAGACAACAAAGAGCCTTGATCCAGTTTCTACTGTTTTAGTGCTACAAAACCTGTCATCCCTACATAGGCATTCATGCTCTATTCTTCAGGGAGAACAAGTAGACCCACTGGCTGTGGGTCTACATTTTCTGTGCTTCAGAAATTCTTATAAAAACAAGTGTTTCCAGCTTCAGGTACAAAAAGGAAGCAGCCACCAGCTTCCCATTTAGTGGGGTTGCCCTGGGTTCAGCTCTAACAGCTATTTTTCTCCTTTCTAGTATCTGGTGCAGTGCTGGGGTTTGGCTTTAGTCTGGGGATAACGCTGGTAACACACCGATGGTTTAGCTGTTGCTCAGCAGCACTTACCCTGACAAAGAACTTTTCAGTCTCATGCTCTGCCAGTGAGGAGGGACACGGGAAGCCGGGAGGAAGCAGAGACAGGACACCTGACCCCAACTAGCCAAAGGGGTATTCCATACCACAGCACGTCATGCCCAGGATAGAAACTGGGAAGAGCTATCCGGAAGGCCCAGATCGCTGCTGGGGTTGGGTATCAGTCGGCAGGTGGTGAGCAGTTGTATTGAGCATCACTTGTGTTTGTTGATGGAGTTTTTTTTCCCCCTTTCCTTTTTAGTTTTATAGTCTCTCCCCTTGTTATTCCCCTTATCACTATTATTATTGGTGGTAGCAGTAGTTTTGTGTTATACCTTAGTTACTGGACTGTTCTTATCTCAACCCATGGGAGTTACATTCTTTCCATTCTCCTCCCCATCCCACTGGGAGCTGGAGGGAAGAAAGGAGGAAGTGAGCGAGCGGCTGCATGGTGCCAAGTTGTTGGCTGTGCTTAAACCACAACAGGGGCACTTCCCTTTACAGCACCTAGCAGAACTTCACTTTTTCTTGCAGCTCACACAGAGGATGCCAGATCCTTATGGGGAAAGGGGAATCTCCCAACTGGGCAGAAAGCATTTGCTTGAACAGAGCCAGGAAAAAGCACTGCCTCCCATGCACTCAGCCCTTGTGCTCCTCCTCTTGGGTCAGGAAGTGGGCCTTCCTCACTTCTCAGCAGCACAGCATCTTGTTGCCTTGACTCTTACCGGGGATGCTTCACTTCCATTTTCATCTTCTGCTTTGGGGTGCGATCTCCATGCCGGATGACTGCAATAACACAACGAAGCTCCATCCTGAAGAAACACAATATACACCTGACAAATGTGCCCCTACACTCCAGGATTGCCACCAGAAAGCAATTTCCCATTGTTCCTTCAGTTCTATCCTTTTGACAGCTGCTTTTCTCATCAGTGGCAGAACTCCCATATGAAGCCAAGCACAAGGCTATAAAAGCAGACAAAGTACTGCAGACACTACCAGGTCATCTGATTTGCTATAGTAGCACCTACTTGTTCACTTCTTCCAAGCATGCAGGTGTGCTGAGGATCATAAAGAAACTTCTGCCTTTGATCTTTTAGCCTCACACGGTGGACAGTAAAGTGAGGGTCTGCAAGTGTACAGGTAATGTGAGCACTTCAGCTGACTGTTTTCCACCCTTTCCACTGGCAGCTCCACACGCCTCTTCCCTAGGCAAGCAGCCTGCTGAACACTGAGCCAGCTGCAGTGATGCCCTCATCAGCTTCCTGTGCAGACCAAGAACTTGGGCCTTTTGAAAGCCATGTGAGCAGTTCCTGCAATTCCTGCAATGGCTGCTTGTCTGCATTTGCCAAACTTACGACTTGTTTACCATTCATCACCCCTTTCATGTGCATGGCTAAGCCTTTCCACAGGCATTTCAGGATTGCAACCAACACAGCAGCTGACAACGTCATGCTGCTGGATGGTCTGTCCCTGGGACACGGTTTGCACTTTGTTCCTCATCTAGCCATCACCAGCATTCTTTTGAGAAGATGCAGGTACTCACATCGTGCCTGAAGTTGTGGGGACGATGGGAATGTCTTCTGCCTCTGTTGGGATGGACCAGGGAATATGAAACTGGGGAGCCAATTCCCGCATGATTATATTTCTGGAAGAGATTACAATACAAATCTCACGAGAAATTCCATTCCCTTGGTTCTCCACCTTCTCCTTAGTGGTCCAAGCTGGAAGATTTGGAGAGCCACAGAATTTCTCTTCATCTTCCTTGCAGAGGCATCTACCACACCACGGGCTGGCTAGTCAGGGCACCCTAAAGGGACACCAGTTTTCCCTTACATCACCAGTACTGCAGCTGGACTTAGCACCCAATGGAAAGTCCTGTAAGATACATCTAGCTGTAGACTAGACAGCTAATGCCAACACAGGCAGGAGCTCCAGGGGCTAAAAGTAATTAACCCACTTCTCCCAGAACCAAGCTCTCACCTGCTGAACAAGCATCCCTGCATGAACCACCTGCAGACCTTCCCAGTGTACTGATCAGTGATCCATATTCAGTTTACTTTGATACGAGTTACTTTACCTGCTATCAAAACTCTAATTTTACATACCCAAGGATTTTGGCACAGTCATCGTAATACTTCATGGAGTTCTTCACAAAGCTGAAGCCGTTCACATCGCAGACGAAGGAGTGGCCGTTTGCCCGCAGGAGGTCGAACCCACACACTGTTTGCTGCATGAGGAAGGAGAGGACGCAGGACTTAGGTACACTGTGAGGGAGTGCAGGAGGGGACAGCAGCCCTGGCACACATAAAGCAGCCAGTGCACACTGCCCACTGCTGCTCTGCTGGTACTGCAGCCATTCTCCATGTTCTCCACTCCATGCCTGCCCCATGAGCCTTGAAGAAGTGTGAAAATACAGCCACCAGCCAGCAGGAACAGGCCCCTTAGAGGAGCCTTTACACCCTCACAGCTGTATCAAAAGCTCAACCCATGAGCCCCCAGATTAAGCTGTCAGAGCCACCCCCCACCTCCCAGAGCCCTGAAAGCTTTAGACAAGAGCAGCTCCTGGCTCTCCTGCTCTTGCCTCTAAATCCAACAATTCTGAATAGATGGACAGATGGACAGACAGTAAGCAGTGCAGGCAAAGACATCCTTCACTAGGTGGAAAGGTGGGCTACAAGGTAGAACAAGCCCAAAGCTGTATGAGCACAACTGCATGGGTTGCAGATAGCGGTAGGGGTAGAAGCAGAAGCCAAGTGCTTCTGCTGTTGCCATTGCTGAACATGTCATGTAACCATACCTAGACTCACACACTCACTCTACCAACCTATAAAATACAACACAAATATGCACAAAAGACATACTAAAAATAGAAGAAAGCAGAAGAAAAGAAGACGACCAAGTTTTGCACATAAGTACAACTAGGAAACAGTAAAGATGGGATGAGCACAGGTTAGATGGACAGAAACATGCTCAGAACCTGATATCAAATACTCAGATGTATGCTGGACACCAGCCACCTGCGAGCAGAGAGGGCATCTGCTGCAGGCCCTCCTGCCTTCCCCGTCATCTCTGATCAGCAGTCTGCCATGGCCAGCAGGACCAGCTGCACCCAGCCAGCAGAGACAGCAACTGCCATCAGGCGCCCAAGACTGCAGCACCGGACACACATTGGGGTAACAGAGCTCAGACTTTAACACTGACTGATTTGGATCAGACATTTGCAGAGTATCCTGCTTGCACTGGAGAGAAAACACAGACCTTAAAGGCTACACAGACTTTCCGAGCAACTAGTTTCTCCATGGCAGTCAGCATGACCGGGTAACGGATTTCTTTCCCTTCACTATCCCGTTCAACTTTTCCATCCAAAGCAGGGGATTTGCGAGCCTCAGCGTGGGCATAGTCCGGCCCCACAGTGTATACCTGGGAAGAGAAATAGGTGAATCTGACATAACCAGCTATACTGACTGCAGCTTCCAGAAGGTGTTTCTACTGCAGACGTAGAGAGAAGAACAACAAATGGTCTCATACTCCTCCTGTTACAACTTACAGAACACCTGCTCCCCACTTTGGGATCCAGGCTGCACAGTCAGCACCTCACAAACACTCCAGAATCTAAGTAGGACTAAGCAGGACTGCCCAGCTTTCAGGAATTCCAGGCCTGCTGAAGGATGGAGCTAACCTAGACTCTTCCTTACCTTCACATCAGTGCCATCCGTAGGCATAAATTCCTCATAAATGTATGAGCCTGTCTTCCTCACACTGCTCTCTGGGGAATACACGCTACTCCGGCTGCCAATCTGAAAGTACAGAATAAACACCTCAAGGAAGAGCATGGAGCTCCTTTTCTTAGATGGAAGAACAAAAAGAGTAAGTTTCATTGCACATGCCAAGAGTTAGCAGAATGCCTCTCAGAACCCCCACCTATTCCAGCACACTTATTTATATAGGACAAAAGAGACTCCAAAACTCAGCCTCTTCCAGGCTTTAAAGACAAGAAAAGTTATTACAGACCATTAGGTCGACTCCAATCACTACAAGGATATGGAACAAAAAACAGTGGCTAAGGACCTAGAAAGAAAGACACCAAGCTAATAATCAAATGAGAATAAAGGATGATGGGCAATAATCAGAGCAATTTAACTTCCTTCTCAGACAGTTGACTGATCTTATGGGTACAGGGTGATATTGTTTTCATTTTTAGTAAAGCTTTGGATACAACCTCAAGTGGCATGTCTGCACATTACCTAAGGAAACAAGCCATTTATTAATAGCAGATACATAACTGATTGGAGAAAAGATACACCACAGCTATTAGCTGTGTGCTGGCAAAGTGGAAGTGGCTAAGGGCAGATGCCCTGTGCAATCTATGAATGAATACCTCATTTAACATGCTTTCAAGCTACACTAAGCTGAGAAGGGCAACAATGATGCTAGAGGACAGGAACATAAATTTAAAAAAAATTATCTCCATAAACTGAGGAAGTGATTTGGAAAAAACAGCTCAAAAAAAAAACCAGAACACAGCTCTGTGACTGCTAGACAGGACACAGGTCAAACAGGGGAAGGCAAAGTCAGCACTACCACTAAAATATGTCCTTCTGCAATTCCCAGATAGATGGGGTTGAACTAGAAGTTCTAAGGTGTAGATCTCCCCAGCACAAACCTTTCCTTTCCCCTCCACCTGCCCCAACACTCCTTCCTGAAGCCACATGCGTTTCAGAGCCACGTATCTGTTGGTTCCAGCACCAAACCTGGAGTGCCCCTCCTCACCTTCCGAAAGAGCCGCTGGCTGCCCCCACCCGCTGACGTCGGGTAGTAAATATACACATTATGGTCTTCAGCACTGACAGGCTTCTCTACAAATGGCTTTGGGAAAACAGCTCCATTTACCTCCACGTGGTCCTCTCCTTCCACCAAGTTGCACTCTGGAGACAAAGCACAGCAGCAGCACTTCAGGAAAGGGTGCAACAGCCCCAGTGCAGAGCTGAAGCCCTTCAGTCCTGGCCCGGCAGGCAGTTCTGCTGTTGGGATCTTTGTTCACAAAAAACAACAGACTTGTGAATCAGGCCTCTCCAAACTGATTGTCAGTAACTGTTCCCTGCAGAGTGTCTCAAATAGCGCAGTACACGACAATGGCTTTCGGTAGAGCCTGGACACTGACCTTCTGGTCTATCAGGATCTCGATTGAGCACAGCATAGCGGGGCAAGTCTATTCCCTCTTCTTGAAGGATCCGATACACTTCACGCCTGTAGAGGACAGAAACGGATAGTCTAGAATGTCCTCAGTACGTGCCAAGGGAAAGGCTTTATTCCCACAGATGAAGAACAAAGTCAAATGAACACAAAAAATCCTCAAGGTCCCCTTCCTTCCCATCTCACTCATTTGCTTGTGGCCAGGAAGACAAAGTTTGCACAGCATGCTGAGGAGAAGAATCACACAAAGGAAGAGCGAAGGTGCTTTAGTGAATCACACACACCTACCTGTCCTGGATATAATACTGCATGTCAAGGTCATTAATCAAAAACGGCTTGCACAGCTTGGCATAAGCAACTGCTTTATCCAGAGGGAATCCTGAAATACAAAGGCAGGGAGTGGAAAATGAGTGGAAGGTCCCTTGCCCAGATCTCAAGTATGCTAAAGCCTGCCATGGACTTTTTACCTTTGGAATGGAAGGATATAAGGCAGTCACAAGAGGGCCAGTTCTCCACCGGTTCATTCAGGATAACATCTTCCCCCATGATCACCACTGTGATATACTCAAACTTGCACAGACGCTCCAGAATCTGTGTCATGGGCTTTGATTTGGACTTTTTGGTCATGGCACAGATTCCAACCACAATCTGACGTTCAGGTGGCTAAAGGAAGACAGAGATCAGTTTAGTACTAAGGCACTAAATTTTTAGGACTAAGTACTAAATTCAATAAATTTACTTTAAAAAAAGTACTAAATTTCAATAAATTGAATTTAAACTATAACAATATAGAAATTCAGAACAAACATAGAATGCATGACATCCTTGTCTCTAAATTGGAGAGACATCAATTTGATAGGTGGACCACTTGGTGGATAAAGAACTGGCTGGACGGCTGCATGCAAAGAGTTGTGGTCAATGGCTCAATGTCCAGCTTGAGACCAGTAATGAGTGATGTCCCTCAGGGATCGGTGTTGGGACCGGTCTTGTTGAACACCTTTGTTGGTGACATGGACAGTGGGATTGAGTGTGCCCTCAGCAAGTTTGCCGATGACACCAAGCTGTGTGGTTCGGTTGATACGCTGGAGGGAAGGGATGCCATCCAGAGGGACCTTGACACACTTCTGAGGTGGGCTGATGCCAACCTTATGAAGTTTAACTATGCCAAGTGCAAGGTCCTACACCTGGGTCAGAGCAATCCCAGGCACAGCTACAGGTTGGGCAGAGAAGAGATTCAGAGCAGCCCTGCGGAGAAGGACTTGGGGGTGCTGGTCAATGAGAAAATGAACATGAGCCGGCTTCAGTGTGTGCTCGCAGCCCAGAAAGCAACCGTATCCTGGGCTGCATCAAGAGGAGCGTGACCAGCAGGTCGAAGGAGGTGATCCTGCTCCTCTACTCTGCTCTCGTGAGACCTCACTTGGAGTACTGTGTGCAGTTCTGGTGTCCTCAACATAAAAAGGACATGGAACTGTTGGAACAAGTCCAGAGGAGGCCACGAGGATGATCAGGGGCTGGAGCACCTCCCGTATGAAGATAGGCTGAGAAAGTTGGGGCTGTTCAGCCTGGAGCAGAGAAGGCTGCGTGGAGACCTCATAGCAGCCTTCCAGTATCTGAAGGGGGCCTACAAGGATGCTGGGGAGGGACCCTTCACTGGGAACTGTAGTGATAGGACAAGGGGTAATGGGTTAAAACTTAAAACAGGAGAAGTTTAGATTGGATATAAAGAATAAGTTCTTTACTGTGAGGGTGGTGAGGCACTGGAATGGGTTGCCCAAGGAAATTGTGAATGCTCCATCCCTGGCAGTGTTCAAGGCCAGGTTGGACAGAGCCTTGGGTGACCTGGTTTAGTGTGAGGTGTCCCTGCCCATGGCAGGGGGGTTAGAACTGGATGATCTTAAGGTCCTTTCCAACCCTAACTATTCTATGATTCTATGATTCTATGACTGCGGGTTACCCATCACAAAACCATGGCTTCAAACCATAAGCTGAGACACTGGAAGTTACTGCACTGACTTGCAAAGTCAAGTCTCCACAGCAAAAACATCTAGGAAATGAAAGGGTTTCCAAATCCTTCACCGCACCTGATAAATAGCTCCACTGAGTATGAAGGTACACAACACTGCATGGGTTTGAACAACCCACTTGCAACGGAGACTCTGGGTACAGAGGCAACAGAAATGACACTGCACTGGTGTATTGTCCCAGCAATTTGTACAGCCAGCAGCAACGTCCCTGCTGCATGCAGGTCTCATACAGAACACCAAATGTAACATTTAACATGATGCTAAATAGGGGCCAAAAGCAGTCAAGAGATGGAGATCATTCTCCTTTCTGCATCCTGTTCCTAGAGATTATAGAAAAGAATAAATGCTTCCTTTCTGCAGACACAGCTCTGCCCTTTTGACAATTTCCAGAACTTGTCTCAGAAATTTCCCTGGTGATACAGGAAGGTTTATGGGAGCGTCAAGGTTAAGTTGCTAGGGCAAAGATATCTGCTGTTGCACCTGAAAAAGACCTGCAAGCAAAGAGGCTGGGATTGCTGCAGCATGAGGAGTGAGCACAGCAGCACAGTGATGCCACACAGCCTGTGCCACATCCCCAGGAGTCCCAACTGCCCCCAGCTTCAGCAGCAACCACACAAACCCTGGCTGAGACCCAGGAGTCGTGCACAGACCCTCCAACCCAGAATACCAGCACCTCCTTACCGACTCCTCCTCTTCATCATCTTCAAAGAAATCTGTTTCATTTGTCTTCATGTTTGATCCCAGAAAGTCCGTTTCATCATAACTGGAACCGACAACAAACCTGGGAATGGAGTTTTCTCCCTCACTGGAGGTCGTCAGGGACGACATTGCAGCTCCGGTGGCCAACCATTCCGCTCTGGAATCCCAGCATGCAGAAAAGGAGAGAGAAGGTCAGAGGCAGGGTGAGCCAGGGCCAGCCGTGCTACTGGAAGCAGTGATGGTGGGGAGAGCAGGGACTTGTCTGGCTTGAGTCAGCCCAGGGATGTGTTGCCCAGCACAAAGGGGAGGAGCAGGAAGAGACCCTCGGGGGGGAGGGGATCAGTATTCAGGATCATTTTAGATGGGCAGCTCCATTGTGCAGTTAACCCCTTTACACTGACGGGCAAAGGGACAGTGTCACCGCCAGTGCTGAAATCACATCAAACTTACAATTATGCATGCTCCAAGCCACTGTCTAAATCATGGAAGCGGACAGTGGACACTCTCACAGGCTCGTACACCCAAAGACATCAACTGGGACTCCACAAGTTAGGAAAAAGCTTAGGGCAGTGACGGTGACTTCCCAATTGCCAATTTTCATCCTTTCAGCTCAAGAAGACCTACAGTAACAGAAAGATTCGTTTGAGAGGCGCATGAGTATGCAGGGAGGAGGGAAAGAGCCAACTCTTTGGGAGGGAAAGAGGACACAAGAGAAAGCATCAGCAACAGTCTGGGTTGCAGGTCAGGGCTCCTGAGTTTGCAAACTGGCTCCGGTTTACTCTATGACCACAGAAGCTGATTAGCGGGATACAAACACCAGGAAAAAAAGGAGAGTACCTTGCAGTGTGACCTACAGCAGCAGCACTGCCTGCCACAGCAGCAGCCAGGTTTGAATACACCATATGCATGCCCTGCACACACCAAGGACACAGCTGCTCACCTCTGACCATAGCTGCACACACATAATGTCACACTGTTGCCCTTCACTGTGTTTTCCCCAACTGGAAAGTGGCAAAAAGCATTCCTCCCATGCAAGTGCAATCTTGAGAAGAGGGCATTGTGAGCACCTCATGTTATTACATACTTCCAAAAAATGGGCATGAGACACTATCACTGCTTCTCATGCTCTCATATGCCTTCCAGCATCCCCCAGACCAAGTCCCTGAGTTTCCCCCCCTGTTGAGCATGGTTCCCTTTGCTGCCAGCACACAGCAGGAGGCTGCACTGCCACGTACAGTTGTGAGCTCCCAGTGCTCTGGCAGCTCCTCTCCCCTGAGCAGGGCCACCGCCTGCCAGCAGCATGGGTTTATGGTAGGCAAGAATCCCTTCGCCAGGAACACGGGTGGGATGGGCAGGAGAAACACAGAGCAATCCAGCCGCTTGTGAAATTGCCTTGGAAATAAGGGACAGAAGAAAGCATGCCTGCACCCAGAAAGGCTGCACACGCTCCCCAAATGGACAAATGCGACAGGTAAGCACTCAGAGAGAGCTGGAGCAGAAGCAAACCCTATGTCCCACAGCTGCGCTCCCAGGCACTGGCTTGCCAGCAAGCCTGTCCGTTATCACACTGGATCTGCTGGAGGAGCCGACACCAACCCAACAAGAACCAGAGGTGACAGAGCGAGCCCGGACTTTGCACCTAGGCAAGGCCGCCCGGGTCCGCCTGGCTCTAGCACACGTTGGTGCTCAGTGCCACCCGCTCCTGCACAGGCCTTGGGCACCGCCAGCATGCAGAGAACGCTGTAATTCACCACAAGTACTCTGCCAGCGGGAGCAGCAGCTCTGGCCCGTCAGAGCACACAGGCACCTTATGTGTGCTCCACACAGCTCTGCTTTCACATGAGGACATGAACAGGATTCCTGACATGCTCAGGAACCATTTCCACTCCTGTGCCCTGCTGCCAGTGCAGAATAAGCCCTTAGCAGCTCAACGGCTGATGATTTAATGAAGTAAACCTGCAAGGAGAGGAGGAGGGTTGTTTTCTCCAACCCCTTATGGCCCTCCCTCCTGGAAAAAACAGATCAAGCAGCAGGAAAACCTTTGCCCTAAGAAATCGTTGAGTTCTCTACATCCCTGCTCCTAGCCCAGAAAAACCCCTCTGCCTTATCTGTAGCTATTTCTAGAGACCATGACACACCACACTCAAACCAGGCAAAAATCTGGAGTCTTGCTGAAGCCAACAGCCACTGATGCATAAGGCATGTGCCTGGTGTTAACAGGGAAAGCCTCATGAGCTCAGGTAGCCTCTAGTGTGAGGAAAGGGAGAGGGTATAATGAAAACCTTTTAAAGTTTCTCTTTAAAGTAGAACCCTTACCTGACTAGATTCATTGCAAGATTGACCACAGACTCTTGATGAAACAGAGTTTTTATCTACAGGCATAACCAAGGCAGGTAAAATTCAGACAGCCTGTTGCTGTTAAAGGGAAGCAGGCAAATGGAGGTCTATCCTGAGCTACAAAGCTTTTGGCCATTACCAAAGGCCAGTAACATGAGGCGTTGTCCCCATGCCTGATTCAGCTCCAGTGCTGGGTGCCAAGAGAGTCCAACTTCCCTCACAGCAACGGCAGCAGCGAGTTCCTGCAGGGTGCTCAGCCCACACCACCACCACCATTACCTCCTTTCTTCAAACCTAGAGCTATGAGAGGCAATGACAGCTTGTGATGCTGACAGCTCTGCACCATCCTCACTGCTTCCTGAGCTAACTGCTCCTAGAGGTCATACATCCAGTCCAGTGCCTACTTGCAGAGAGTGCTATAGGTCTTACCTTTCACTAATCACAGCAAGCAAATTAAGTGTTAATAGCGCTGGCTGTATAGTCCAAGAGAGACATTTACATGGCTCTGACACACACACACATAAAGGTAAAGAAGGAATATTCAGGCTTGCTGGTCCCATCGCAGCTACACAAGGAAGTACACACCAGTGGCTGCAGTTAAAGACATTCTTGAACTTCCTTCCCAGAAGGGCAGCTATGATCTGCACAATCATACTGAAGGCTACTATAACCACCTATAGCAGCCAGAAGCTGCTGACCCACAACCTGGAACTGAGACATAGACCTTGCCTCTTTGTGTCCTGGGACTAATTCAGCTCCTTAGACCACCCTGTATTAGTGATAACAAATTAAGTTTAGTGAGCTGTTTTCTGGTTCCCCAGCAGTTCATTCTGGCACTGTTCAGATGAGGATGTTCACGGAGTAGAGAGACTTGTTCTGTGTGCCCCACTTCTGAGGTACCAGACGTGAGAGAGAAGGTGACATGACCAGGTCTCGTATAACTCTGTACTCAGTGTGGCACTGGCCACTAAAAAGAGTGTGCTTGGGCTGTCTTTTGTTTCATTTAGTTTTCAAACGCCTGATTTCAAGGCGCAGTCCCCACAGAGGGGGCTGGAGGATGAGGACTGCAGCAGCTGAAGGAGGCTCAGCAAGTGGCTGACAGCCACCGGCGGGACAAGAGGCAGCTCTAGGAGCAGAGGCCAGGCCTTTGCTCCCCAGGGAGCACTGGGAGGGAGGCCCCAGGAGTACAGGTACCACCTGCAGATAACAACCAACCTGAAAGGCTGGTCAGCGAAACACCTTTGCCCAAAGTGACTCCCACAGCCACAAGGGCTGTTTGTAGTAAGGGCAATTACATACTTACTTACAAAAGGTAAAAGCTGTACTCTTATCATACACACTTAATTGCTTCAGAAGAAAAAGAACACCTATTCCAGAGTTAATAATTAAAAACTCTTTGGAGGTGGTGTGTGAAAGCAAGCTCTCTCTGTTCTGTTAACAGAGGTTCAGCATGTTCACAACCAGGAAGCTGAAGTCCAGCTTCTAATCGTAAGTTCTGGCCATTCGAGCAGCACTTCTGGGAACTCCCAGTCCGTGGACATCTCCAGGACCAGCCCGCGATGGTGGAAGCACTGTGGCTGCCTGGCCAGGAGCTGCTCTGCTACACAATACCCTGCAAGCTCACAACACCTTTATTGCTTCTGCGCCGGAGTGAGCGCTGTGCTGCTCACAGCACCTGCGGCGCTTCTTGTCTTATGAGGTCGTTTCTAATGAGGTTTTTTAATGAGATCGTTAAGTGTGAAACTTCACAGCATCACAATGTACCTGAGACATAACGAAGGTTCATCCGCCCGTGCCTCCCGGGCCTTCCCTCGCCCCAAGTGCGATGCAGACACAGCCCTGACCTGCCCGCTCGGGGAGAGGGAGGCCGAGGCAGTGACTGCTTCCCCAGGGCCGCTCCTTCAGCCGGGCGGCACTGACATGGTCACGGTCATGCCAACCCGGAGGCCGCCCGTTCCCCGTGACACCGCCCGGAAGGGGCTGCCGGGCCCGCTCAGCCACCGCCCCACGGGCCCTCCTGGCCAGAAACGGCGGACGCTGGGCCCGAGAGCCGCGGCCGGGCCGGGCCAACCGGGTGGGCCTGTGGGCGGCAGGCCTGCGGGAGCCGCCGATGCCACCTACCCTGCACCCCCCGGCAGTCACCGACGAGCAAGGCCCAGCAGCTCTGCGGCCGGATCCCCCCCCTTTTCCCTTCCCTGGCCCAGCGGCCCCGGGCCCGGCGCAGCTTGGACGCCCCAGCACCCCGCGGACGCCCCAGCACCCCTCGGCGACAGCAGGGGGCGCGACGGCGGGAGCCGCCATTTCCCTCCGCTCACCTGCGGCCTCCGAGCGCACCCTGCGCCGCCGGCGCTGCCGCCGGCCAATCACGACCTGCTGACGGCCGAAACCAGCCAATGGGCGGGCAGAAGGGCGCGGCCTGCCGAACGCCGACAGAGGGTGGTGTGGCGGCCCCTGGCGGCGGCGGTCGGCGCTACGCGGCCGGGTGTGCCGCGCGCACGTGGGGCGCGAGCCCAGCGCCGGGCACCGGGTCCCGCGTTACCACGGCAACCGCGCCGCGTGCACCGCCCCCGCTGCCGTTCCCGTACCGCGGGGTCCGCAGCGCTCCCTGCCCCGCCCCTGTGAACCCGCTGGTGCCTCGGGGCCGCCCTCCCTACCCCGGCGTGTGGGTCCCGAGGAGGGAGCGCCCGGCACCGAGCAGCGGCACAGAGCGCGGTGGGGTGGGGGTGCCGGTGACCGCCGCCCGCGCCAGACCGGGCCTCCAGGAACCGTCCGCCGGCCCCGCGACACATCCCGGGCCGCATCCCACGCGTGGCTCCAGGCCGTCCGGAAGCCGCGTCCGCCGCGCCCGGCTTCAAGTGCGCGGACTTTCCTTGGCCTCCCCTCCGCCGCCGCGAGCCGCTCTGTGCCGCTCCGAGCCCGACCCGGGGCGCGCGGGTGTCCGGGGCTCGGTGCGCGGCCCGGCGCGGGCTCGGGCGCAGCCGCCCCCCGGCGCTGTCCGTCTCGCGGTGCTGAAGGCGGCGGCGGCCCCGGGGAGGGGCGGGGCGGGGCCCGCGGCAAGCAGGTGGCGGTGCCTCGCGCCCCCCCGTGCCCGGCCGCTCTCCGCCTCCGCGCACCCTCCCGCTGCCGCCGTTCTCATTCCAGCTCCCGTTCCCATTCCCATCACGTCCCGCTCCCTGCCGCGCCGCTTCGCGATGGCCGGCACCTTCGCTCGCGCGCTGTCCACCCGCCGCTCCGCCGGCCTCCTGGCAATGGTGGGCGCCGGCTCTGTCGCCGCCGGCTTCCTGCTCGCCCGGGACCCGGTCAGCGCCGGACACCGGCAGCGGCGGCGTTACCCGCCCAGGTACTTGCGGGAGGGCGGCGGGCAGGGGCCGGTCCCTGCGGCACCGACGCCGGGGAGGGCGCGGGGCTGTCCCCTAGAGGGGGGGTCCCGGGTGCGGCGGGGCGGGGGCTCTGCTCGTCCGGGGGATGGGGGTGACCGGCACGTCCCGGGGCCCCGGCCGCCGGCGGCGGGGGCTCGGCCGTTTTGGACGGAGCCGCCCAAGGGCACCGGTGCCGCCGCGGAGAGGCCTCCGCGCCCTCCCCGAGAGCTGGGCCGCCCCAACCACCGCCCCAACCACCGCGACCCGCACGGGACCCGCCCTGAGCCGGGGCCGCGGGGCCTCCGCCAGCGCATCCCCCTGCCCACCGCCCGGCTCCCCGGCACCGTCCCAGCGCTGCCGGCAGCACCGGGACAAGCCGCTGCCCCGCAGCATGGGGCGGGAGGGAGCGGGGGGCAGCAAGGGCTTGCCAGTGGGGCTGGTGTCCGAGGGACTCTGTGAGCTGCTGGGGCAAGGGACGACAAAGACCAGGCTTGACGCCGTTGTGGCAGGAGCCAGGGGACACTTGCCAGCGTCCTGGTGGGAACAGGATGGAGCAGAAAGACTCATTCTCTCCTCCTGGCCAAGCACCTGGGAGCTCCGCCTGCAGGAGCCGGTGTCAGGACAGAGCTGGAGGCTCCTGGGCAGCCCCCCGGGGGCTGGCAGCAGCTCCTGGCCTGGCCTCATCTGGCTGTACCAGCCTTCCAAGCGCCAGCCTTGGGGATAGGGACTTCTCTATTCAACAGAAAGGTTTCCTGGCAGGTCCTCACTCTTCCGTCTCGGGCAGTTTGTAAAGGGAGAAGTGGAGGTGCCCGCAAGGGCTGACCAGGCAGCCCCCAGCCTGCGGGCAGATTTTGGATACAGATGAGCCCTGGGATGTGTGATCAGGACCTGTGGGATGTGGGCATGGAGCCAAGCTGGGCCAGGCAGGTGCCTGCAGGGCCACGGCCTGGCTTAAGCATGCTTTTGAGGGTAATGCTGGCTCTCCAAGAGCCCTTGCCCTAATTACAGAACCTATGCCTGATCTCTTAAGCCAGATAAGTGTCACAGCTGCAGAGCAGAGCCAAGGTTCAAGCACCAGCACAGAAGGCCTTGTGTTACTCCCCCTTTGAATCACTCTTGTGAAGGGCTGCCCAGGGACCCTGGCTGGGCCACCAGCACATGGGGTGCTTTGGGGCTGGAGGCTGAAGAGGTGCTGGCGGGTCCTGCTCACTGCCCAGCCCTGAAGAGCATGGGGGGCCAAGGCGTAGGATGAGACTGAAGGCAGGAGCTGCCTGCACCTCACAGGCCCTGAGCAGGGGAGGAACAGGGCCAGAATGGGAGAGGGACATGATGGCCACCAGCTGGTTCTTCCTTCTTGCCCCAGCACTGGCTGCTCAGTCTGGCACAGCTCAGTCAGGTCAGGAAAGCGAGGAGTGGGATTTCCTCCTCATCTTGATGCCGGTGGAGGTGGTGCACAGGGAAGAAGCAGAGTGGGGAAGGAGGCAGCACATTACTGCTCCAAACACATGCAGCCGCTGCAATCCCTGCACCAAACACTGTGCAGTCGGAGAGCGGTGAGGCGCTGCATTGCAGGCTGAGAGCCATGCTCGTGCAGAAGCTATGTGGTGAGAGCAGTGCTGAGGCTCAGAAAGGAGGGGACAGAAATGGAGCCAGTTGGAAGAGTGATGAAGGCTGGATATTACTGTTTATTCGCCTCCAAAGAGGTGAATAAGCAGTGGGGAAGGAGGGGCTTGGGTGAGTCTGGAGGAGGGGGTGAAATCAAGGTAGGGAATGTCTCTGAGAAGCTCTAAAATGAGCTTCCTGGGAGGGTCTGTTCAACTGGGCATGGTTTTTTAAGGGTGCTGACAATGGAAAAGAGCTTGGACAGAGCCCCAGGAACGAGCCACAGCATCCACTCTGCAGGGTTCAGTCACCCACGGTGATTGTGCTCCTCTGCTCTTTTAGTTAGACAACAGGAGACACTGGCAACAGCCTTAAGGGATCAGAGCATCGCTGCTTGTCATTTCACTGCTTCTCACTGCACTGCGGTGCCAATGGCCACCCTGGGAGGCTCGGGCGCTCCCCCCGGGAGAGATGTGGGCACGGAGGTGCCAGCTGCAGTCCCACACGGTGCCTCGTTTGGACGGCAACGCCGGCGCTCCTGCCAGAGTGTCTCCACACAAAGCTCAAGCACCGTCCTCCTGCAGAGCACAGCGTGGGCTGCAGTGCCTGCAGCAGCCTGAGCACCACGCACCGCGCACACCCCACACAGACCCCATGCACCCCACACACCCCACGCACACCTCCCATGCTCCCACACACACACACACACCCCCCATGCACCTCACACACCCCACACCATCAGCGTGAGCCTCCACAGAGCTGCTGACGCCAGGGAGGGCACTGGGGGCTATGGATCATGGTGCAGAGCCTCGGGGGAGATGCAGGGGGCTCCACTCCCGGGGAGGCTGCTCCTGGGGAATCACCTCCTCGTGCAAGGACAGGGAGGGCAGAGGCTCCGGGCATTGCCCTGCTCATCCTGACCCCCTCCAGCTTAGCTTAAGAGCTCTAAGGAAGGCTGAAGAGAAACTCCCCAGATTTGCCGGCTGTGATTCAGGGATGTTCTGGGGAACATGCATCCGGAGCGGGAGCAAAATGAGCACTGCAGCAGGCACAGACCCTGCAGGCAGGGATGGAGTGTCAGGGTTTTGGACTCCGATACCGCGGTGACAGTTGGGACTGCCCGTAGCAGACAGCATGTATAAACCTGCTGCAGTCTCCTGCTCACTGGGAGTGAGCTTGCTTCCCTTAGCAACCTTTGCTGGCTTTCTGGACATAGTCTGCTGCCACCAGGGTGGAAAGTGCAGCAGGCTGTGCTCCCGGCAGCACTGGCTGTGCTGCAGGCAGAGGAGGAACTTGGCCAAGTGTCCCATTCTGAGCAACAAATGCTTTTTATGAGAGTGTGTCTCCCCGGGGAGACATGGGTCCACAGCCAGCCGGCAGCAGGGGCAGAAGCAGGGGGGAGGCTGGGCAGGCTGTGTCCACTATCAGATGAGTCAGCTTCTGAACTGGAGCATCTCTACATGGCATAGATGTGGGTGGGCTGGGGGAGCAGCCCTTGGCCTGCACGGCTTGGGATGAGTTCCAGCCTGGAGCAAATGCCTCCTTGCGCTGGTCCAGGCTACAGCTGCCAGCGCTTTCCTACGCAGAGCAGACCCAAGCCCTACCTCCCTTTCTTTCTGCAAGACGCAGGAAGCCACGAGCAGCAAGAGCCGTAGGCGAGGGGCCAACGCACATTCCTGGTCCTGCAGACGCAGCAAGGAGGCATCAGCGCTCGGCTCCGCAGCACCAGGACCCAGAGCAGGACCTGAGCACCGCGGGGTGCCAGAACTTGCTGCTGTGATGGCAGCCGGCTGCTGCTCCCACCGGCCCAGCCCCACACCAGCCCCGTTACCTCCTCTTGCACAGGGGTGACCCGTGCCCAAGCTGCGCCTCCCCCAGGGCAGTGCCCCTCCAGGCACAGGCCACCAGCCAGGACTCCTGGGCTGACACGGGCCAGTCCTGACCCACTATGGCAACAGAGGCACCACCTCCAGCAGGAGGGATTTGGCCAAGGAGAGCACTGTCGGGTCCTGCCCTGCCAGCCCCACATGAATGCAGAACAAGCCCAAAGCCCAGCTAAAGTGGGAATGAGGTCAGGGGATGGCCTCCCACTAAGCTGATTAGAGGAAAGCATACCCCTAATACAATAAACTGCGCCGGAGCAGTGCGGCTCCCACCGGCTGCAGATTGGGGTCAGCCAATCTCCTGCCCCACAGCATCCAGGCTGTGGGGAATGGGGCCCGGGGCCTGGCCAGTGATTGAGCACGCAGGGCCCCACCTGCTTCTGCCTCCCAAACCCAGTGCACACACAGCCCCAGTGCTGGGCAGCACCATGGAGGAGAAGGGGATGAGACCCCCGGCAGCTCTGCACTGCCTCCTGCTAGCCCCGGCTGGAGCTGGGGCTGGGGCTGGCGTGGGCACCACTTGCCCAGCAAGAGCATTCCCAGTGCCAGGCCCTGGTACATGGCTGATAAGGAGCCGCACCCAAACAACCAGCCCAGATTTGTTCATGGACTCTTGTCCTTGTGGCATTGTCAGCCCTCGCCTAGGCTGCTCCCTGCCCATGCTGCGCAGTGCCTCTAGCTGCTTTTCCTTGGCCTTTCCTGGTGTGCACAAGCAGAGAAGCTCAGCCTCCCTGCCCAGAGCTCCTCACTCCTGCCCTGAGTCTCTATGTCCTCCAGCCCCAGAGGACTCATCAGTCTCTCCTCCTGCAGTGCTGAGTACCCCGACCTGAGGAAGCACAATAACTGCATGGCCAGCAACCTGACACCAGCCATCTACAGCAGGCTCTGTGACAAAGCAACCTCAAATGGCTGGACCTTGGACCAGTGCATCCAGACGGGCGTTGACAACCCTGGCCACCCCTTTATCAAGACTGTGGGCATAGTAGCTGGTGATGAAGAAAGCTATGAGGTGAGTGGCAACTCTGCCTGCGGCAGCCTGGTACCTGTGGTACATCCAGCAGCCAGGATATCAGTGCCCATCTCCTGCTGCCCAGACCGGGCAGCTGCAGAGGCCCCTTGGCCAGCCCCAGTGTGTCTCTGCAGGACACGGGGCTCCTTCAGAGCAGCTGCCCTGGAGCCCTGCATCATCCTCCTCCTCCTTGCTGGGGCAGCAGCGGCCCCATGGATTGCTATTGCATTGGATGGCAAGACCCACCATGGCCCCAGCCACCCTCTGTAGCTCCCCTGCTGCCACATCCCCCATGCTGGCAGCAGGGCCATGTCTGTGGGGCGCAGGGTCTGCATGGTGCCCATCATCCTGCTCGCTTCCAGGTGTTTGCTGACATATTCGACCCCGTGATCCAGGAGCGGCACAATGGCTTCAACCCACGCACCATGAAGCACTTCACAGACCTGGACGCCACAAAGGTGAAGGAGCTGGGCACAGGGAGCCCTCCCTGGGCCTCGGGGACAGGGTCCCTGCCAGCACCAGTGTCCTCCCATAAGTGCCCCATGGCTCTTGTCTGTTCCAGATCAAGTTTGGCCACTTCGATGAGCGCTATGTCCTCTCATCCCGGGTCCGGACCGGGCGCAGCATCCGCGGGCTGAGCCTGCCGCCAGCCTGCACCCGTGCCGAGCGGCGGGAGGTGGAGAAGGTGACTGTGGAGGCACTGAATGGCCTCACGGGAGACCTGTCGGGCCGGTACTACCGCCTCAGCGAGATGACAGAGAAGGAGCAGCAGCAGCTCATTGATGTGAGTCAGTGCAGCTCCTGGACGGCCAACCCAGAGCCCATGAAGCAGGACCCCTTCCCTGGTGTTGCTCCTCTGGGAGGCCATATCCTCCCTTCCCAGTCCCATTGCCCTATGGGACCAGGACCCCTTCCCAGTGAGGCTGCTCCTTGGTGCAGGGAGTGTTCATGTGCTGCTCAGCCCTCCCATGCCAGGGAGGATGGAGCTCATTGAACACCACCTCAGTAGCTCACAGCCCCTCCAGCTCTTGCCCCATGTCCCTGCCCATGCCCAGGGGAAGGCAGGCTTGTGGTACATGGCTGGTGCCCTACCGGCCCCTGGAACAGGGTGGGCTGTGCACCAGCAGTCTTGTGCCTCCCTGGCCAGGAAGGCAGGGACCACTGCCCACAGATAGGGACAGCAAGTGAGCTCTCCCTGCCTGGGACAGCTGTGGTGCAGTGGGACAGGGTGCCCTGGCACTAGCTGTGCAGCCCTGGCAAGCCCGCGCACTCTGCCTCCCTCCAGGACCACTTCCTCTTCGACAAACCAGTGTCCCCGCTCCTGACAGCAGCAGGAATGGCCCGGGACTGGCCCGACGCCCGAGGGATCTGGTGAGGATCTGCCCTGGCACCAGGCAGTCATCAGGGCAGAAAGGCTAGGGCGATGCTGCTGCTCCATCAGGCTGCCCCAGCCCCGCCACCACGTTTCCCACACCAGCCACACCGCAGACCCAAGCACACACAGCACCAGTGCTCACCCACGGCTCTGAGCCAGACCTGGGAGCCCCTCGTGAGCTGCAGTCAGCAGCCACCCACTCCATGCACAAACCAGACCATCCTCCTGAAAGTGGAGCTTAGGAGCCAGCCACTGCTGTCGGTGCTGTCCATTCTCACCATCCTGTAGTGTCTTGCACTCTAGGCTGCCAAAACCCTGTAACTGCCTTCTGCTGCCCAGGCAATCCCCAGTGCTCCTTCTGTCCCCAAACTTATCCTGCCATGATGTCATCTTACTGCTCGCCCCAGCATCTATCTCTGCACAGCCATGCAGCATCCATCACTCACCTGAGGTGACAGCCAGCTCTCACCCTCGCTGGCACAGCACCTTTATAGCAGCTTCATGGAGAACAGTTCCACAGCACACATGGTCCCCAGCTCCAGCCACCCCTTAATCCAACATCCCAATGTGCACCCCACACCTCAGAGCCCCCTCCCGCTGCCTGCATGGTGCAGGAGCCATGTTGCTGTCCCCTGTTCAGACAGGGTTGCCACCACTCTGGCACCAAACTGCACCTCCCAAGCAGCGCTTGCCTGTACACATGGCACTCGAGCCAGCACCCATCCCCTGCAGCGGTGCATGTGGATGAACACTGGCCTGTCTCCAGGAGCATCTCCTGGCTGGCTGCCTTGCTGCTGGGCTGTGCTGTGACAATGCGCTCCCAGCCATGAGCACAGGAAGGACTGGGGGACAGCACTGGCACCATGGTCACAGGGGCAGAAGGGGCACAGCTGGGCCTGGCACGGGTGGCTGGGTGGGCAAGAGGCCTCTGCAAGCCACCAGCGCAGCCAAACACTGCCCCATTCCTAGGCACAACAATGAGAAAACCTTCCTGATCTGGATCAACGAGGAGGACCACACACGCGTCATCTCCATGGAGAAGGGTGGCAACATGAAACGTGTCTTTGAGCGGTTCTGTCGTGGCCTGAAGGAGGTGAGTGCCCGGTGGCCCCACAGCGCCCGGCCCTTGACAGGCAGCTCAGCTGGGGCTGAGCAGTGCTGCCATGCCTGGGGCTGAGCTGTGCCAAGCACTGGGCTCCCTGTGGCTGGGACTGAGTGGCCACTTGTGCCTCTATCCCAGGTGGAGCGGTTAATCCAGGAGCGAGGCTGGGAGTTCATGTGGAACGAGCGGCTGGGCTACATCCTGACCTGCCCCTCCAACCTGGGCACTGGACTGCGAGCGGGTGTCCACATCAAGCTGCCGCTGCTCAGCAAGGTATTACTATGGCCAAGTCTGTGAGGAGCCAGGCCAGGGCTGTGGGAGGTGCACGACTGCCCGGGACCCAGGAGCTCATTTCAGGTTCCCCCTGGGTCTGCTCAGGGCAGGGCTCCCCATGGGAGTTATGAGCCGCTGGCAGGGTCCTGTGAGTGGCGGGAGGGCTGCTCTGGGGAGCAGGTGGCAGCTGAGGGTCCCACTGAGCACTGACACTTTCTCTGGGCACCAGGACAGCCGCTTCCCTAAAATCCTGGAGAACCTCCGGCTGCAGAAGCGTGGGACAGGCGGTGTGGACACCGCAGCCACTGGCAGCATCTTTGACATCTCTAACCTGGACCGGCTGGGGAAGTCAGAGGTGAGTGCGAGGCAGGGCTGCTTTTGGGGAGGGAAGTTCTGGACGGCCCAATGTGCCCCAGCAGCTCAGGGGCCATGTGCCGGGGCTGGCACACGGGTGCAGTGGTGGCACCGCCTGCGCTTGGCGCCAGTGGGGCCAGCCGGAGCCTGGCTGCCCTGGCGTCCCAAGACAGCCCTCGAGTCCCAGCATGTGCTGCTGATGCAGGTGGAGCTGGTGCAGCTGGTGATAGATGGAGTGAACTACCTGATTGACTGTGAGCGCCGGCTGGAGAAGGGGCAGGACATCCGCATCCCTGCCCCATTGCCGTATGTCCGGCAGTGAGCTGGACCAAGGCAGCGCCAGCCCTGTGGGACCCATCTCCCCTCATCCCCATAGCTTTTGTTACCCCTGTGCCCAGCATGTTGCTGTATCCCGTTACCCACAACGCACCAGATCCCATAAATGTGCGCTGCGTTAGCCGTGGCTCGGTCTCCTCTTCACGCCAGCACCCTGTGCCCTGCAGAAGGGCTTGCACTCAGTTCTGGGTTCCCTGCACTGTGGAGAGCTGCTGGGGCAGACAAGGCCAGGCAGGGAAAGGTGCTCTCGGGCCACGTGCTGCTGCGGGGAGGAAGCAGAGCTCATCACTTGTGCCCATCACAGTTTATTCCTGGGATGCTCACAAAAATCATTGGGGCAGGCAGTGTAGGAGAGCCAAGGTGAAGGGCTCGGCTCTGCTCCTACCTGCAGGAGAGAAAGCACTATCAGAGCTGAGCATGCCAGCCCCAGCACTGCATGGAGGAGCTCACGTCTGCTGCTGCCTGTGCTCCAAGTGCAGTTCTGGGCAGGGGCAGCACCATCTGCCCCAGGGTAGCACAGGGCTGGGCTGGGGTCTCTGCAGGCAGTGACAATGCAGGGTGCAGTCTGGGGCTGGCCACACCACATGTATAGCAACCTGAGCACCCAGTGCTGCTGGCCAGGAGGGCCATGGACACCGCCACGAAGGGGATGAACTGTGACAGGCTGGCAAAGAGCTGGGGGTGAGACAGGATGATTTGCGGAGCAGCAGCACGGCCACAACTGCAGAACCTGCTCCCCAGACATGGGTGACGGCACGTGCAAAGCTGCGTGAGCCCCAGCTCTGGCAAGACACGGCCCCAAGCATTCAGCACAGGTCCAGTGCCACCCAGCAGTGTCCTGGGTGAGCACCCCCGTGCATGGGCTCTGCAACCGTTCACATGTTGGACCTCTGAACTCCAGCAAGTGCCTGCCATGTGCAGGGTCTACACTCCTGTGTATGGGCCGTACCCCCACATGCTGTGCACCCCCATCACACAAGCTCTGCAACCACCGCATGCAGGTTCTGAACACTCTGCCCCGTCCCAGCCCCTCTGACCCCGGTGCTGCAGGACCAGGAAGTGCTGCAGTGCTTCTGCATCACCACCAGCAACAGCCCCTGGAAGCTCCCCACTGGCACCTGCAGATAGTCCTGCGGGGCAGCTGCAGCTCAGTGCAGCTGGCAGCAGGGCCCCGGCACAGCCCTGTGCTTCGCAGCATCCCACAGATGCACCAAGGTCTCCAAGGCAGGAGCACCCTCACTCTCTTGGAGCAGGTCCCAGAGCACAGCCTGCAGAGGAGAGCAAGACTGCGCTTCGTGTCCCAGCTCAGAGCTCCTCGCCCAGTGCCTCACAGCGAGTATGGGGCAGCTTCTCCACAAGGAAGCTGACCCAGGGGCAAGGGGAGGCCTTACCCCGAGCTACAGTCCTGACACCCCAATCCAGGGCTGGCCATTAAGCAGAGCACGTGAACTGGTCCTGCTCCCACCACGCTTGCCCCGGCAGCTTCCAGATGCCAGCAGCGCTGCCCACGAAGCCTGGTTCCAGACTCCGCGGCTCCCAACCCTCCTCCGACAGACGCAGCTCCGAAGACCTCACGGACAGCCGGAACAGAGCCGTGCCGCAGGCCCTGATGCCTGCCCAGACCCAGCCCTTGCCCCTGGCCCTGCCCTGCTCCAGGCCCTGCCAGCTCACGTCGCTTCTGCCTCGCGGAGCTGCCTCCCGCATGTCTCGGCTCGGGCTGGAACCGGCTCCGCTGACGGTGCCGAGCTGTTGTGTTACTGATGCCGGGAATCCGGCGGAGGCGGTGGCAGCCGGGGCTGCGGGCATCGACCCGCCGGACTCCGAGTTTCCACCCCGCGGCGGTCCCGGAGCCGTCGGCCGCGCCCCCTGCTGGACCGGGGAGCGTGTGCGCGGTGTAACGGATCTTAAGAAAGAATTGCCGGGAGAGCTCCAGCCTCTCTGCGCTAATTCGTTCTTACAGACCCCGCTCATCCCTCCCGAGGAAAAGCTGTCCAGGGGCCGGTACACCGAGCCCGTAATCCACGGCGTTCCCAGAGCCAGGCCTCCCGGTGCCTGGTGGGAGCCGGTGTCCCAAGGCCACTGCTGCTGCTGCTGCTGCTGCTGCGGGGCAGACGCTCCCGCAAGCTGCCCTCAAGCTGCCGGTGGAGGATCCAGTGAGGGAGCCCAGGGGCGCCTCGATGCAGTTTCTCTGGGTGGTGGGGTCTTGCTGCGGTTGATGTTGAAATAGAGCAGAAACCTTCCTGTGCTTCCAGAGACCTGTGTAGAGACCAAGCAGCTCCTGAGGCTCTGCCTTCTCCTCTGCCTGTAGGGGTGGGAGCACAGCCTGGGGGGCGCTGAACACCGAACGAGACCTATCCAGGCAGCGCCCTCCAGACATCAGCAGATGGGACACTGCGGCAGGAAGAGGGGGAAAGCCAACTTTGCCGGCTGGTTTAGGAAGCAGTGACACTCAGCTAGGACCAGGCTGGGCTGTGAACGTGCTTAAATCCAGTCACGCGTGGCCTTCAGCGGTGGCCAGGGCCGGGCTGGACGGGGCTTTGAGCAACCCTCAGCATCGCGGCCCGTTGTAGCTCACACTAGCGGTGCGCTCCCTGGCCGCGGAACGGTTTTTAACGAAGAGCGGTCAATGGACAAAACCCCTTGGAGAATGAAGCCCGGGACTACCGCCCCGAGGCTCGGCAGGAGCCGACCCCGCACTCGACGGGACCTGCAGCTGGACGCTGGGCCGGGGACGGGCGGCGGGAGGGAGGAGGGAGCCCGAGGCCGAGCCCTGAGCGCGGCGCTGCACAGCACGGGCGGGGCGGTAACGCCCGGTGCCGGCGCAGCGCCCGTCGTTGCCCGGGTAAGCTGCTCCCACCCCCCCCAGGTCCCGCCGGCCGGGACGGAGGCAGAGGTGGGGTCGCAGCAGCTGGCCCCGCCCAGCCGTGTCATCAGCCCATTGGCAGGGGCCGGCGTGACGCGCGCAACGGCACCCAACGGGGAGCTGCCACACGGCAGATCCGGCTCGGGGGGCGGGATTTCCGGCCTGCGGCCCCCGGCGTCTGTTCAGCCGCCGCCGCCGAGGAGGGAGCTACCGCCGCGCGCTGCCGCCATGTCCGCGCCCGGGCCGCGGCCGCTGCCAGCCGCGCTGCTGCTGCCGCTCCTCGCGCTCGCCATCCGCGCCTCCGACGTGGTGGAGCTCAGCGACGCCGACTTCGAGAGCGGCCTGGCCGAGCGCCCGGGGCTCGTGCTCGTGGAGTTTTTCGCGCCCTGGTGAGGGGCCGCCTGGGGCGGGCGGGGGACGGGAGCTGCGGGGTGGGCCGGGCGGGGTGCCGGGCGGGGCGGGGGCCGGGGCCGAGGCGCTCTCGCCCGGCCTAACCCCCCGCCATCGTCTCAGGTGCGGGCACTGCAAGCGGCTGGCGCCGGAGTACGAGTCGGCAGCGACCAGGCTGAAGGGGATCGTGCCCCTCGTGAAGGTGAGGACGGGGAGCGCCGGCTTCTAGCGGGGCGCTGCTGGCCCGGTGGGGCTGTGCGGGTACCCTGGGGTCAAAGCAAAGCTTTGCTGTTGCGGTGCGGTCCCGTCGCCTGCTGGCGTGTGCTCGAGCTGTGCCGAGCTTCGTCCCTTTGAAGGCGCAGACAGCAGGGAAGGATCTGGAAGCTGAGTTCTGCAGAGCTGCCGCCACTGCTTTGTGCAGAGCGTGACGTGGGTGTGTACAGGCATGTAAAACGAGGCTTGCCTGAAGGGAAGGAAGAAGCCTTCTGTGGGCTGTGTAACCCAGTGTGACACTGGTCTGTGCTGTACTTCATGGTGGTGTCTGTTGGTCTGTAAAGTGAAGGATGCTGTCCAAGAGCCTGCTTTTCCACCAGAAATCCTGTGCAGTTTTCTCAAATCGGGGTCTTCCTCTTCTTTTATGGGGAGAGGTGTGGACTCCTGACACTAGGGCCTCCTTGCCAGTTGAGCTCAGCCTGTTCAGGCATGGTATGAACTTCAGGACTGATACAGTGCTGAGAACAGTGGATTCCTCTGAAGCTTGTCATTGACTGCAAGAATCTACCCCTCTAGTTTGTTTTCTTTGTGTGCTCTGGCAAACGCACAACTCCATCATCTCTTTGTCATCTCTCCAGTATTTCATTAGATATTTTCTCATGCCTGTCACTACACCCCTGCTGCCTCCTCCCCTGGTCTTAACTCTGCAGAAACAGGCTCTGTGTAAGGGTACCCCCAAGCCTCTCAGTTGGCTGTGTCAGACTTGGCTTTTTGGGTCTTGTAGATGCTTTGTGGGTCCTTGTGCTTCATGTGAAAGGAATCCAGCTTTGGCTAAAGACATGAGAGCTTTCAGAACCTGTGGACTTATATGTGATAATGTGGGCAATGGCAGAGCTGCTGTCTTGTGTGTTGGGTGCTTGGCAATGCTTCTCTTCCTTCAGGTTGACTGTACAGCAAACTCAAACACCTGCAATAAGTACGGAGTCAGTGGATATCCCACCTTAAAGATTTTTCGAGACGGAGAAGAGGCAGGAACCTATGATGGGCCCAGGACAGCAGGTGAGAGCTCATCAGCAAGCATCTGGCTTCCCAAAGAGATGCTGGAAGGAAGGGCCCACATATAATAGACTTGTGTCAGGGGTTCTGCATCTGTTGAGGAATACAAAGAAGGTCCCCACATACACACACCCCCTCCTTGCCCTTTCCAGGACTCCGTGTGCTGGCAGAGCCCTGGATGTTTATTATATAAAGCTTTCCTGTAAAGGTGAAGATTTCCTCACTATCTTTAACTCCTGGTGTCTTCGGTGTGCAGTACCTGGGAGATGCTAGAAAATGTGAAGTTGGTAGTAGTGCTCCTTAAATTCACGTTATTCATTGTATGGGAGGGGTGTATGGATTCTGCAGAAAGAACTTTGTTTTTCTCAAGCTTGAGTAATGTCTTGTGGAAGTGTGTATTGATACTTTTAATTGTCGAACTCTTCAGATGGGATTGTCAGTCATCTCAAGAAACAGGCAGGACCTGCTTCGGTGGCTCTCAGTTCTGTAGCTGAATTTGAGAAATTCATTGGTGATAAAGATGCTTCTGTAGTGGGTGAGTAGCTGCAGTGCAGCACTGAACTGAGGGGACACTTGGCTCTGGGACGTGCTTGGGGATTACACTGTGGAAGGGTGAGAGGTGGTATCACTACCTGTAGCACGAAACATTCCAGACAGACCCAAGGAAAAAGGTTTTTCATCATGAGACTAAAGCCCTGGAACGTGCATGTGCCCAGAGGGATTTTGAGACATTCACAGTCAGGCTGGGAGCGTTTTTAAAAACTCAGGTGGACAAAGCTCTGAGCAACCTGATCTGACTTGGAAGCTGGTGCAGCTTTGGGTGGGAGGTTGGACTCTGTGACCTCTGGGGCTTCCTTCCAGCCTTTTCTTCTTTTTGCTGTGGTTCTGCCTCCCTTCCAGACCTCCTGGCACTAGAGGGGCTGGTTTTGAAGTTTGTGGCTTTTTTGGCTGGTTGACAACAAGCAGCTTTGCATTGCTAGAAAGTGCCTTCAGGTGCTGTCCTGTGACACCAGTAGACTGTGTGCATCATGGCCATTGTTTGCAAGGAGTGATGGCAGCTTTCCTTCGGGCAGTTCAGGTGCCATCTTATGAATGTAACTGGGTGGGTATTAATCAGCGTTTCCAAACTTACTTTTATGAAGTCCTGTTGGCAGTTGTTATCAGTAGTAGCGCACGTGGCTACAAATGGATGTCTTAGTACAAATAAATGTCTTAGTGCTCACAAGACAACTACCTTTGGCTCAGTGACTAAGCTGGGCAGACTCTCAAGTAACTTTCTGCTGGTGGAAGGGAGAGAGTATAGAAAGGTTCCAGAAAAATAGGAGAGAAGCTCCCTAAGATGAAGCTTTGAAGATGCATTGGGGGACTTGATTCAGAAGGGATCTTTCAGTGCCCTGTAGAGATAAACGTTGAGGGCTGCACAGTGACTGCTATTGGGTCGGTTGGGGGTCACCCTCTGTCTTTCTGCTCCAGGCTTCTTTGGAGATGGATCTAGTGATGCTTACTCAGAATTCATGAAAGCTGCCAACAACCTAAGGGATAACTACCGTTTTGCACACACCAGTGAGGACCAGTTGGTGCAGAAGTATGAGGAAGATGGAGAGTAAGTTGCTTAACACAAAGATTTCTTGTTATTGACACATCTGGAAAGAACTCATTTGTTATCTGGATTCACTTTCTGAACATAGCTTCCCCATTGCTTGTTATGGTGGTTTTTTTGTTTCTCACTGTAGCCTGTCTGAATAATGGGAAGGATCTGACAGGTAGGCCTAAACTAATTCATTCTACCTGCCTCCCCTCAGGGGTATAGTCTTATTCCGTCCTCCACGCCTGGCAAACAAGTTTGAGGACAGTTCCATCAAGTACACAGAAGACAAAATCACCACTGGAAAGATTAAGAAATTCATCCAGGAGAACATGTGAGTGATTTCTAACTAGAGAATGTGGTAGACTGGACCCAGTTAGCTTTGGTCCTGTCAGAACTTCTTTTCTCTAGCAGGCACTGCTACCACTTCCTGCTCGGTGTCCAGAAGAGCTGTCTGGCCCACACTGTTCCCTTTGGGAACCACCTTGCTGGAAATCCTGGCATGGCTATTAGCATTTACTGTCCATATTCTAACCACCACACGTCTGTTTAGAACCTGAACTTCCTGAGAAGTACGCCAGCTTTGGCCTTACTGAGGTCAGATACAGCCATTGAGGTTGTGGCTATAGATGGAGATTTGACTTAGAATAACATAGTACATGAACGAGCACAGTGTTTCATCCTTAGCTCTTACTGATTACTGGCATTTAATGTTTTTGGGTGCAGAAACAAGAGTGGGTTGCATCAAGGCTGTTGCTGGAGGTAATGGGTTCTGAGCAGTGAAACTGAAGCTGCTAACCTCTGTTTCATTTGATAGCTTTGGCATCTGCCCACACATGACTGAAGACAACAAAGACTTGATCCAGGGCAAGGACTTGTTGGTGGCTTACTATGATGTGGACTATGAGAAGAACGCAAAGGGCTCCAACTACTGGCGGAACAGGTAGTGGCAGAGGGTTACTCGGCCTCACTTGTTCTGTAGCTCAGCTGACAGCTCCTCCCGTTGTCCCAGGAAGCTTCCAGCTGAGTTTCTGATCAGAATCATTGGGGTGGCTGCTGCCTGCAATATGTGTATCATTTGAACCCCCTCCTGCTTGCTTTTGAATCCTTAGCCCTTAGACCTCAAAATTCCTTACTGGTGCTGTGTGGGATTCTATTCTTTGCGTTCCCCAGTGTCTGTGACCCTGGTGGAGGATGAAAGCAGGCCCCGTTCAGTACAGACATAGGCTTAGTTCTCTGCTTGTGTACACCATTTCTATAGTACTTGCCTATGCAAAGCACATCATGTAACTGAATTCCTTGTCCATTTTGCACTTCAATTTGAAGGGTCGTATGTCATGTGAAGAAAATGGTCCAAGGAATAATTCTGTGGTTTGTGGGTTTTTTTTCTCCTCAGAGTTATGATGATTGCAAAGAAGTTCTTAGATGCTGGCCACAAACTGTCCTTTGCTGTTGCCAGTCGTAAAACCTTCAGCCATGAGCTGTCCGAGTTCGGCCTGGACAGCAGCACAGGGGATGCGCCGGTTGTCGCCATCAGGACCGCCAAAGGAGAGAAATATGTCATGCAGGAAGAGTTCTCGTAAGGCTTGAGCTGAGAGTTGCCTCTTGCTTGGTGCACTTTGGTCTGAAGTTCTCTGACCAGGCCAGACATGTTAGCTGGGAAGAAATGGGAAAGCTGGATGTTCCAGCTGGAAGAAGTGATTGCCGGATCAAAATGGGTCCTCTCATATGTTTTCCTGTCCTTTAGAGATCTGGCAGCCCCTCCTGTTGTATAAAGATAGAATTTAACTTGATGTTTATGCGTCTGGTTAGTAACTGAGATGCAGAGGGAATAGGTACACCTTTCTTCTTGAAAAAACAAATTTAAAGCTACTCAAAGGCCTAAAACTTCAAATGGTATGAGTACCTAGCCTCTTGCCAAAACTCTTAAGGGCATCTTTGCACTTGTTCTGGGGTCTTCCAAGCCAGCCCCAGGCTGGTGCTGCTGGAGATGCAGGTGACATATGTTCTGTGGGTGGAAGGAGCTTAAATCATTAAATCAGCCTTGAAAGCTTTCCCCTCGTGTGTGTGTGCTGATGGCTGTAAAATGTCACTTCACTTTCAGCCGTGATGGAAAGGCTCTGGAGAGATTCCTGCAAGATTACTTCGATGGAAATTTGAAAAAGTATCTGAAATCAGAGCCAGTCCCTGAAAGCAATGATGGCCCAGTGAAGGTGAGTGCTGCATCAGACGTAGCAAAGCTCCTACCAGTGGCTGTAGAAGCACTGTTCAGCAGCAGCTTCTAGTCATATGCCAGTGTATCCGATGCTGCAGGTACTGTGCGTGGCACCTTGGGAAGTGCCTGCTGTGCTAGATGGAGGAAGACTTTGCTCCCTTGTTGTATTGCAGTTTTCTGAGCCAAGGGAGAAATGCAGCTTGCAGTTTTGATTCCATTTTGTTCTCTCAGTGTAGTAACTGCTGTTTGATCACACTAGTGATGTGCTCTACAAGTGCAGGATCATCCAGATTTACAGGGATTATGCCAGGGCTTGCTGTCTAGGCTTGTGCTCCCTCATGGCACAGCCTCAAGTTGGTCGTGACTGCACTATTTCTAAGGAGTTACATGTTCATCTCATTACTGGGGAACTGTGTAACTCCTACTTTTCATTTGTCACGTAAATTTTGCCCTGAATGGAAGCATTCTATGGCCTGGGCTTCTGATGAGGGCCTTAATCGGGGAGGTGGAAGTCACTGCTTGTCTTTGTGTGGGGAGAGATGGACTCAGCCAGTCTTTGCAGACTGGAATTTGCTGGGATTAAAAAGAAATTATTTTGTCCTCCTCTTGGAGGATACCAGATGCAAGCCTCACTTGCAAGTGGTGTTGATGCTTTGTGACAAGTTTTTACCTGCAAGTTGGGGATGTTGCAGTTTGGTGAAAAGATGTGTTTGGTCGTTTTGCTGCCTGCTGTGTAGGTGCAGCCTGACTTGTCCTGTGGGAGGGCCAGGCTTTCTTGGCAGAGGGTAGGTAGCATGTCCTGTTACAGCCTCAATTTTGACTTGGAAGAAACCTTAACTTGTGTGATCAAATGTTACCAGGTGGTGGTTGCTGAAAACTTTGATGAAATTGTTAATGCAGAAGACAAAGATGTCCTGATAGAGTTTTATGCACCCTGGTGTGGCCATTGCAAGAATCTGGAGCCCAAATACAAAGAACTAGGGGAGAAGGTAAGTCTGGGGCTCTGTTGCAAGCACAGAAGAGAGGTTTGCAGCACTAAACAATCCTGCAGGTTCTGTCTGTCTACCATTTATGTAATGGGGCATAGTTGTGCTTTCCTGAGGACTCTGAGTTTGGGCATCTCCTGTGGGTGCAGAAGTACATTGGCAGGATCTGGAGCATGGTAGCAACCACACTAGTAGGTTTAGCCAGTGCCCTTTGCTGTGGCACAGAAATATTCATTGATTCAGTGAATGTCCTTGACTGCCAAAGATCCTTTTTGGGTCTTTTCCCTCTTCATGATTCACAGTCTCCCATCTGGTGAAGGATAACACTGCCCTGCACACTTGCATGATTGAAGTGAGTAAATTGTTCTCCCAGATCTGACCAGCTTTTTGGTATCTGTCTGCCAGGCACCCTTCTTCCTGAGCTCTGCACATCCTCACAGCTGCCCTGCAGCATGAAGGGAGCAATTGCTCTGGGGTTCTCCAGAAGTTGTAGCAGCCCAGTTCAGCAAGGAGTACTGGGACATGTGTGCTGCATCCAGCTGGCTGAGGAGGGACTTTATTCCCTCTACTCCTGTTGAGGCAGAAGTAATAAACTGCTCAGTAGAAATCTGCTCACCCCTTAGCATGCTGTGTGCACTGTTTTCTGACACAGCTATCTCAGGTGATGCTGGTTGGCGAGTTCCTGGTGTTAACTGCTATGGATTTTGGTTACTGATAAGCTTTCTCTACCAACAGCTCAGCAAAGACCCCAATATTGTCATTGCCAAAATGGATGCTACAGCCAATGATGTGCCTTCTCCCTATGAAGTCAGAGGGTAGGTCTTACTGTTGCTACACCATGTCAGTGAATGTCTTCACGCTTCTGTCTCTGACCCGCAACCTCCAACAGAGGAGCTGAAGGAGTCTCGGGAGGATGGGGGGGTGGGCAATGGGCATGCAATTGCAAGGTGTGAAGAAACACAGAGTGAAAACAAAGGACATCCATCCCTCTGCTTCTCTGGGATTGTTCTGGTGTCCTGGCTGTGCCTGGAGGGCTGTCTTGCTGCTTTTCAGTCTGCTGTGATTCTGTACTTGGCAGTCTAAAAACGATGCTGGGCTGGGTTTCCTGGAAACAGTTTAGGTAGCAGACATGGACAGGGCTGAGCTCAGCCTGTTCTGCAGCCATGGCCAGCCTCTTGGAGGCCACACTGCTGGATATAGTGCTGAGCTGTTAAACCAGGGGAGTGCAGGGGATGAGTCCCTGCTGTGGGGGGGCTTGCCCACTGATCTGAAGGAAAACAGAGCATGTCAAGGGGCTCAAGTGTCTTTTCTCTCTCCCCAGCTTCCCCACCATCTATTTTGCTCCAGCTGGCAAGAAGCAGAATCCAAAGAAGTATGAGGTGAGTGTTTCGCTGCTTTGTGAAGAAGTGAAATAGCATCCAGGTGCTGAGGTGATGCTGGGCCTTTCTGGAGCTGCGGGTGCCACTCTGCAGCCAGCAGCACCTCCTTGTGGTGCTTGCTGCAGACCTACAGGAGAGCTCTCCTGGCATCTCTTCCCTCTCCTCCCTGCACCTGCACTCTCCTGCAGCAAAGGAGAAGCCCCCGGGGAGTCCAGCTTCTGCCTCATTGTCTTCTGCTTTCTGCAGGGTGGCAGAGAAGTGAGTGACTTCATTAGCTACTTGAAGCGGGAGGCAACCAACACTCCTGTGCTGCAGGAGGAAGAGAAAACCAAGAAATCCAAGAAGAAGGCGAAGGAGGATTTGTAAAGTACCCACTCGCCATCTTGTTGGGATGAGCTCTGTGTGAATTGGGGAAGCACTGGGCAGACTGGGGCCAGTTCTGGGTTGTGGAGAGTCAGTGACCATGTGGGCCCAGGGGCCCCAGCTGCTGTATCTAGTTCTGTTCAAGTTCCTGCCGTCTCTTAGCTGCGTGGCTGCAGGGCTCCCAGCCTGGGCTGTGTTGTGGTTTGGGAGGGGGTGGGGGGGAGGGTTATTTTCTAATTTTTTTTTGTACATTTGGAGAAGTGGAACAATAAAATGACCCCCTTAAGACCAAGTGTCGCTGTCCCACGGAGCCCTGCCACACCTAAACCAGGATTCTGCTCCTCGTGCAGCAGCCTCCTCCTGTGTGTCTTGTTTCCTTCACTGAGCCTTTAGAAGTCTGCTTCTGAATATGCAGTTCTGCCTTTAGTTTGTTCTTCCTCAGCTAACATAAGTCCTTCCAGAACGTAGTAGCAGCAGCAGTTGTCCCATTGTGCTGTGCTTCAGGTGCTGTGTTTACACAGATTTTGGGCTTGGGGGCTCTGCTCACAAAGGCTTTTGCTGGCTGGCTGCTGCCCCAGAAGGTTGAGAGGTGTGTTGGATGCAGGCATATGGAGTGATCTGGTACAGGGCTTGCTCAGCACTGCACGTGCAGCAGCAGCAACAAATCAGCTTTTAAGCTGGTGTGAAAGTAGCAGATTGTAGTGGAGGGATGCTACTAAATACTTATTCTACCCAAGTGCAGGTAGGGCCAGGGCTGAGGGTATTTCTCACAGCCAGTGGGTTGTGTGTGGTTAGGAGTAGTTAATTACAGGATCACTGCTTCTCTTGGTAGTGCAGGCTGGTAACTGGCACTCTCCAGGAGGGACAGGACTCAGATGCTCTGCTGCAGTCTGGTGTGGGCTGTGACTGGCCATCGCGGGGTACACACAGTGCTTGGTTCTTCCCACCCAGGATGTGCTGACTGAGCGGTGGGTGAGCAGTGAGGGGCTGTTCTCGCTCCATCTGGTGCTGTGTGTGAGTTGAAGTGAGGATCAGCAGCCTCACAGAGCCCTGCTGTGCTGCAGCAGTTACCATGGGAAGAGCCAGTGCTTGCTTCCTCTGGGCATTCCTCCCCCACAGCTCCAAAGGCTGTGTACCAGTTAGTGCTGCTGGAATTCTCCAGGTACAGTAGATCCTACAGTGCTTAACACACGGTTCTGTCTACAACAGCTCTGCAGTACAAGGATTTTTTTCACAGCTACATCTGTATTTCTGCTGTTGCTTGTAAGTGCTCTGTCCCAGAACCATGTGCTGCAGTTAAACTGAAGCTAACTGGGTGTCAGTTGAGGAGAAATGGGCATCTAAGGTAGCATTCGTAGCTTATCTCAGCAAACGTGATCACTTTTGGCAAGATATGTATGTGAAAAGCTGCCCCATGCCTGTCAGAGGTTGAAGTAACACATCCATGAGGCTCAGGCCTCAGCAGAGGGCCTCCGGTGCCTGGCTCTGCCTCTCCTCTGCAGCCAAGGTCTCCTGTAGGGATCAAGAAGGGAGCTGTCCCCGAGGGACACAGCAGCAGGCAGCTGGGGCAGCGCAGATTGCAGCAGGGACCCCCTAAACCTCATCCTTTATGTGCCCTCTGGGATCTGCTTCCTCCCCCTCTGGAAGGCCAGGTCCTGGTCTTCCACCAGGGGTTTGGCTGGGAGCTCCCATTGCCTTCACACTGCAGAATCGGGCTGTGTGACAGTGATGTGACAATTGATGTGACAGCTTCTGGTGGAGGGATTCACAGTGCTGCTTCTGCTGGGAGCCAGGGGAAGTCTGGAGGGGAAAAGATACATAGGGAGCAGCTCTGGGAGGGAACCGAGTCCTGCCCCACCTTGAGGTGACTGCAGCTTCAAGTACCTGAAACCCAAAACGGGTGGGTGAGCAGAACCAGAGCCTCAGCTCACCTCGCATCCGAGCAGGCCCTGCAGCCTTACCTCCTGCAGCTCGTGCTTGCCATAGGTCTGCAGGGCCTGAGGGTGGACCAGCTCTGAAGGGAAGCCCTGGGGGTTGGCTGCTCCAGGCCTGTGGCTCCTGCTCTTGGGGACGTGGCAGCCAGAGCCCTTCCGTGTCAGGACAGTCACACCAGCCTTTGCAGGAGTCCAGACACCTTTGCCTGCAGACACAACAGGACAGCACGGGATCAGTCCCTGCTGACGGGACAGGGGCATGGCAGCTGCCCCAGTGCTGTTGCTGCCTCCTGCTCACTGGAACACCTAGAGACACCCAGATGTACAGAGCTGCTGCCCTGGCCGTGGTGAGCAGTGGCCATCACATCTTGGGGCCAGCTGGTCCTGGAGGAAGCAACGCTGTGGTCCCAGGGGTAGAGCAGTGCCCTGCAGACATCAAACCCCGGCCTGGCAGGGAGCAGAGGCTCGGCAGCCCCTGTCACTCAGGCTGGTGCCACCCACAGCACCCCACTAACAGGTACAGCTGAGGCAGGCTCAACAACCGCTCTGCTGCGGGGCTCCTTCACTGGGACAGTGTGTACTCGCCCAGCAGAGGCTGTGATCTCCTGGATGCTGCCCAGGGTGTTCAGCTGGCCCTGACCTGGGGGAAGATGCTGCCTCCAGCCAGGCTGGCCCAGCCCTCCTATCTCCCCTGGCCCCCAGTGTGCTCATCCCTGGCCTTCCCTGGTTTCCCTGTACCTGGGTTTCCCCGGGTTCCTGGATCCCCTGCACCATGTCACCCCTGGGCTCTCCGATCCTTGCCTGTCTCCCCACTTACCCCGTGGCTGCCCTGGAAGGCGATCACGAGCCCCGGTGGCCCCTACAACGGCACCGAGCACTAATGAGTCCCGCCTGCAGGCGGTTCTCCGCTCCTCCCGCCAGGTCCCACCCGCATCCACCGCCGAGAGCTGCACGTGCAGAAGGCTGAGCCGGGGCCCGGGCCCGCAGTCGCGCCATGGCCCGGTGTGCGGGACCGCGGCGGGAGGGGCGGCGGCGCCGGCAGCCTCGCGGCGGGGCTCGGCCTGAGCCGGCTATTTTTGCCGCCAGCCCGGGCTAATCCCTTGAGCCGCTTCCCAGCGTTAAGTAATTCCGAGGAGGGATGCGCTCGGCGGCGGCCCCGGCCTGGGCGGCCCCGTGCATTCGCCGTGTGACGGGGCCGGCGGCGACGCGCCCGGTGGGGGCTGAGGGCCACAGGCACCGGCCGCCGAGCCCTGGGGCGGCACGGTCCGAGGCCGGCTGGTAGAGGCGGGCGGATCGGAGGGCAGGGATGCCGGGACCCTCTCCCGGCGGCTCATCGGAGAGGGAGGTGAGGACCGGCGGGCGGCAGCGGGGGACCGGCCGGGGCAGGCGGGTGCGGTTCCGGCTGCCCCCCACCGCCATCGCGCTGCCGTCGGTGCGCGAGGAGGAGCAGGTTTTCTACCGGCGGCTGGAGGCTCTGGCGGCCCCGGGCCCCGGCGGCTTCGGGCCGCTCTTCGCGGCCGACGGCTGGAGCGACTTGACGGGTAGGCGCCCTGGGACCCGGGGAAAGCCGGGCCGGGGGTGCCGGCCCCGGGAGTCTCGGGGCGGGTCTCAGGGCCACCGCCGCCGCCCGCAGAGGACCGGCTGCTGCGGAAACGCGTGGTGAAGGATGGGCAGGACGGGCTGCGGCCGCGGCCAGGGCAGGAGGTGTCGGTGAAAGTACTGGGCGCGCTGGAGGACGGCGGGCTGGTGGAGCGGGACCCACGGCTCACCTTCGTGCCGGGCTACGGCGATGTCGTGCAGGTCAGCCCCGGCCAGGGCGCGGTGCGGGCCGAGCGCTGCCCCGTGGCGCGCCCGGCCAGCTCCGCCGTGCCTGCGTCCGCAGGCCCTAGAGCTGGGCGTCCCCACCATGCAGCCCGGGGAAGTTGCCTTCTTCCTCGCCGCCTTCCCTTACGGCTACGGCCGCCCTGGCAGGTAGGACGGGAGGGGTAGGGGGACCCGGCAGGCAGAGCTGGGGCGGGCAGCAGTACGGGAAGGGCGGTAGGATCGGGGCGAGCAGGGCCTGGGCACGGGCAGCCGGCGCTGTACCCGCAGGGAGCCGGACGTGCCGCCCGAGGCTCCGCTGCTGTTCGAGGTGACATTGCTGGAGGTGCGGGAAGGCCTCGACCCGCAGTCGCTGCCACCCGCTGCCCGCCTCCGCCTGGGAGCGCAGCGGAGGGAACGGGGCAACTTCCACTTCACGCGAGGCGACTTCTCGGCGGCGCTGCGCTCCTACCGACTGGCGCTGCGCGCCCTGGACGGCCCCGCCGCCGGTGAGACCGGGCGGGAAGAGGGGTGTAAACCAGGGGTGCGTGGCCGACGGGCGCTGAGCCCCTTCTCTCCCCGCAGCCCCGCCAGGGCCGCAGGAGGAAGAGGAGCTGCGGGAGCAGCGCGTCAAGTGCTTCAACAACTGTGCGGCCGCGGAGATGAAACTGCAGCGGGTGGAGGAGGCGCTGGTGGCCTGCGAGGCGGCGCTGAGCATCAGCCCGGACAACGGCCGGGCGCTGCTCCGGCGAGGGCAGGTGGGCCCTGGGCCGCCGCCCGTCGACCCCGTGCCTGGCCGCCCGCTATCGCCCGCTCCTCTCCTCGCAGCTGCTGGCGCAGCAGGGCCGGGACGCGGAGGCCGCGCTTGTTCTGAGGAGAGCCCTGGAGCTGGACCCTGCCAGCGAGGTCTGTCGCGGCGGGGAGCGCGGCTCGGGGGGCGCACCGGGACCGCCGGGGGTCCCGCCGCAGCTCCTCCCGCCGCAGCCGCCCCGCCGCCCGCAGGTTGTTCACACCGAGCTGTCGCGGCTGGTGAAGCGTCGGAGCGCCCCGGACCCCGCCGCCCCACAGGAGCCGCCCCACGGCCCAATTCCGCCGTCGAGTTCCGGGTGCGCGGTCGCGCAGTTGGATCGGGTAGCCCGCGGTGGGGTCGGGGCCGGTGCCCACTTGGCGCGATGGCGCTCACGGCTGTCTCTCCCCGCAGAGACCCGGCACCGACCACGCCGGAAGGAGCAGCCTGAGCAGAGTCTGCCCAGAGGAGCCGCCCCGCCAGGAGCGGAGGAGAGACAGCGGCGGAGAACCGGGGCCGCGGGCGACAGAGCGAGCAGAGCGGAGCCGAGCGGACAGAGCCCGCCCCCGTCCCGTCCCGCTCCGCCCCGTCCCGCCCCGCCCCGCCCCTCCCCTCCCGCCTCGGCTCCCGAGGCCACGCCCTCTCCCTTGCGCCACGACGGGGCGTGTCCCCTCATGCACCGCCCACTGGCGCGTGGGCGCGGCTCCGGCGCCTGCGCTCCAGCTTCCGGCTTTTTCGCCCCCGACGGCAGACTGGCAGCCGTAGCCCGCGGCCAATCAGGCGGGGCCTGGCTGGAGTCACCCGCCAATAGAACGGAGGAGGGGGCGGGCTCAGCGTGGCTATTGGCTGTGCTGCGCCTTTAAAGAGGGAAGCGGGGTGGGGCGTGGGGGGGTTGGTGCGGGACGTGGCGGCGGAGCGGCGGGCGGGAGGCAGCGGAGCAATGACCCGTGAGTGCGGGACGGGCAGGGCCGGGGCTGCGCAGCCGGGAGCTAACCTGCTGGCCGGGACCGCCCTGGGGGACAAGGGGGAGGGCGGTACCGTGGCCCGTGCGCGGGGCCGGGGCGCGGGCTGGGCCGTGGGGCCGGAGGTAGGCCCTGGGGCGGGGCCGGGCCGGGCCGCGCTGAGGCGGCCGCGCCGTCGCAGGCGGGAACCAGCGCGAACTGGCGCGGCAGAAGAACCTGAAGAAGCAGAGCGACTCGGGCAAGGGCAAGCGGCGGGACGACGGGCTCTCGGCCGCCGCCCGCAAGCAGAGGTGAGCGCTGGGACGGCCGCGCCGCACTCTCCCCGGTACCCCGGCCCCTTCCCGGGGGTGGTGCCGGTACCGCTACCAGCCGCGTAACGTGCTCTCCCGCAGGGACTCGGAGATCATGCAGCAGAAGCAGAAGAAGGCCGACGAGAAGAAGGAGGGCGCCAAGTAGCCCGCGGCCGGGCCGCCAGCCGGCAGGATGCCCAGCGCAGCCCCGGGGCCGCGCCGCCCCGGCAGCGCCCTGCGCCCACCTTGGGCCTGCCTCCTATTAAAGTAGCTCGTGGAGCCCTGCAGGTCCCGTTTCCTCCCTCCATGTGCCCGGGGGGGGGGGCTGGGAGCGGGAGGGGTCACCGCTGCGGCCCCCCCCTCACCCGGAGGGAGCGTTCGCGCTGGTGAGGAGCGGGGATGGACCAGGCGCGGCCGCTGTGGCGCGGAGCAGCTGCATCTTCGTGGTGAGGAACAAAGATGGGGCTGGGCCTAGCCTGGGAGAGCTCCGGGCATCACCCGGGGGGGGCAGAGCAGCCGGTATGTGGGGGCAGAGGGAGGTAGGGGAATGGAACCAGGGCAGGATTGTGCTGCAGAGGATGTGTTGTGGTGGAGAAAGAGGCGCAGGGTGATGTGGGGCTGGGGCCAGGGAGGTGACAGCTGAGCCTGGTACAAGGGGAGCTGCGTGCTCCACAGAGCTCTGCAGGCACAGTCGGAGCAGGGATTGTCCATGAGGGGGTACAAAGCCAGCAGCCAGCCCATCTCCTGTGCAGCTGCAGTGTGGAGCTGCCTCGAGGGGGATGCTGAGGTTCAGTGCAGTGCTGTGGACCTTGGTCTGCTCTGCCATCCTCTTCACTTCCCTGCAGGAACAGGAGCAGCAGCAGCAGCAGCAAATGCAGTTTGTTCCCCATCCACCGGCAGCTGCTTTATCTGGAAGCCCACCTCTACCAGGAGGGACACTCAGAAGCTGCTCCTGTGCCTCTGCATTGGCTGGGGCATGAGAGTGCTGGGGTCGGATACTGAGGGTGCTCAAGATGTCTCCTCTGACCTGGTTCTCGCAGAGGTGCAGCAGGGAGCTGGACTGCCAGTGCCCTGCCAGCACCATGGGACAGGGGGATGCGGGTTTCTCCTTCTTCCCGCACCCCTGGTGAGACAAGAGGTGATGGGGTGCCCCTGCCCCCCAGCCTAGCCCTTTGTACCGGATGGGGAGTTACCGGTTACCTCCAGTGCAAGGGCAGGAAGCTTCCTCCTGCCGAAGCAGCTGACAGAGCTGCAGGGTCCCTCTGCCTCATCTCTTGGGTGGCTGGGGCCCTGCTGGGTGATAGATGCCATGTGAGGAGCCCAAGGGCAGGAGCTGCCAGCAAGCAGAACTGTGTCCATCTCCCCAGCCCAGGTGCAGATCCCTCACCTGGCTGCCCTGGGAGTCCTGTGCTGCCAAGCAAGGAGGCTGTGTCCATGCTGGTGCCACTGCAGCCCAGGCTTCCATCCTCCCAGGTGCTGTGTCTGGAGTGAGTGGTGAGGAGCCTTCCCCCTCCATGTCTTGTCCTGAGGGTAGTGCTCAGATGGGGGTGGCTGCAGCTGAGGCTGCCTCTGCACCCCCCATCCCTCACTTGTGGCCAGTGCCCTCTGCATAGGTAGCGAGGGGCTGTGGGTTCTCCTCAGCCATCTCTGCAGGGCCTGATGCTCTTTGCAGGGACAAAGCAGCCCCTGGGGATGTGTCCCCTTGGCTGGCACAGGGGATGCATTGGTCTCCCTGCCTGCCATCTGTTCCTGAGCCTGTGTGGGTCCCAGCACCTCCTGGGCAGGGAGATGGTCAGGGTGCAAGTGGCAGCCCCCACTGCTCCACTCGTGGACCCCACGGTGTCTGCACCAGCACCAAACTGGACCTGAACATTTTCCTCCCCCATTTGTGATGTCCTCACCTCCCACAGGACTGTATCTGCTGGCTGCCGCAGGCCAGTGGGCTCGGGGCTGGTGCGAGCCCTGGCTGCAGGTGTTAGTGCCCATCCTGCACCAGCCTACACTGCAGTGCAGGGCTCATTGGGTGATACTGGTTCCCATGGAGCCACCGCACTGTATTTGCCACATGGGCCTGGGGCTGGTACTGCACCCTCTGGCTGGGCTCCCCTGATGCCCCAGCTCGTTCTGGTACCTGAACCAGTACCCTCAGCATTCCCAGCTCCTCCACACCCTGGATTGTCCTCCCCTCCAGTAGAACTGCCCCAAAGGTGCCTTGGCTGCTGTTGCTGCATGGGCAGGGCTGGTGCTAGGGGAGGGCAGATGGCACAGACTCAGCTCAGTTTTATATCAAAATGTACTCGACGAGCACACTGCTGGTGGGGGAGCAGGGACGTGGAGCTGGCCAGGGCAGAGCCCAAGGTCAGGGCAGCTGCTGCAGCAGGAGCTGCCCCTGCCCAGATGGAGCCCAGCAGCGCCCGGTCTGAGCACCCACCACCAGCTCGCTTGGGCCAGTGCAGTGCAGGACCTGTGTCCCTGGGAGCAGCCACCTCCCGTGTCCCCTTGGCCTCCCAGATGCCGCTGTCTCCTGGGCCAGCGGGTTGTGAGGGACCCAGGGGGGCTCAGGCACAGGGCACGGCAGGGACCCCGGGACTGGGCACAGTCCATCCCAGCAGGGGCTACGTGGAGACGCTGATGCGCTGTGGAGCACGGCGTCGCCGCAGGATGCGCAGGGCCGGGCTGCTGTGCCGCTGCTGGCAGGGGCTGAAGAGGCAGAGGGGGCTCAACAGCAGCCACAGGTAGAGCAGGATGCAGGCCCAGCACGAGGACACCTTCACCCAGAAGGTCGACCAGCTGCCATGCGTGAAGGTGGTCTCCAGCACCGCATTCTCGTAGCTGGTGGGACAGTGCGGGCGTTGGGAGCCAGACGGACACCGACACGGGGCTCCCAGTGCCACTGCAGCCACTGGGTCACCCTGTGTCCCTACAGCCACATGGCTCTGGGCACGTCCCACCTGCCTGGAGACCCCCTGGCCCCACAGACCCCAGCCCGACTCCCTGCAGCGCACAGCTGCTGTTGTTTGAAGTGGTGCTGGTCTGTGGGTGCAGAGCTGGGTGCTTCCCAGCGGCCACTGGCTTGGTGATGGCACGACCCGGAGCAGAGGGATGGTGAGGAGCGAACCCTTGCAGCCTGAGCCCATATGGGTGTGGGTCAGAGCTGGCAGGGTGATGGCACTGCAGGGTGATGATGCTGGGGGTGACAGTGCTGGCAGGGCTGCATGAGCAAGAGGGGAGGGGAGTAAGAGCAAGAAGAGCTGGGCAGAAGCAGGGGGATGTACCTGAACCAGTTGGTGAGGGTCATCATGACGTAGAGCGAGGCGAGGAAGAAGACAAAGTGGAAGGCTGAGTAGCTGTAGACCACCTTGTCCCTCTCATCCTGGATGATGCACTGTTCCCTGGCAGGCTCCTCTGCTTGCTCACATGTCTGCTCGGTGCCTGGGAGAGCACCAGGCCACGGTGGCTCCTGCAGCCCCTTGTCACAGGCTCTGCCCTCCCACCAGCAACCCCTGCACCCACCTCTCAGCTCCTCCTCCATCTTCTCAGGGCAGCAGAAGCAACAGGAGGGTTTCTGCAGAGAGTGCAGTGTGGTGGCAGCCGCTGCTGAGCTGTGCCAGTGGATTAGCCCTGCCTAGCACTGGGGCTGCCGGTGAGGTGCTGGTGCAGGCAGGGATGCACCATGGGCACCCCCATGCTTGGCTGGACAAACCTGGCCCAGGGCTGTGACGGGGGCTTGTGGCGGCGGGAGCACACAGGGCACAGCTGGGGGGCAGCATCCCACTTTACTCACTTTAAACTCGAAGCTGTAGACTTTGACCATCCAGAGGGGTCCGAAGACCTCAGCAAGGTAGGAGGCTTCATTACTGTGCCCAGGAGACAGGCAGAAATCATAACATGATGCACTCACCACCCTGTGCAAGGCCCCCAGCCTGCCGCATGGATCTGACACGGCTGCAGGAGACCTGTGCCTGTTGTGAGCGCACCACGGGCACACGCACCATGCAAAGAGCACACAGGCGTACATGATGGCAGCCCCCAGGATGGCAACTGTGGTGTCCTCCGTCTGCAGCTCATCCTGCTGCAGGCCCGGGAAGCAGACGGTGAGGTTCTGCCCCTTGTAGAGCACTGTGGGGAGGCAGAGGTGAGATGGGCGCTCACCCAGCACTGGGTTGCCACAGCAGGCAGGACCACTCACCTCTCTCCGGGGGACGGCTGGACAGCGCGGAGAAGGTGAGGTACATCACGTAGCAGCTGATGATTGAGGACTGCAGCAGCCCTGAACGTGGCTGCTCTGCAAGGATGGGGTCAGGGTGTCACCGGAGTGCCATGAGCTGTAGGATGGGCTCCACGTGGAGCCCGGGAGCCCCTGCATCAAGGCGCATGAGAGGAGCTGTGTCCTCCCCAGGCGCCCAAGCGCTGGCCCTGAGCTGGGAGCCCACAGCCATCCCCACAAGCACAGGGTGCAGCCAGGCCTACCATGCCATGCCATACTCACTGAGCCGCACACAGGGCGTGATGGAGATGAAGGACATGATGCCACAGAGGCTGCCATTGATGGTGAGCAGCGCCTTGTTGAGGTGGCAGGCGGCCGGGTGCGTGTAGTACTTGTAGAGGAAGGAGAAGGCGGCGGAGGCGAGGGTGTAGAAGGCAGCCGTGGCCAGCAGCACGGCCAGGTACCAGCGCTTGTCCTGCGCGGCGCCCGTCAGCCTGCGGGACAGTGGGTGAGAGGCAGCAGCGGTCCCACGCCCACCCAGCGCCCGGCACTCACCAGTTCTTATTCCAGGTGTGCGCAAAGGCGGTGATCAGCACCAACTGGATGAGGATGAAGGCAAAACCCCCGCAGACGCCAGTGTAGTGCCAGGCTGGGGGCAGAGGGCAGAGCTGGGCTAGCATAGGGCCCCTGCACAGGGCATGGGTTGTCAGCTTGGGCGCAGGGTGGAACGCACCTCGGATGAAGCCGTCCTCAGGGATGAAGAAGCTGGCAGCACAGAGCCCCAGCAGCACCAGCATCTTCAGCAGCCAGAACCTGCAGGCAGCGAGGGTCAGGGACACGGGGAGCCCGGCAGCACCCGGCCCCTGCTCTGTGCCCCGTACCCATTGTGGAGCCGCGCGCGGCAGCCGGCACTGGAGCGCACGTTGAGCAGCAGGGCGGCCTGCGCCAGGTGGAAGCAGGCGGTGCCAAAGCAGACTCGGTACACGGCCGAGGAGCCCACCAGCTGCTCGCAGTCCGTGCCCCCAGGCAGGTGTTGGCACAGCACCACCGCGAAGGGCACCTGCAGGCACAGGACAGGGAGGCTGTCAGGACTGGCACCCCCCGGCACCCATCCAGCATCGTGGACTGACATCCCCAGCGTTACCAATACCTTCTCCATCCCCAGTACCTCTTGGGACCTGTCACCTCCACCACGCTGCACAAGTCGTGCATCTTCAGTAACCCTGGCACCCCTTCCCCTTGGCGCTCCCAGCAGCCCCATTACTCCCAATGTTCCCAATATCCCAGCACTCCTGGCTCCCCTGGCACCCCCAGTGCTCCCGAGGCCCTATGTGCCCCTGGGGTACCTGGTATCCCAGAATCCCTGGCACCCCTGGGACCCCCAGCACCCCGGGTGTCATCCCAGCCCCAGCTGTCACCTTCTCCCTGACAGCCTGGGCCACGGTGCGGGACAGCATGAGGCAGCACACGGCAGAGGCCAGGACGTGCAGGAGCGTGTAGAGGATGCGGGTGCTCGTGGACACACGGAGCCCGTGGCAGGGGCTGCAGCCACAACCACAGCACAGCTGGGGGGGGCATGGTCAGTGGGGATCCCAGAGCAGCGCCCTCGGCCCGGCACCACCCCCCCGGCCCAGCCCCGACCGTCCCCTTGTCCCACCTGGCAGAGCAGCGAGTGCAAGAGGCGCCCGTGTGCCCGTGTGCCCGCCATGGCCGGGCTCGGCTCTGCTTGGCCCCCCGCTGCCCTCACGGGATTAAGAGGATTGTCGGCTCGGCCCGCCCCGCCATCTGCTTGCTGCTGCCGCCGGGCAGCCACTGCTGGGCGCTCCGTGCCGAGCCCGGCCAGCGCCCACTGTGACCCCTGCCCATGGGGACCCTGGCCTCTTCACCGAGCAGCGCGGGGCCCGGGCATGGCTGCGGGGGTCTGCGGGGCGCTGCGGCTGCAGCATCCAGGCTCTTCCTCTGCCCACTCTGTCCGCAGGGAGGAGGCTGGAAGGGACGGGACGGCGCCGGGAGAGCTGCCCCCGAGGCCAAAGGGGCGGTCCATGACACAGCGCTTTCCTCGGCCGTGAGGCTGGAGGCAAAGGAAGGGTTTTGCCTCCCAGAGTGGCTGTTGCTTGGAGGCTGGCCGGGCACTCGTCTCCCGGTAGGAGATGATGAGCGACTGCCCCTACAGCACCGGCGCCCGTTGCACTTTCCCCCTTTACTTCACGGTTAAAGTGTCCTTATTTCAACACGAGGGTTTTTGCTTTTGCTCCTCCCGGTCTCTCCCTATCCCACGCACGGGAGTGTGAGTGGTTCTGTGAGCGCTCGGTGCCGCTCGGGGTCAGCCCCTGCGATCCCAGGGCATATCTCGGTGGGCTCGTCCCCACACGCGTCCCTGCTCTGAGGGCAGCAAGAGCGGCTTCGGGGCAGGCTCGCCAGGCGCGGCCGGGCTCAGCCCGGGCGGTGGGGCCGGGGCCTGCGCTCCAGCTGCCGGGGAGCAGTGTCCGCAGCAAGGTGCGGCGATGGCGGATCCCGCTCCTCCAGCCGCTGGCCCCTTCCGCTGCCAGGTGACCCCGGCCCGGCTCCGCCGCCACCGCTGTCCTTCCATGGCGGGAGCCAGAATCGGACTCCGTAACCCCCTTACCCGGCTTAGCACCGCCCGGCCGCGGGCACCCCGAGGCAGCGGAACGGCCGCGCCCCCCCCGGGCCGGCGCTGCGGCACCGACCGCCACCACCCCCCCCCCGAGCCCCGGAGCCGCGCCCCCCCCCAGCCCCCCCCCGGAGCTGGAGGACAGCGGGGGGCGGAGCGGAGGAACTCCATGGCCACCACCCACTGCTTCCGGCGGCTGCACGTGACCGGAAACAGGTTCCCGGCGTCGTCGTCACGTGAGCGGAAGGGGGCCGGCGGCATGGCGGCGGAGGGCGATGTGGAGCTGGAGCTGGAGACGGAGCCGAACGGCGGCGGCGGCGTCGGCGATGGGGCGGGCGGGCGCGCGGCGGAGAAGCCGCGGAAGCACGACAGCGGCGCGGCCGACCTGGAGCGCGTCACGGACTACGCGGAGGAGAAGGAGATCCAAAGCTCCAACCTGGAGACGGTGCGGGCGGAGGGGGCCGGGACCGGGGTGGGGCGCGGGACGATCCAGGCCCTGAGCGCGGCCGCCGCGGAGCCCGCTCCGGTGCCCGTCCCGCTGCCTGTCACGGTGGGCGCGGCGTGACCCGCCCGGTGTTGCACAGGCCGGTGACTGTGCTCGTCCTGACAGGCCATGTCGGTGATCGGAGACCGGAGGTCCCGGGAGCAGAAAGCGAAACAGGAGAGGTAACCGCGTGCCCTCACTCGTGGGTGCAGCCGCTCCGTGCCCGGCTTGCACCGGGTCACCCCTTGGTCACCGGTGGGAGCTGTCGGTCACCGAGAGTTTGTCTGTTTCTTGCCGCAGGGAGAAGGAACTGGCAAAAGTGACCATCAAGAAGGAGGATCTGGAGCTGATTGTGAGTGGGGGGCAGTGTCCCAGCCCGTGGGGATAGTTCGGTGGCCACACGCCGGCTGCACTTGCAGCCGGTGCACGAGTGATGGCCCTGTCCCAACGCCATGACTGGCTCTGCTGCCGCTGTCCCTGCAGATGACGGAGATGGAGATCTCGCGGGCAGCCGCAGAGCGCAGCCTTCGGGAGCACATGGGGAACGTGGTGGAGGCTCTCGTCACTCTCACCAACTGAGTGCCAGGTGCAGTGCCGGCGGCAGCTGGATTCTGTGTCCCTAAACAATAAAGGTGCCGTTGGGAGCAGGTGTCACTGTGGTCTATGTGGCCAGGCGCCTGACTTGTGAGTCCCATAGGGCACATGGTGCTGATACATGGGGCCCAGCATTGTGCTGGTAGCCTGGAGCAGGATGAGGTGACCTGCAACTTGCCTGAGCACTGAGACTCACTGCTCTTCCTGCCTGTAACCTTGCCCCTCTTGGGGCAAGGGCGCTGTTATGATCAGGGTGCAGTGACAGCCACCCATGTGCCCTGCCTGGTGCCTCCCTGGCTGCACCAGTCCATCCTGGCTTGCAGGAAGGTACAGAACAGGATGGCCACATTCGCAGACAACAGCCAGAACGTGTAAGAAAATGATGACTTTAATCAAACCCACCCCCCTGTATGGGTAGAAAAGCCAAGCCCTGCACAACCAGGGAGAAGAAAAGGAGTCACCAAAACAGGGCCTGAACTGACAACAGAGAAAGTACAAGCCACAGGGACCAGACAGGTATAAAGTCTATTCATCCCTCCAGAAGCGGGTGCACTGGAGTTGCCGTGCTCCCGCACAGCGCCGCTGGGCACTGGTGAGGCTCCTGGGGTGGCTTCCGGTGGGATGCTGGTGGGACCGCGGGCCTGGCCAGCACAGACAGGCCATTGTCCTGCACGGCACCGGGGTAGGGAGCCCACCAGGCTGCAGCAGCACAGGGAGCGGGGAACTGTGGCAGAGGAAGGGTTTGTCACCACACAAGTCCCGGCACAGCTCTGTGTCCTTCCCGTCCTTGCCTGGGCTCCCTCTGCATCAAGTGGTTTTTCGCTTCTTGGCTGAGGGTCTCTCGAAGACGTCCCGAACACCTGCCGCTTTCTGCTTGAAGAACTTGGTGTTCTGCGCACTCTCCTGGCCCCAGGCAGAGTCAAAGGAGGTGGTGTCCTGGTCCACCAAGTGCGTGTACTTTGTCCGCCCTGAGCGCCCGAAGTTCTTGACCTGGGGAGCAGCAGAGCTAATGAGAAGCTGTTCAGGGAGGACGTGGGGACCCACTGCTCCCTCCTGCCCCTTGAGGAACTGTGACCCCAGCCAGCTCACCCACCTGCATGACTTTGGGCAGGATCGTCTTGTTGAAGTGGTCCTCGAGGGTTGGGGCACTGAAGTCCCTCTTGTACACCTCCTCGTCCTCATCCTGTGGGGCAAGCACACACCTGCTCAGCTCGCATGTCCCCCAGCAAGTGACAGCAATAGTCAAGGAGAGCCCCTGTGCCACCAGAAGGGCACCCCCATCCCCATGGCACTGCAGGGGGAAGTTGTCCCCATGGTCTCACAGCCCCAACCTCCAGCACAGCCGTGCCCAGGGAACACTCACCATGAAGAAGGCGCCGCGGTGGTAGTACTTCTGCAGGAACTTGTACTTGCCCTTCACCGCCTTGTTGGTGATGACCTTGCCATTGGCCCGCAGCTCGGCCCGGCGCTCCTCCTCCGTCAGGTTCCGCATGCGCTCAATCTCTGCCTTCTCCTTCTCCATGCTGGGCAGAAGAGAACCCCCTGAGAGCCGCATCCCACAGCACCCGCAGGGATGGCTGCTGCTGCCATTCATGGGGTTACACATCGGGGGCCTCTGCAGGGGCACAAAGGTGCCCCGCGGGCAGCAGGAGGGGCTCTGGGCGCTTGGTCCAGCCAAGACCATGCCGCTGAAGGGAAGCCCAGGGAATAGCTGCCTCCACTGCCCATGGGACCTGGGCTGCAGGCTTCCCACCTCATGCCTATGCAGACAATACTTACGCTTCTCGTTCTTCTCGGTCCCGTTTGATGCGCTTCAGCTCACGTACTTTCCAGGCCTCATACTCCTCCTCATCATTCTCATCATCTGTATCAAGTGCATCCAGTGCTGCCAGTGAGCGCTTGTTCTCCTCCAGCTCCTTCTTCGCTTCCTCCTCTACAATCTGTAGCAAGGAGCAAGATAAGCTCACTGCAGCAGCTGCCCCCCAGCAACCCACAGTCTGCCCCATGGCACCTTGAGCGTGTACTTGCGCCTCTCCTCTGCCAGCCTCTTTGCCTCCTGCTCCAGCTCCTTCTGCTTCAGGGCCTCTGCTTCTCGCTCTTGGACTGTGATTCTGTCCTTCCTGCAGGCAGGGACCCCAACCACCTTCAGCCTTGCCACAGCCCAGTGCAGCCACCCAGCTCCTTGCAGGCTTCTCCCACTCCTGCACCACAGCTGCTTCCAGCCTTCACCCTCTCCCATGACAGGCGGAGACACAGAGCCCTCAACCCCTTCCAGTGTCACCCATGCCGGGGCTGCTGCACCATTCCCCTATGGCTACCAGCACGCACACAAGCAATGGGAGAGCAAACCACCAGCTGTGGGGCTCAGCCCACTGACAGCTTCTGTTTGCCACCATATGGCACTTGCCCAAGGCTTCCAGTCAGACCCTGCTGCGACTTCAACCTGCAGCAACCTGACAAAGGGCAGGGATCACCCCATACTCCTCAGCTTTGCCCTGCCCTGCCGGGATCTGACCATCACGCTCCCCTGGGGAGGAAGAGGAGGCCACAGAAGTGGGGTCTCCATGGCCCTGGCTCCCGTGACCTCTCCCAGGGTGACCCACACGGCTGCAGCACCCACTTGCGGATGAAGACAGGTTTGAGACGCGGCTCCATTTCGTCCTCACTATCTGTGTACTCCTCGTACTCAGACTCTGACTCGGACTCTTCTCCAGACCGACCCTCATCTTCCAACTCCATCACTTCCATCTCCTCAGTTTTCCTCTCCTGTGCTCGCTGACGCATCATCCCGCGCCGGCGCTCAATCTCCTGCAGAGACAGACACAGAGCAGTGGAGAGCGGCCCCGCTGCCACTGCCCTCGCACTCCTCTGTCAAACATATGCAGTGTTTGGATTGCTGATGACAAGACAATATACCTGTCCTGTGTGAGAGGACAGTGTCCCACCAGCTAAGTCACAGCCAGCTGTGACATTCGTCCGGCTACACCAGACATGCCTGTGCAAATGGCAGGTCCAGCCTGTGCCCTTCAGGGGTCTCCCATGGCCATTATTCAGCTCTACAAGCTCACCTCATCATCAATCTCCTCCTCTTCCTCCTCGCTGGTGTCCTCCCGCTCCAGGCGCCAGGCTTCCCCCTCCACCTCTGAGTCGCTTTCTCCAACCACTTCAGGCTCCACGATTTTACGGTGTCTCGCCAGCCTGCAAGAGACCAGTTAAACAACAGCCAATGTAAAGAGCCTGCAAGAGGCTGCCTACTCGAGGCTTGTCCCCAGCGAGGCCACGAAAAACGCTGGAGCTGCTGAGTGTGGGCAGAACCCAACACGTTCTCTCCTGGGGCTGGAGTGGCTGGGCACCAGCAGCTGCTCCCTGGCCATGCTCTGAGCAGGAGCAGAGCTCCAAGCTGCAAGTCCCTCAGTTACCAGAACCAAAGAGAGCAGCAGCTCCAGGGGAGGTGGCAAATGAGCATACTTCACATGATGCCATCCCTTCCCACTCCCCTGAGCCTCTGCACACCACATTAATGGAGATTTTGGAGCCTGTTTCCACTTACACCCCCCCAGCTGCACCCAGACGTGGGTCTGTGCCCTGGGAGATGGGGACTCCCGGTCAGAAGGGCTGCTCCTGGCACAGCTGGGGCCTGAGGCACAGACGTGAGAGGAATCAGAAGCTCTTTTGCACTGCCTGCAAACGTTCTCAGCTCCTGCCTGGTGTCCCTGCGGCTCCTCCCCGCGTGCGGTAGCACGGGGTCTGCACTCCCCAACCCCTGCAGAGACGATCCCGCAGCGGGACATGGCGCTGGCCCCGCACTCACCGCTCCTCCACATCTTCAGCGATGCGGTTCTGGAGGCGGCGCAGGCGGGGGTCGTTGGCGAGCTCCTCCTCCTGCTCCTCGGGCTCCACCTCCTGCTCCTTCGCCTTCTTGATGAACTGGAACTCCTCGTCCTCCTCCTCCGAGGACTCCATGGGCGCGTAGTCAGGCCGCTTCCCCGATACATACCGCTTCACCTTCACCTTCTCCATGGACAGCTCGCCTAAGGGGGCTCGGGCCATCACCAGCGGCCCCTCGACCCCGAGCCCGCCCCGCCGACGGGACCCGGCCGCGCCCCCCCCACTTACCCTTCTCATTGCGGACGGGCACGGCGCCCGCCGTGGACTGGATCGGTGGTTGCTTCATGAGGGCGCTGGGGACCGCCATGGTGCCGCGGGGCCTGGCTGATCGGCGCCCGCTGCACCGGCTCCGAGCCGCCGCTCACAGGAACCTGTACAGCAGCCCGCTTCCGGCGGAAGTGACGATCAGCGCGGGGTCACTTCCGTGGGTCGCTGGTGTCTGCTGGGGCTGGGCGTCGCGGGTGGCGGCGGCGGCGGAAGTGGAGCGCCCCGGGGGTCCGGGCTCGGCTCTGCCCTGCCGCCGTCCCGCGGCACGCAGCGGCAGCACCGGGGCAGGGTCGCTCACGGCCTGGGGCCTCCCGCCGTGCCAGGCCGGGGTCTTGGTGACCGGCGGCGCTGGCTTTAGGGCCCTGCCACTCTCCTGGGTACGGAGCTGCGTTGCGCGGGGCTGAGCCGGGCAGGACACCGCGGTTCGGCTCCCGGGACACCGAGTGCTCGGCGTCACCGTGACTCCCGCGGGGCCGGTGGCGAAGCCGAGCTCCACCGCTCCTGACCAGCTCCACCAAGCCCCAGGGCAGCCCCGGGCACAGCCGGCACCGAAAGGCAGCGCTGTTTCAGGTGCACAGGAGCCTCTGGCTGTGCTGCAGGGTTGGGGCAGCCTCTGCACTTCCCGGTGGCACCGGTGAGGTGGCGGCAGTGGCCTCTTGCCTGGAAGGGCAGCGGCTGTGGCAGCTCCGCTCCGAGCGGGGTTTTCCTGCCGGACGCGTCAGCAGACGAGGGCTGTGGGGCCTCGCGGGGCACGGCTGGGGCGGACCCTGCTCCAGGTCCCACCCGCAGGAGATGGGGCGTCTTGTGAAGTGCACCAAAACTGTCACAAAGCATCGCAGCCGCGGCTGCTGTCCTGCGCCACTTCCGCCACAGAGAGGAAGCTGGTTCCCCTTCTGGGAAGTCCGCTGGCTCCCTGTGAGGGGGAATTTGGGACACAGGGGCCAGAGCCGTGCTTTAACCTGCCGCTGCTGCTTCAGGTCCGCACCAGTCTGCCTCTGGTGCCCCCCCGGCTTCAGCACATCCCTGCAGCAGCCAGAGGGGCTGGGACAGCCTGGAGCTGTGCGGGGAGGAGGGACAGTGGTGCCATGGGGTGTGCAGGGCTCCCTGGTACCCCACAGTTTGTGGACTGAGGCAATAATAGCTATAACCCTACAGCAGCCCATGTCCTCCCCAGCCTTGCCCAGGTGTAAGCAAGAGCTCATTCCTCTGCCTCTGGCCCTTGTACCCAGATGCCAATTGGAGCTCCTGCTCTGTGTGAGGATTGTCAGTGTGTTCCCACCTCGTGAGTCCTGAGCCGCCATGGCAAGGAGCAAGTGTCGGCACAGGACTCGTAGGCACATCAGTTAAAGGGAGGATTGAGAGCTGCACACAAAGCACATGATGTCCCGTTCAGGTGAAGGCGAACTAAAGACCTGGGCAAACAGGGAAATGGTTTGAGGGCCTGGTTGAGTCCTGCGACCGCGGGCATTGGAGGCTGTGGCGAGAGGTGGCGAGAGGTGGCCCTCGGCCTGTGATGTGTCTGCTCTGCCAGAGCTGGAGAAGCCAAATGGCACATTGTCCCGGGCTCCCGGCTCCATCGTGGCACTGGAGTGTCATGGAGTTGACCTGCCCTTACCAGGTGCCTGGGGACGTGGTGGGAGCCCTTCTCCCCAGCGCAGCACGGCTGCCATGTCCCAGAGCAGGGGATAAGGTCACAGAAGTGCCTGAGCTGTGGGTGTTTGTGTCTGCAGCTGCACCACAGCACAAGGTCAGGGCTCTCAGTCCCTGCGGTGATGTTGTGTCTGGGAGCTTGGCCATGGGCAGAACCTCCTGAGCCACAGGGCCCTGTGGAGTGCAGCTTCTGGTGGAGCTGCGACAGTGCCAGCTCCATGGAACAGGGACCTTCCAGGAGCCTGCTCATAGCATCCAGTGGTGAGGAGAGGGTGGGGGCTCCCAAGAAAGTGGCCTCAGCTTTGAGGAACAGCACAGGCAAGGGCAGGGAGCGGAGCTGGGAAGTGTTTGCAGCATGGGCATGGGGGACAGAGTGGGTTGCTGTGCTCCAGCTAAACATCCAGGTACTGGTCTGGTCCCTCTGGGTGTTCCCTGCCTGCCCTGTGCCCATTGCTTGGGTTTCTCCACTGTTCATGAGGACCTTCTGCCCTTCCTCCACGGATTCCCCAGTCTGTCTTCTGGGTGGTGGGGGCTCTGCAGGCAGGGCTGCAGCCCCAGTGCTGCTCTGCTCTGGGGTAGATGGGCAGTTGCATCACTGTGGGAGCTTGTGCAACACTGCAGCCCAAAAGCCAAAAATTGACCTGTTTTTTCCATGGAAGTAGGTTTGCATTGATTGGGCTGCTGCTGGGCCACACCATGGTGTGCTTGGCATGGAGGAGCATGGGGGATCTTCCTCCAGCCCTGGTGAGCAGTTTGCCCTCTGTGCTTGTGTGGGCTCCTGGGGATGCTGCGGGAATCACCTGGCAGGCAGACCTTGCACAGAGCTGTCTGTGAGCTGGGAGTCACTGCACAGAGTGCTGATGCCTCCAAGCGAGGTCAGTCAAGTGTCCAAGAGGAGGGTTCATGCTGTGGTAGCCACGTAGACACAGTTGAGAGAGATGGGAGCAGCCACTGCTCAGATTCAGCCCAGTGGCCCTGGGAGGTTGCTGGGGAAGCAGATCCCATCCATACTGTGGCTTTGTGACAGGCTGAGAGAGATGGGCTGGTTCAGCCTGGAGAAGAGAAGGCTCCTGAAGGGAAGACCTGAGAGCAGCTCCAGTGCCTAAAGGGGCTGCAGGAAACCTGGAGAGGGGCTTGGGACAAGGGCCTGTAGGGACAGGCCAAGGGGAATGGCTTTAACCTGCCTGAGGGGAGACTGAGCTGAGCTCTTAGGCAGAAGCTCTTCCCTGTGAGGGTGCTGAGGCGCTGGCCCAGGGTGCCCAGAGAAGCTGTGGCTGCCCCATCCCTGGCAGTGTTCAAGGCCAGGTTGGACACAGGGCTTGGAGCAAGCTGCTCCAGTGGAAGGGGTCCCTGCCTGCGGCAGGGGTTGGAGCTGGATGGGCTTTAAGGTTCCTCACAACTCAAACCAGGCTGGGATTCTAGGATTAGTACCATGGCCCAGCGCTCCCCAGCTACAGGTGTTGTCTCTGGCAGGGCTGTCGGGTCAGCAGTGGGTCCAAAGCTGGTTTATGTAAGAGAGGTTCTTCCTGCCTGCCCGCCCCATGGCACCAAGATAAGCCCCGCAGGTACAAGGGCCCTTTGTCAGCTCCTCTCTGCAGTGACATGTCACCGGCAGGCGCAGCGGCTGTCACCTGCCTGGGCACAGCCAGCGCCTAATCCGGGCATCCGGTGGTGGGTGTGGGGAGGGTGCAGGGGTGCAGCTCACCCACCTACCACCCCCCTGCCAGTGGGACCGGCCCCTGACACATGAAGCCCCATATAACTCTGTGGGGCACTCTGGGGTCAGCTGCACATCCAGGAGCCAGCCTGGGCTCTCCAGCTGACCAGGGTGGTGAGTGCTGTATGTCCATGGGGTGCCAGGTTTCCCCCTGGGCTGCCTGGCGGGGTCCTAGAGGCTGGGCCTGGGGTACTGTGACCCCCGTGGCCAGTGGTCTTGGGGCCATACAGTGGGGTCGGCCCATGCTGAGTCGCTGCCTCAGCGCAAGGCCGCTGCCAGATTAAACACAGGCAGGTTTTGCAAAGAAATCTGCCCTGTGCCAGATTTTCTGGGCTGTTCTCAGCATCTCAGTTACCAAGGTGACTGTTTCCTGTGCGATTGCTAATGCTTCATGATCTCGATCATGATATCCGAGTGACTTCCTTTTCTCTGTGAGGAGCCGTAGGACCTGCTCCTTCCTGGGGCTGCCCAGACGCTTTCAGAGCTGCGGAGGATCCAGGTCAGTTTGGGTTCTGCCGCTTTTGCTTTCTCTGCTTGACCTGGCTTTTGTACTGCTCCAGCCGCGATGTGACGGACAAGGGTGTGTTGCATGTTTGGAACGGCTGAAGCCGAGATGAGCCGCCTTCACTTCTCACCTTTTCTCCTTGCGGGAATCCCTCTCCTGAAACCTGAAACTGGGCTGATGGGTTTTCCTGGTGTCGCTGGTTCCAGAGCACTTGCTCAGCGGGGCCGGGACCCTGCGTACACCGGGTGATCCCATCGGCACGGGCGAGGAGCGCGGTGCCCTGGGGCTGGAACGGGCCGGTCTCGGTGAGCTCGTACCCCACGCCGCAGAGCCACCCGCTGTGCCCGGCACCGGGACGGGAGGCAGGGCGGCTCCGGGCACTGTTCTTTGTGGGCGCCCTCGCACCCTGCCCGGAGCCGGGGCCCGCGGGGGCTCTGGGAGCTCCCGGGGCTGATCCGGGCCTCTCCCTCCGCCGGCATGGGCGGCCCCACGGGGGATCGGCGGTGCCGGGCCCGGTGCCGGCAGAGGGTGGGTCTGCCTGCAGCGGGGCGAGCGGCACCGGCTCTCGCAGTGCCCCGGGAAGGAGGGGGGGGGCGGGCGGCGGTGACGGCATCCGGCGGCGCCCGGCGGAGCGGCGGCCGTGCCGCGCCGGGCCGAGCGGGGCCGGGGCCGGGCAGTGCCGGGCCGAGCGGAGTGGAGCGGGGCCGGGCGGGGCGGGGCGGCGGGCGGCGCTGACAGCTGCTCGGCGTAAACAAGCGGCCCCGTCGGCCGCCCCGGCCGCCCCTGCCTGGGCCGGGCCCGGCTCCGGGGCGGGCGCTCCGGGCGCCCCGTGGAGTGACGCGGCGCCGCCGACAGACGGGCCCGGCCGCCGGCGGGACGGGAGCGGGCAGGCCGCGCGGTAAGGGCGCGGGGACGCGGCCGGGGCACGGCTCGGCCCGCCGGCGCCGGTGGTTTGACAGTTGGGGCGGCCCCGGCCGGGCGGAACCCCGGGGGGCGACGGGGCCGGGGCGGGCGGCGGCAGCGCGGTGGGGGGGGCCGAGGCCAGGCGCGCTCTAGGGCTGTCGGAGGGACCGACCGGAGCCGCCGCCGCGGGGGAGAAGGGACCAGGCCTCGTCCCGTCCCGCCCACGGGCCTGCCCGTCCCGGCCGCCCTCGCAGGCACCCATCGCCCCGCCGGTCTGCGGGCGGACGGCGGCTCCGCGGGCCTCGGCCCCGTGCGGCAGCCGGGCGCCGGTGTCCATCGGTGCCGGGAAGGATCCCGGCCGGCCTCTGCCCCGCGTGTGCCGGGTGTGATCGGCACCGAGCTGTCTGTGGGGCTGCGGAACAGGGAGCGCGGCCCGTGAGCTGGGAGGGCTTGTGTCCCCTCGGCCCCCGCCGTGCCGCTGCCCTGCAGTGCCTGTCCCGGTGCCGCTCTCTCCGCCTCCCGTTCCGGGGGCACGAGGCCCGAGGTCTGCCGGCAGGGCAGCAGTGCTGCCGGGGACTTCGGGGCTCTGCTGGGGGCGGTTGGAGGGCCAGGGCCGCGGGGGCCGGGCTCTGCACCCCGCGGCAGGGCCCCGCTGCAGCCTGCTCCCCACGTGGAGCCGTCATCACCGGGGAGCGGGTGGCTGCCGGCTCCGGGACCGGCACAGCAGAGGAAACTGCCCGGCAGGGACCTGCGCAGGGGGTGAAGTGCTGGCACAGGCACCAGCCGTGGCAGACAGTGTCCCCTTGTGCTGTGCTTGCTGTGCTTTCCGCTTGTGCAGTAGCTTTTCCCCTTCCGTGAAGGCTCTGGGAGTGTTTCCCACTGGAAACTGTGATTTGGGCCCTGGCACGATCTGGAACCTAGAGCTCCCGTCCAGCCGCGGGTGGGTGCTCGTGGCTCCGGGTGCCTCGGCAGCGTGGCCGCGGTCTGGTCGCTGAGGGGGAGCCACAGTGTGCCTGAATCGCGGCACTGTGTGTGCTGCAGCCTGCGGCGAGGGCTCAGGCGGCTGCCAGAGCTGCTCTCCTCGCCTCGCAGCGCCGCAGGCTCCCTGCTCCCGAGCCCGCTGCCTGCTGGAGGGGGATGGGGCTCCTCTGGGGACTGCTGCCTCTCACCTTTCCTGCTGTCCCTGAAACATGACCAGGTATTACAGTGTCCCTGTGGAGCTCTGTGTGTGGAGCTCGCACTTCATGCGCTGTGTGGGTTGCTCCCTGCTCTGCTTCCCACCTGCCTCCTCGCTTCTTTCTTGTGCTTGCCCTCTGGCATGGTGCAGGCTGTCCCCAGGCCCTGGTTTGTACTGGAGGTGACAGTGTGCCCCTTTTCCTTGTCCCTGTGCCAGTTTCCTTTCTGTTGTGGAGATGAGTCACGCCGGTGTCACCATGTTGTGCTCCAGAGGAAGGGCAGAGCTGAGCTGCTGACGGTGACAGGCAGCACAGCGCTGGGTGCTGCTACCAGCAGCGATGGCTCTGCTCACCAGAGAGCAGGGGCTCGCCCTCCTTCCAGTGTCTCTCATTTAACTGGGCTTCCTCGCACAGTGTATGGGGGCATCTCCTTTGGCCTCCCTTGGGACTGGAGAAGCAGCTTGTAGGGACAGAGCATAAGTACACATTGGGCAATAGGCAGAGTAAACAGCAGCTCTGCACCTGGGGGCACCGTGCGGAGCCAGTGCCATGGCTCCTCGCAGCCCCACGTCCTGGTGGCCACCCATGTGCCCAGGGCCCTTTAGCCCGGTGCCAAAGGCACGGCTTGGTCTGGCAGAGCCTGCACTCCCCAGGCTTGAGGAGAGGCACCCCAGGGCCTGACCCCTCTTCCATCTCTCTGCAGATCCTCCTGCTGTCCCAGATTGTCTGTTCCTGCTGCTGGCTGCTGCGGGCTCATCCCCATGCTCGCTTGGGCTGAGCGGGTACCAGCGGGGCAGAGAGGCTGGTGTGCCCCGGGGTGCTGAAGCAGGGAGGCTGTTGGACCCACCGCTCCCGGGACCCTCCTGCTCCCCACCTCGAGGAGCCCCGATACTCTGATGGATCTGAGGCCCTGCTCGCTGCTCCTGCTCTGGACTCTGGTGGTTGCCCTCGCTCTCCTGGCGCAGGAGGTGCTGGCCCAGCGTATTTACACCAACACGTGGGCCGTGCTCGTCCCTGCGGGGCCACAGGAGGCTGATAGGCTGGCCAGGAAGCATGGATTCCTCAACCTGGGCCTGGTAAGTCCCCAGCTTCACTTTCCCCATGGAAGTGGTTGGCTCTGCCATGATCTGGGTGGATTCTGCGCTCAGTTTGAAGCTAGCTTGGGGCAGCACTGCCACTGCATTTGTGCCCAGCCGCTGCAGCAGCTGCTGTGTAGAGTCAAGGGTGGTCAACAGCTGGATGGAGCCAGGGTCTCTCACTGCCACTGGGGCAGTCTGGTGGCACAGCACGACAGGGCATGTTCTGCTTGCTGGAGCAGGAAGGAGGAAAAGCCCATCCCAGCATGAAAACATCAGGAGTGCTGTGCATTGACGGAGGAGGGGAGTGCTCCCGTTTCCTGACTGAGCTGCCCCAGTGTGGCACAGCCGTGGCTCAGCCGGGCAGCACCGCACCTCCTGGTGTCTGCGGAGCGGGTGCTCTGACAGCAGCCGCGTGTCCTTGGCCCTGAACTGCCCTTCACAGGAGGTGTCAGCAGGTCCCTGCCGCACTCAGCATTTGCTGTGCTTAGCCAGGGATAGGGCAGTGCTGGTGGCTGTGCTGGAGCTGTCATTCTTCGGCACCAGGGTGGGGAGAATGGGGTGATGGCAAAGGAGCAGGGGTCCCTGGGCTTGTCCCCAGCGTGAGGAACTCCACAGCGCTCTGCTCCTAGCAGCCTTGGCAGGGCCCAGATCCCCAGTGCTCCTGCTCCCGGCAGCCCTTTCCCTGGTCGGCTGCGGGTGTGCGCTTGGCACAGCCTGAGCCATGGAGCTTTTCTCCACCCTATGCCATGGGAAGGGCGCTGGGTCTGGGCTGGCAGCATGCGGGGGCTTTGCAGATGGAGCTGGCACCAGCATGGTTGTTGTGACCAAGAAGTGGGGCAAGGGGATCCCATGGGAGTGGGTGCAGCAGGACTGGCCCAGAGGGACCCCCTGGCCCCTGCACAGGCACGAGGAGCTGCATGGGCACTGCTCCAGCGAGGTGAGGCAGTGTGGCTGTGCCAGCGCCTCGGGCTGCCTCCGTGCCCGGGGGTCTGTTGCCCTGGGAGCAGGATGTGGTCCCCGTGCTGGGCTGGCTGCTCTGGGAAGGAAGTGAGGGGCGAAATCCCAGAGGAAATTGCGAAACCGGTGGCTGCGGTGTCAGGACCTCGCTGTGAGCAGCTGCCTTGAGCTGTGGCGGGTGGGGAAGGTGGTGGCTGCTGCTGCCACGGGTGGGTGCCTTGTGCTGCCACTCCCAAGGTGATGGGCACACAGGGCTGTGAGGACAGGGAATCCTGAGTCCTCTGGGGCTCATCCCAGAGGAAGGAACTCTGTAGGGGCTGGGGACAGGCCAAGCCTCACTTGGGTGTCTGCTGCAGGGGCAATGGGACAGCTTCAAGCACATGGTGTCTGTGGAAGTGTTTTGGCGCCGACATCGGGGCAAAGGATGTTCTGAGCCCGGGCCACTGCCATGCAGAGGGGACCAGGAGAGCAGCCCAGGACATGTCCTGCAGGGCCAGGTCTGTGTTGAGACCCCTGGGAGTGGGAACAGGGCTGAGGTGCCACCACCTGCAGGGCCTGGTCCCAGGGCCAAGGAGCACCAGGCTCTGTGGCCGTGTCTCTGCTGGCCCTGGGCTGCAGTGCAGAGCTGTGCAGGGCCCCACAGCTTGACGGGGAGCCCAGGCCTGTTTGGGGTCTGTCCCCATGAGCCGTGGGGGCTCTGTGCCAGCTCTGCCCTCACCTTTTCCCTGCCCTGTTGGTTCTGCAGCCACAGGCTGGCACCTCTCCCCCTGCTCCCAGCCCCTCAGCTGCCAGCGGAGCAGCAGCGAGGGCAGCGCTTGCAGGCAGAGCCCCACAGGCTGCACCGGTTCGAGCTGAGGCAGGAGCTGCTGGTCTGGGCACGTTTTCTGCTGTTCTGGAGCCCATCCCGGTGTGTGTGCTGCAGGATGAGGCTTGGCTGGCCCCCGCAGCCCGCTCCCGCAGAGGGGCCATGGCAGCCTGGCAGGAAGAGCAGGAATGGAAGGAGCCAAAGTTTCCCTCCTGGCGGGTTTCAGGGCTGCTGTTCCTGGGGGTGTGTGGCACTGGGACAGGATACGGCAGCCAGGCTGGAAAAGGGGGGGACCGGGTGCTTCTGGCGGTGCCCCAGTGAGAGGCCCCCAGGGTCCTTATCTGAGAGGATTCTGGCCTCAGCGTGGAGCCTGGACACTGTCCTCTGGAGTGCACTGTCCTGGCGTCCTCCCTGCTGCTCGCTGCCTGTGGAGCTCGGGCAGGCAGTGCACTGGCCAGGGCGCCTCAGGCAGAGAGGTGCCAGGACCCACAGCTGGTGGCCTTGAAGGGGACCCAAGGGACAGTGCTGGGGCCAGAAGAGAGGGACTGGCCAAGGTGGCCACAGGCTGGAGCTGTGAGCTGGCACCAGCGTATGTAGGATCGATGCTGGCTGCCCTGGGGATGGCTCTGCCCTTGCTGAGGACAGGGACTGTGGAATTAGGGTGGAAACGTGTGGGCTGGCTGGCTCCTGCCGGCCACCGCAGTGTCTGTGCAGACCTAAGCCAGCCGGATGACCAGCAGAGCCGTGATGGCACAGGAACAGTCGCTCTCTGTCCTGACCCCTGAGGGGTGCTGGGGGAGGGCAGCCAGCCTGCAGCTCCCTGTCCCCTCTGCCAGGCCCGTCAGAGCCTTTTCGCCTTGGCACCTCCCCGGATGGTCTGAGCTGCGTGCGTCCCAGGCCGTGCTGGGGGACACCATGTGCCGCAGGGAACAGGCGTGGGTCTGTCCCCAGTGACTCGAGGGGCGATGCTGCTGTAGCAGGCAGGGCTGCAGCCGGCTGTGCCGGGGCTCCAGCCTGTGCCCTGCAGGGAAGGGCTGCAGAGCTGCAGCGTGAGTCCTGGCCTTCCCTCCACCAGCACAGGGCAGGAGCAGGACTGGGGAGCCAACATGGTCTGTGGCTTCCTTGGATAACACCAGCGGGTCAGGGGTTATTGCCGTGCTGCATTTGGATCCTGCCTGCGGCCACTGCCCAGGAATCACAACTGCCAGGGGGCAAGGTGGGCACTCAGCCCCCTTCCCTGCGCTGCGCGCTGGGTGCTGAGCCCTGTGCAGCAGGGCTGGGTCACGGCAGCCCAGCCAGCCCCCGGGGCCGTGCGGGAGGGGATCAGGAAATGACTGCGCTGGAGAGGGTTCGGGCTTTAAAAATAACCCTCCGGTGGCTGCGTGGCCCGGCCCAGCCCCAGTCCCCGCGCACGGAGCTGGACAGCGCCGCACAGCGCCTGTGTGGCGGCTGCCCCCACTGCGTGTCCCCGCTCTTGGCCTCGCTGGAGCTGGCTCTGCCCCGACGTGGAGCCTGGTGCTGGTGGGGAGAAGGGCTCTGCTGGAGGCCTGTCCGGGGGAGCAGAGCCTGCTTTGGACCCTCACTGCCCTGCTTGGGGCTGCCTGGGCCCCGCCAGGACCCTCCTGCACCAGTGGCAGGGGTGCAGGTTGGCCCTGGGAGAGGTGGTTTGGTCTCCTGAAGTTGGTGCTTCTCCCACTCTGCCTCCCACAGACCAGGCCCTCTCTGCCCCTGCCTGCCTGGGGCCTCCCTGCCAGGGCAGCAGCTTTGTTAGACTATGTGGGACTTGCTGCCCTGTGGGGACATGCAGGAGGGTGAGGTGTGCACAGGCTGTGTCACGGTGGCTCCATGGTCTCCCCAGCTTCCTTATCACATATATTCCTGCTGCAGCCTCTTGCAGGACATTCTGCCCCAAGCACCCGACATAAACCCCGTCAACCACTCTGGAGTGGGGACTCAGCCTACCTGTGGCTGCCACAAGCTTGGGATTGCAGGCAGGGAACAGGGAAGGGGGGAGACCGGCCTCTCATGTCCACCCCACTCCTTTCTGTGTTGCAGATCTTTGGTGACTATTACCACTTTCGGCACAGTGGTGTGGTGAAGCGTTCCCTCTCACCCCACCAGCCCTGGCACAGCCGGTTGGCCAGAGAACCCCAGGTACGTGCAGTGGGGGCCATGCCTGCAGGGGCTGGCTTTGGTTCTGGGCACTTACACTGCCATGTGAGCCAGTACCCAGCACAGGATGGGTTGAGCTGCCGTAAACCATCCCCTGGCACTGAGTCTCTTGGCAGAGCTGGGTGGGAGCCTGGCATGTGTCTGGCAGGGGCAGGGATCAGCAGTGCCAGCAGCACTGGCCTGTGGGCTGCTGTGATCATAGAATCATAGAATCGTAGAATAGTTAGGGTTGGAAAGGATCTTAAGATCATCCAGTTCCAACCCCCCTGCCATGGGCAGGGACAGCTCACACTAAACCAGGTCACCCAAGGCTCTGTCCAACCTGGCCTTGAACACTGCCAGGGATGGAGCATTCACAATTTCCTTGGGCAACCCATTCCAGTGCCTCACCACCCGCACAGTAAAGAACTTATTCCTTAGATCCAATCTAAACTTCACCTGTTTAAGTTTTAACCTGTTACCCCTTGTCCTATCACTACAGTCCCTAATGAAGAGTCCATCCCCAGCATCCCTATAGGCCCCCTTCAGATACTGGAAGGCTGCTATGAGGTCTCCACGCAGCCTTCTCTTCTCCAGGCTGAACAGCCCCAACTTTCTCAGCCTGTCTCCGTACAGGAGGTGCTCCAGTCCCCTGATCATCCTCATGGCCTCCTCTGGACTTGTTCCAACAGTTCCATGTCCTTTTTATGTTGAGGACACCAGAACTGCACACAATGCTCCAAGTGAGGGTTAGGGTTAGAGTCTCTCTTAGTGGTGCCAGGGCACAGGGTAGCCTCTGTGCCATGAAGGGCTCTATGCCCTTGTATGGGGACAAGGCAGTGCCAGTAGTGCTGGGCGCCAGCGTGGCGGTGCAGTGGGGCTGGCGGGGCAGCAGGGCGTGCAGCGCAGCCCAGCAGAGCTCTGTGCTCTGACCTCCATGCTCCACTGGAGCACAGCCTGGCTCAGGGTGCCTGGCGCTGCTGCCCGGCATGGCTGGGCTCAGCAGGGCAGGACAGGGGGACAGGCTTGGCTCTGTGGTAGCTGCAGTGGGGTCCCCAAGCTGCTGGTGCAGGGCAGGGGCCTGCGGAGCTGCTGGCCTCATTGCTCTCTGCCCGCAGGTGCAGTGGCTGGAGCAGCAGGTAGCCAAGCGCAGGACCAAGCGAGACATTTTCATGGAGCCCACAGACCCCAAGTTCCCGCAGCAGTGGTACCTGGTGAGTGCTGGGCGAGGAGGGAGCCGTGCGGTCACACAGCGGGTGCACAGATGTGGCACCCCAGGAGCTGCTGCCAGGCTGGCAGGGAGGAGGAGGAGGAACGCCTGAGGCAGCCACCCTGCCCAGGGACAGCCCAGGGCAGTGGCAGCACCCTAGAGCACTGGCAGGGCTGAGGAGAGCCGGGGCTGGACGTGGAGGGAGCAGCCTTTTGCATGGCACAGGAACAGGGTCCATGCCCAGGTATCTGCATCACTGAGCTCAGGCACAAGCCCAAGCACAGTCTGGGGCTCAGTCTCCTTTCGAAGTGTCCCTCCTCATCTGGCTGTGCCCAGCCCTTTGTGCCTGGGGCCCCTGGAAGGTTTACTCATCCTCATTCCGCAGCAGAGCAGGGTGAAGGCTGGGAGGGTTCCGGGCACTGCAGTACCAGCAACTGGGTGCAGCTCCTATTGTTGAGGATTCTCTTGACAGTACAACACCAACCAGCGGGACCTGAACGTGCGTCAGGCCTGGGAGCAGGGCTACACAGGCAAGGGCATCGTAGTTTCCATCCTGGATGACGGAATTGAGAAGAACCACCCTGACCTGGAGGGCAACTATGTGAGTGAGGGGTGATCCCCCAGAGCGGTGTGCCACAGGAGCCTGTCTGTGTGGCTGTGGCTGCCTGGTGCAACTCTGGAGCTGCATGGTGCAGGGCTTGTGCCTGCTGTGGTGGGAAGCATGTAGGAAAGCAATGGAGGTGGGACTGGAGCTGCCCCATCGCTCAGCCCAGACTCAGGGCCATGGAGCACAGGCATGGGCGCAGGGTGGTGGGGCCCAGTGATGAAGGTGTATGGTCTCTGACTGCCAGATCTTCCTTCCAGGATCCAGGAGCGAGCTTTGATGTCAATGACCAGGACCCAGACCCACAGCCCCGCTACACCCAGATGAATGATAACAGGTGAGGCAGGAGGCAGAGGTGAGGGCAGCAGAGCCGAGCTGTGGCAGTGGCTCAGCAGCAGCACTATCACAGGGGTGGTGGCACACTTCTGCCCCACGGAGAAAGCCCCTGCATGCCCTTCCAATGCAAGCAGCATCCTTTGGGGTTGCCCAGTGCCAGTGCAAGCTGTTGAGTCCTCCTGCTCTGGAGCAGGAGGGCTGATGGAGGAACCCTGCAGGGTCTTTGTTGGCTGCATGGTCTGGGAGGACGGGAGGCAGCCTGGGTGCTGGTGCCTCTGCCTGCAGCCTTTGCTGAGCCCTGTGCTCCTCACACCCCATCTGAGCACGCTTTGCCCTGTTTCTCCTGCAGGCATGGCACGCGCTGCGCCGGGGAAGTGGCTGCTGTGGCCAACAACGGGATCTGCGGTGTCGGCGTTGCTTACAACGCCCGCATCGGAGGTGGGTCCACCCTGCCCTGTGCTGAGCAGAGCCTGCACTGGGCTCCACAGGGCCTGGTGCCGGAGGAGCGGCTGTGCCAGGGGTCTTGGTGCTGCTGGTGGGCAGCTCTGTGAAGCCCCATGGTGCAGGGCAGCAGCGGTGCAGGGCAGCAGCGGTGCAGGGCAGCAGCAGTGCAGGGGAGGCACGCCGTCACTGCCCCGTCCAGTCGCCCGTGACATCTGCTCTCTGGCCCTAGGCGTGCGCATGCTGGATGGGGAGGTGACTGATGCTGTGGAGGCCCATTCCCTGGGCCTCAATCCCAACCACATCCACATCTACAGTGCCAGCTGGGGCCCTGAGGATGACGGCAAGACTGTGGATGGCCCAGCCCGGCTGGCGGAGGAGGCTTTCTTCCGAGGGGTCAGCCAGGTGAGAGAGTCTGCCCGGGGAGTGTCGGCTGAGCTGCCCCTGGAATCTCTTGCTCTGCCTGCCCTGGTTGTTGTCCCAGCCCTCCTGTGATGAACTGTCTTTCAGCTCATCTCCAGGATCAGGCTCTGGTGGTTTTTCCTGTTCTTCATGTGTTATGGCTCTGAGTCAGGGCTCCTCCCGTGCCCCTTATCTCGCCTCTCTGAGAAGGCCTGTCCTCCCTACCCTGTGCTCCTGCACAGCCCTGCACTGGGATAGCCTCTCCCTGCTCTTGAAGCCCTGTGCTGGCTGCTGCCTGGTTTCATGCCAGCTGCTCTCTCTTGCTTCCTCCTCCTGCCCTCCCCCTGCCCTCTGTGCTGTGAGCACAGCATTTGGCATTGCTGTGGGGCAGCTGCAGATCCCACACAGAGAGCCTGGGTGGTTTCCGAGTGGAAAAGGATGCCAGGGCTTGGAAGACCCTCTTTAGCAGGGCTCCTGCCGCCCAGTGCTCTCCCTGTTGGGGCAGCTCCTGCAGCCTCTCCAGAGCTGCCCCGGCACCCTCCACAGGCACGGTGGTGCTGAGGGCTGGCAGCGCCCAGGCTGTGACCAGTGGCATCCTGCTGTCTCCTGTGTCCCCACTACATCTGCTCAGTCTTTCCCACTCAGGCTGCAAGAACCCCAGGCAGGGCTGGCACTGTCCTGCTCACAGCTCCAGCCTGGGGCTGCGGGCAGTGTGGTGCCATGATGCTGGCCCTCACCCTGCTCTGTTGCCAGGGCCGAGGAGGGCTGGGCTCCATCTTCGTCTGGGCATCTGGGAACGGGGGGCGTGAGCACGACAGCTGCAACTGCGATGGCTACACCAACAGCATCTACACACTGTCCATCAGCAGCACCACGCAGTACGGTAACGTGCCCTGGTACAGCGAGGCCTGCTCCTCCACCCTCGCCACCACCTACAGCAGCGGCAACCAGAACGAGAAGCAGATTGTGAGTTGAGGCTGTTGGTGTCAGCAGGGTGGGGGCTCATGAGGGTGGGATGTGCCAAGCTGCAGCTGCCATGGCATCCTTCTGGGAGTCGTGGTGCTGGGAGCGGGATTGGCCCCGCTCTGCCACGCTGCCACCCTCCAGGTCATTCCCAGAGCTCGGTCTCATGAGTTGAAGGCTTCTGGAGCGGCTCTGCTCTGGAGCCAGGCTGAGAGAGCTGGGCTGGGTCAGCCTGGAGAAGAGAAGGCTCCTGAAGGGGAGACCTGAGAGCAGCTCCAGTGCCTAAAGGGGCTGCAGGAAACCTGGAGAGGGGCTTGGGACAAGGGCCTGCAGGGACAGGCCAAGGGGAATGGCTTGAACCTGCCCGAGGGGAGACTGAGATGAGCTCTTAGGCAGAAGCTCTTCCCTGTGAGGGTGCTGAGGCGCTGGCACAGGGTGCCCAGAGAAGCTGTGGCTGCCCCATCCCTGGCAGTGTTCAAGGCCAGGTTGGACACGGGCTTGGAGCAACCTGCTCTAGTGGAAGGGGTCCCTGCCTGTGGCAGGGGTTGGAACTGGATGGGCTTTAAGGTCCCTTCCAACAGAAACCATTCCATGGTTCTAAGACGATTCCATGAAATTCATGAGCTGCCCCCAGAGCAGGGGCTGTTCCTCACCTCCTCCAGCCCTCATGGGGACCACAAGCCCCTAAGCCAGCTCCCGGATGTGGCTTGTGCCCGCAGCACCTCCTACCCTGGCACTGCTCCTTGCAGGTGACGACTGACCTCAGACAGAAATGCACCGAATCACACACAGGGACATCGGCCTCAGCACCCCTGGCCGCTGGCATCATCGCTCTCGCCCTTGAGGCCAAGTAAGGGCAGGCTCAGAGTGGGGCTGGGCTGGGGAGTGCTGCATAGCCTCCGAGGCAGTGGTGCCATGGCATGAGCTGCCCAGGGCTGAGGAGATGGCACTGGTGCCTGAGCCTCGTGTTTCCCCACAGCAAGAACCTGACCTGGCGGGATATGCAGCACCTTGTGGTGCAGACGTCAAAGCCGGCTCACCTCAATGCCAACGACTGGGTCACTAACGGCGTCGGCCGCAAAGGTACTGGGATGCTGGGGTTGGACCAGGGGCTCCAGTTCCTGCAAGCACCGTCAGCCTGGGTGTGCTGGGGCAGAGCTGCCCAGCAGCCCTGGGGGCCACGTCCCCTGCTCAGTGCCCTGGTGGCAGCGCTGACCCCTCTCTGTCCACAGTCAGCCACTCCTATGGCTACGGGCTGCTGGATGCTGGTGCCATGGTGAGCCTGGCCAAGAACTGGACCACGGTGGGACCTCAGAGGAAGTGTGTCATTGACGTCCTCACAGAGCCAAAGTAAGGGCTGGTAAGCCCAGGAGGGCATCACCCTGTGCACTGCCCCTCGCAGGAGCCCAAGGGCCCCTGGGTCCAGGGCCAAGGTTGGGGAGGATCTCCAGGAATGAGCTGTCTCAAGACCTTGGACCATCCTGGGAGAGCTTGAGGAGGGCTGGGAAAGGTGCCTTCAGCTGACATGGGCCGCTGAGCCTGCCCGCTCTGCTGGGGCCATGCTGTGCGCTGCGGTTTGGGAGCAGCCAGCACGAGTCATTCCAGACACACAGGGGCTTTTCAGAGGTCAGACAGAAGCTCCTTTTACTCCTGCTTGGCCGCCACTGCTGCAGCACAACATGTGCTGAGGCTTGTATGCGGCCAGGGTGCTCCCCGGGGGCTCTGAGCATGGAGGGAGCTGGGGCTGGGTCCTGCCTGTGCCCATGTCTTCCCCTGGTCTCCTGGGACGCAGCCTGCCAGTCTGGAGCCAGCGCTCTTTGTGACCAGCATCCTGCCCGGCATCAGTGCTGGCCCTGTGAGCGCCTGCAGATGGCTGCACATGAGCAGCGGGATGGGGATGGCCATGCTTGTCCCGTCCCTGGCCACGCTGGGCAGGGTGTAGCTGGCCCGGCAGCAGGCAGAGAAAGGGCCCATTCAGGGCTGGTGTGGAGCAGTGCCTGGGGAGGTGGCACCAGGCAGCGCGTGCTTGGCAGAGCAAACCCCACCATGCTCAGGAATGTGGGCAGGTCCCTCTGCCTGCACCAGGGGTGGGGAGGAGGCACCATCAGCTGGTGCGGGGTTGATTCCTGCTCCAGCCACCCTGGGGCAGTCGCAAAGCCTGGCAGGAGGGAGGGGGACCAAGTACACCCTGTCAAGAGCCCCCAGGCTGGGACTGGACTCACTCTTGCCTGCCCTCATCAGGGACATCGGGAAGCGCCTGGAGGTGCGGCGAAAAGTGGATGCCTGCCTGGGGAAAGCCAACTACATCAGCCGGCTGGAGCATGCACAGGCACGGCTGACCCTGTCCTACAACCGGCGCGGGGACCTGGCCATCCATCTCGTCAGCCCCATGGGCACCCGCTCCACCCTCCTGGCTGCCAGGTATGTGCTGGCCTGCCCTGGGGTGGCCTGAGGCTCGGGCTGGCCCCACTCAGTTTGTGGGATGTGGGCGCCCGGCTCTCACAGTCCTGTCTTGCCCAGGCCCCACGACTTCTCGGCCGATGGCTTCAACGACTGGGCCTTCATGACGACGCATTCGTGGGACGAGGACCCCTCTGGGGAATGGGTGCTGGAGATCGAGAACACCAGCGATGCCAACAACTATGGTAGGGCTGGGCTGGCCCAAGCCCCACTGCTGCCTCCCTCCGAGCCTGGGATGAGAGTGGGAGCACCATGGACACCCAGTGTACCCCCAGCACTCCTGAGCTTTGGGTGCTTTGCAGTGACCTGCTGGGGAGAGGCTGGAGCTGGGCACATGGGAGGAGATGCCGTGGCTCTGGGCAGTGTGGGGTCTGATGCATCAGGTTCTCCTCATGCTGGGTGGCCTGTCCCTGCACCAAATCAGTCCTGTGCCCGGGCATTGCTGCATGCTGGGGGCTCTTCCAGGAGATAGGCACAGCCCTGTGGTCCTTTGGCAGCCCATGGAGGGGACCAGTGCAAACCCTCTCCGTGTGCCTGCCCTGAGCGTGAGGCGCGTCAGCGGTCCTCACCCCGTATCCTTGCAGGCACACTGACCAAGTTCACGCTGGTGCTGTACGGGACGGCCACTGACTCCCCCAGCCTCTCCAACCAGCTGGAGAGCAGCGGCTGCAAGACCTTGACCCCCAGCCAGACCTGTGTGGGTGAGTGTGGGGCTGGTGGGGAGGGGATGGGGACGTGGGGCACAGGCAGCCCCCAGCCCGTGCTGACACTGCCTGTCCCACAGTCTGTGAGGAGGGGTACTACCTGCACCAGAAGAGCTGCCTGAAGCACTGCCCTCCCGGCTTCGCGCCTGGCGTCCAGAGCACGCACTACGAGCTGGAGAACAGTGTGGAGCCCATTGCGCCGCACCTCTGCCTGCCCTGCCACACCTCCTGCGCCACCTGCGCTGGTCCCGGCCCCAACCAGTGCCTGACCTGCCCCGCGCACTCCCACTTCAGCAGCCTGGACCTCTCCTGCTCCCATCAGACGCAGAGCAGCCGTGCGTCCCCTGCCCTGGCAGACGGCGAGGGGCTGGCTGAGGCTCCCCCTCCCACCAACCTGCCTGTCCTCATTGCCAGCCTCAGCTGCATCATCATCGTCGTCATCTTCGTCACCATTTTCCTGGTGCTGCAGGCGCGCTCAGGCTTCAGCCTGCGGGGTGTGAAGGTCTATGCCCTGGACAGTGGGATCATCTCCTACAAGGGGCTCCCCTCTGACATCTGGCAGGAGGAGGGCCCCTCTGAATCGGACGGTGAGGACAACGAGGCCCACAGCGAGAGGACTGCCTTCATCAGAGACCAAAGTGCCCTTTGATGAGCCCTCCCGCCCCTCCCTCCTCCCTGCCCAGCACCATGGGGCCAGGGTAGGTGGGGCCGAGGGGTCCCGGACTCTGCCCCCGTCCCGCACCACAGCAGCCCGGGGCTCTCACCCACCGGCACTGTCCCTTGCCCCGGCCTGGGCAGATGGGCACAGCCCTGCCGGCACCGTCCCCAGCTCGGCACTGTCTTGGTCTGGCTCCATCTGTCTCTGCCCCTTGTCCATCCTGATCCTGTGCTGGGATGTGTGGTGGCAGCAGGGCCGCTGACTGGCCCTGCGCTGACGGCAGTGTCCCCTGCCCGGGATGGTGGCTGTTGCTGGGGGTCACACATGTCCCTCCGGGTGGGCAGTGTGTGAGTCCCTGGGTTGTCACTGCTCAAGCTGGGCTGGCCAGGGATGGCTCTGCCCTGCAGCATTCCCTGCTCCTGCTGCCCTCAGCACCCGTCTGCATCCCTGGCTCTGCCCACTGCATCCCGGCTCCCCACCACCCACCGAGGGCCTGTCTGCCTCCACCCGTGCCCTTCAACAGCAATAATGGCCAGGCCTCGGCTGCTGCTGCCTGCTTGCCCGCTGCCTGCCCGTCCCCCTGCGGCTGCCTGCAGCACGGACAGGAGCCCCCTGCACCAGGGAGCATGGGGCAGGGCAGCGCCTTGTGCCCGTGGCTCAGTGCTGCAGCGTGGGCAGGGACCCCCACGCAGCCCTTGCTCTGCACCTGTTTTGCCCCTGGGCAGGGCTGTACGGGTGCTGGACAGGGCAGTCTGGCAACGCCTGGCTCTGCCTGCACCCTGCCTGCGCTGGGCAGAGCCCAGCGTCCCCCTGCCCCTCGATGTGCCTTGCCCCCACTTGGTGACAATCCGTTCTGCTCCCTGCTGGAGCCCCTTCCCGGCGCCGCCTGCCCTCGCTGCCCCTTCCCTGCGGGCTAGGGGCCGGTGCCATGAGCCCCTTTGCCGTCCGCACGCTGGGGCCATGGCATGGCCTGTGCCCATGCCCGTGCCCGCTGCAGCCAGCCAAGGATGGAGCCGCCGGCTGGGGGCCACAGGACTATTTTTCTATAATAACTTTTTGGTGCACAGTAATTTTTTCTCGTAATTTAATCAGCCGGGAGCTGCCTCCTGAGCCTGTTTTTAATTTAATGGATGTGGATATAACGCTAGAGAGACTGAGTTATTAAATGTTCAGAACTATGCAAACCAGCTCAGCTGCCTGTGCTCTGTGTGCCGTGGCCCCAGGTAACCCATGGGATGCCCGGATCTGCCCTGCAGTCACAGGAGGGTCCTGGGGCACTGCCTGCAGCAGGCACTGCGCTGGGATGTGCAGGAAGCTGCTGCTGCCCCACAGTGCTGCTGCAGGAGCCTTCAGCGCCGCGTCCCCCCACAGCCCCTGGCCAGGGCAGGGAAGTGCCCTAAGAGGAGAAGAGCCCCCCCAAGCCTGGGCTGTGAGCAGAGGCCGCTGCTTGGGGACCTGGTGGGATCAGCCCCTGCCCTGAGCGATGCGAAGCAGCTGCTTGTCTGGAACCCACAGAGAGGAGCTAATTCGAGGAGCGGCTGCAGTAGCTGGAGGTGTGGGAAGAGCCTGAGGAGCCTGAGCACCTTTCCCACGGCACTCGGGCTGAGCCTCCGCGCTGCAGCCGCTGCAGCCGACACCACGCTGCAGCTGGAGCACGTCCCCTGCGCTGGGCATGGCCAGGCTGGACCAGGACCATGCCACGGCCAAGCTGCAGGTGAGCCCAGCCCAGCTCCACTGAGCTCCCTGCAGGGTCCTGACCCCCAGGAGGCTCTGTTGGGCTGCACTTGCTCACGGAGGCCGCCCTGCTGCAGAGCCCCTCGGCCTTGCTGCACCCGCAGCAGCTTCCTGTGGTCAGAAGCGAGCTCCCTGCAGCATGCAGGTGGCTGCAGGCGCTGTTCTTGCTGTTGTGGAGGCCGCGCCACGAGCTGCAGCCGGCAGGTGGTGCCCAACGGGTCCTGCTGGGGAGAGGCAGTGCCTGCAGCCACACCGGGCCCTGCAGGAGCGCGAACAGAGGATGTGAAACTGGGTGAGCTTCGGCATGGTCTCAGCACCCTCCCTGCTGCAGGCAGTAGTCGAGGCTTCCCAGGCAGAGCTGCTGCGCTCACTATTGCACCGGACCCTCGCAGCACCACCCTGGCCAGCCCGGCAGCCCCAGGCCAGTTGCCTCCCACCAGCGGTGCCCCGTGTCCCTGCTGCAGCTGGAGCAGGCAGGAGGTGGCTGCGCTGCTGGAAGGTGCAGGGGATGCAGGAGGGATGCTGGGGGTGGGAGAAGCATCCTCTTGGCCTGGCTTGCAAACACAGCGCTGAGTGTCCTGGAGCCAGCGGGGTGTGTGGATGTTGCTGCAGCTGCTCTCACCCTCCAACCTGCGATGAAAATTAATGTTTCGTGAGAGCCCAGCACTGGTGGTGTCAGGGAGCACCCACAGTGCTCAGTGCGTGGCTGAATGGGGCACTGGGAAGGTGGAGCCCCACCAGCAGGCAGGACCCTGGGGATGGGCAAACCATGTGCACTTGAGCGCTGCCTGGGGGCTGTGCCGGGGGCACAGTGGCAGCCCCTGGCCGTGCTGTGCCGTGCCATGCCATTGTGCTCCCCTGTGGTGTGAGCACCCAGGCGTTGCTCCATGGGGGAAGGCTGAGCAAAGCTCCATCTGACGTGCTTCTTCCCCTCAACTTCCTCCAACAGTGGGATCAGCTCAGCTGTGTCCTGCAGGCACTGGACAGGGCTCAGCACTAACTACCGAGGAGGCAGACAGGGTACGTGTGTGGCGGTGCTGGGTGATGGTGCTGGTGGTGGTGCTGGTGGTGGCGGTGGCAGCAGCCGGGGCTGAGCTGTCCCATTGTGGCACCAGTGAAGGAATTTGAAGGGGGGCTGTTGTGGGGAGCTGGGAACCAGCTGTGCAGGCGTGTGATGGTGCTGAGGGCTGGGGCATGGCCCATGAGTGCCTATGCAGTGGGTGCTCTGTCCTGTGGCCTCTCACGGTCACAAGGGCCAAGCTTGGGGGTGGTGACAGGATCACCCCCTTCAGTGGGGCTGCTCCCCAGTTCCTGCAGCCTCTCAGGGGAAGCAGGGCCATGGAGAGGCGCTGGGGACAGGCAGGACCAGGCTCAGCTGAAGGGGCTCTGGAGGGACGGGGTTCAGGATCTACATGGACAATGGACCACAGCCGGGGTGAGGAGGTGCCCAGGGCTCCTGCAGGACCGAATCCTGCTGGCACCAAGCCGTGCTGGGAGCAGCGCGATGGGCAGCGGGGCTGGCGCTGCAGGCGATGGCAGAGCAGTGGCCTCGGGCGTGGGGACTGGCAGGGAGGGGAGGAAGGGCAGGAAATCTCGCAATGGCTGTATGGTCAGCGCCGGGTTTCCTGTTCCTCCCCAGGAGCCGGAGCTGCATTGGGTCCACACCGCACCAGGCCTGGCCCCAGGAGGACGCCAGCACCAGCCGCACGGCAGGGACCTCGCAGCACACGCAGGTTGGAGGGGCCATGCCCCGCTGGGGGCCTGGCAGGGACAGGGACCCCTTTGTGGGTCTGGGAAGGGTTCTCAGCCCTGGTTCTCTGTGGGGTCGAGTGCTGCATCAGGGGACGTCCTGCCCTGCACAGACACGTGCCCTGCCCAGCGCCCTCCTGCTCCTACTGTGCCCTTGCCATGGGGCAGGACACCCTGGGACCACGGCTGGGACCAGTTTGGCTCCCAACAGCCATGTTGGAGTCCTGGGTGCTGGGACACATCCAGGCTCAGCACCTTTCTCTGGGGCTTGGCACCACAGCCGCCTACTGCGGGCTCCCCAGGAGCTCAGGGTGACTGTGCCAGCAGCAGGAGGGGCTGGAGCTGCTGGACCACATGGGGCTGGTGTCCCTGCTGGGTGGTGGTCACAAGCTGCGCTGCCCTGGGGACCAGCCCCGTGCATGGCAAGGGTGACACTGCTGGTTTTGACCCCAAACTTCCTCCTCCCTGGCACCATCCCCATGGGCCCCAACTTCCTCTGGGCTTGGGTGCACTCGGCACCCTCCCGCCCTCCCAGCTGCTTTGAATGGGCTTTGCAAAGGAGATGGCGTGGGGCAGGGAGAGCTCTGCTCCCCAGAGGCACCTTGTCCCATGGCTATGCAAGGGAGGGTGTGGGATGTAAAGGGCCCCCTGGACACTGGTCACCCTTGTGGGCAGCAGCCGCAGCTCAGCTCCTTGACTGCCCTGCAGCCTCCTCACACCCGACCGGCGGTGCCATGGGCTTTGGGCCGGAGCTGTGGTGCCCACAGGGGCACAGTGCGCTGCTGCGCCTGCAGGACAGTGAGCTGCGCCTCCTGGAGCTCATGAAGAAGTGGATGTCGCAGCGCGCCAAGAGCGACCGGGAGTACGCGGGGATGCTGCACCACATGTTCTCCCAGCTGGAGAAGCAGGAGAGCCCCGGGCAGCTCCGTGCCGGTGACCACGGTGGCCAGATTGGGGAGGTAGGGATGAGTGGTGTGGTGCTGGATGGTGGTTGTGCCCACGTCGTGCCTGATGCCTTGTCCCTGCAGTCCTGGTGGGTGCTGGCGAGCCGGACGGAGGCGCTGAGCCAGATCCTGCGCCAGCATGCAGAGGAGCTGGTGGCAGGGCCACTGGCCAAGCTGAGCCTGCTCATCCGCGACAAGCAGCAGCTCCGCCGGGCCTTCAGCGAGCAGTGGCAGCAGCTCAGCCAGGAGTACACCCGGGTGCGTGTGTCCCGGTGGGGGCAGTGGGGGTCCCCAGCCCTGCTCCGCTGACGGCGTCACCCTCCCCAGACCACGCAGCAGGAGATGGAGAAGCTGAAGGCTCAGTACCGCAGCCTGGTGCGGGACAGTGCCCAGGCCAAGCGCAAGTACCAGGAGGCCAGCAAAGGTGCCCAGCCCCTGCCTGCCCCGTCCCGCTGTGTCCCAGGGGTTGCAGCCTTGGGACGCAGGGCTGCAGTTTGGGAGCATCCCTGTGTACGGGGAGGTTCGGTGTGACCACCTCAGCCCTGGCCCCGGCCCTGCCTGCCCTGGGACCCCCTCCCAGCACCCCTACCCCCTGTGACCCTCACTGGCTGCAGTGGATGCGCTGCAGCTCTGGGACCTGGGATGCGCCATGGCGGGTGTTTTCCATGGCCTCTCCCCCTAGACAAGGAGCGGGACAAGGCAAAGGAGAAGTACGTGCGCAGCCTCTGGAAGCTCTACGCCCTGCACAACCAGTATGTGCTGGCTGTGCGGGCAGCCGCACTCCACCACCACCACCACTACCAGCGGGCACTGCCCACCCTCCACCAGTCCCTCTACAGCCTGCAGCAGGAGATGGTCCTCGTCCTGTAAGAGCTCTGCCTGCCCCACTGCTTGCCCTGCACCCTCTTACCCAACCTTGGGCATCCCCCATGGTCCCCGAGCACCACTGGGATGCGGGAACTGGGTGACAGCTCTGGCATCGGGGTGGTGGCACCTAGCAGCCCCCAGCACCCATGTCCCACCAGGAAGGAGATCCTCAGGGAGTACTACAGCATCAGCAGCCTGGTGCAGGAGGATGTGCTGGCCGTGCACCAGGAAATCGCTGGTGCCATCCAGGCCATCAACCCTGCCACCGAGTACAGCAGCTTCATCCAGAGTCACAGGTACAGCTGCACTGCTGCAGCCTCTGCCACGCATGGGCACTGGTGCCCAGCACGGGGCAGGTGGGAAGCAGAGCCACGCTGGCTGCCTGCAGGTATGGCTCGGAGGTGCCACCAGTGGTGTCGTTTGATGAGAGCTTGCTGGAGGAGACCGAGAGCCTGGCACCTGCTGAGCTGCAGCTGAATGAACTGACCATCGAGAGCGTCCAGCACTCGTGAGCGGGGCCGGGCTGCAAGCAGGGGCTGCTGCTGCCAGCACTGCAGCTCAGTGCCACCGGTGTCTCCTGCAGCCTGACATCGGTTGAGGAGGAGCTGGCGGCTGCCATGGAGGCTGTGAGCAGCAAGGAGCAGCGGGTGCAGGAGCTGCAGGCGGAGATCCGGGGCGAGGAGCAGGGCCGGAGCCCCGGGGAGCGGTGAGATGCGGTGGGTGGGGGGCAAGGGGCTGCGGCAGGGTCTGACCGCCCCATCCTGTCCCCAGGGTGCACTTGCTGGGCAAGCGGCAGGGGCTGCAGGAGGTGCAGCAGCAGCTCGAGGGCTGCCTCTGCACGCAGGCCAAGCTGCAGGCACAGCGGGACCTGCTGGCCACCAAGCTGGCAGAGCTGGGGGCCGGGGAGCCGCTGCCTGTGCTGCTGCTGCAGGACGACCAGCACTCGGTCTCCTCCGTGGTGAGTCCTGCCCCAGTGGCCCTGGGATGGGGCTCACTGGGCTTGGGTTGCCCGCAGCCATGCAGAGCTCACAGCTCGCGTACCGCAGGAGCAGGAGCGCAGCGGGAGCACTGCACTGGAGACCCTCAAGAACCACATTTCGGGCATCTTCAGCCCCAAGTACTTGGTGAGTCCCTGGGCACCTCCATCCTGCCCCCCAGCTCCCTTTCTGAGCCTCCTGCTCCCTGGCACCCACTGTTCTCTCCACAGCCCCCTCCCTTCTGTGCCCCCCAAGCCTGCTGTGCCCTGCCATGGACACCACTCACAGGCACTGCTGCTGGCCCTACCTCCAGGGCATGGCTGGGCTCACTTCGTCTCCATCCTCCACCCAGCTGCCGCCCCCCGTGCCCCTGATCCCGGAGCTGCAGAAGCCGCTGTGCCAGCAGGTCTGGTACCACGGGGCCATCCCACGCTCGGGGGTGCAGGAGCTGCTGAGCCGCAGCGGGGACTTCCTGGTGCGGGAGAGCCAGGGCAAGCAGGAGTACGTGCTCAGCGTGCTGTGGGACGGGCAGGTCCGGCACTTCATCATCCAGGCTGCTGATGTGAGTGACTGCAGGCGGGGTGGTGCGGCCGGGGTAGCCCTGGGCAGGCAGAGGGGGGGCCCCTGGTGTGAGTGCACGGGACACATGTGCAGAGGATGAGTTGTGCCTGTCCTTGTGGGGCGTGAGCCCTGCATGGTGTGTGTGAACTCTCACTTGTGTGTGCCCTGCCCGCTGTGCATGCAGGTCCTGTGCCTCATGTCTGCATGCACTGCAGCCCCTGCACCCCAGCCCTTGTGAGCAGACCCATGTGTGCAGGCACAACCGGTCAGCCTCCCCTCCCCACAGAACATGTACCGGCTGGAGGGGGACGGGTTCCCCACCATCCCACTGCTCATCGACCACCTCCTGCAGAGCCAGCAGCCCGTCACCCGCAAGAGTGGGATCATCCTGGCCAGGGCCATCCCCAAGGTGACAGTGGGCAGTGGGCAGGGGATGTGAGGCTGGGCAGGGTGAGGGACAGCTCACCACCTTCAGTGTCTGCTCGCTGCAGGACAAATGGGTGCTCAACCATGAGGATGTGCTGCTGGGGGAGTGCATCGGCCGGGTGAGTCAGGGCGCCCCAGCCCTGCCTGTGTGGGTCTGCAGAAGGACAGGGCTGTCCCCAGGGGGTCTGTGGGAGGACAGGGATTGCCTCTGGCCATGGGCAAGCTGGGCTGCTGCACCCGTGTCTCTCAGGGTAACTTTGGGGAGGTGTTCATCGGCCGCCTGCGGGCTGACAACACCCCTGTTGCCGTGAAATCCTGCCGGGAAACCCTCCCGTCCGAACTCAAGGCCAAGTTCCTGCAGGAAGCAAGGTCTGTGCAGTCATCACGCTTGTCCCAGCCTGTCTGTTTGTCCATCCTTGGGACCTGGGGCTGTTCAAACCGTGCTGGGACTGCAGCATCTTTGTGCCGAGGGTTATGCCTGGGGCAGCCGGCCTCCCCCCCCATGGTGTGCTTTCCTGGTCCCACAGGATCCTCAAGCAGTACAACCACCCGAACATTGTCCGGCTCATCGGTGTCTGCACCCAGAAGCAGCCCATTTACATTGTCATGGAGCTGGTGCAGGGTGAGCAGCTCTGCTCTGCAGTCTCCGCGCTGTGCTCGTGTGTGCCAGGGCAGCCGATGCTTGCGTGTGCCAGGGCAGCCCACACCAGCTCTGTGTCCCGGGTGTAGGGGGGGACTTCCTGAGCTTCCTGCGCAGCGAGGGGCCCCACTTGCGTGTGAAGGAGCTGATCAAGATGACAGAGAACGCTGCCGCTGGCATGGAGTACCTGGAGAGCAAGCATTGCATCCACAGGTGGGCTCGGGCGCGCAGCAGAAGCCATCACTGTCCCCGTCCTGTGCCTGGGGGCCCCTGGGTGCACAGCTGATGGCTCTGGGCTGTCCCAGGGACCTGGCCGCTCGCAACTGCCTGGTGACAGAGAAGAACACCCTGAAGATCAGTGACTTTGGGATGTCACGGGAGGAGGAGGATGGCATCTATGCCTCCACAGGGGGGATGAAGCAGATCCCCGTCAAGTGGACTGCCCCTGAAGCACTCAATTATGGTATGGGATGGAGCCAGCTGTGGCCTGGCAGCCCCATGGCACAGCTGGGAGCCGGGAGTCCTGGGCATGCTGTCCTGCTCCCACATGCCCAGTCCTGGGGAGGAAAACATGGGCACCCCAGTCCTTGTAGCACAGGCACAGGCAGGGCAGTGCAGCCATGGGTGTCCCCAGCCACCAGCATCCATCCTGCCTCATGTCCCCAGGAAGATACAGCTCAGAGAGTGATGTCTGGAGCTTCGGGATCCTGCTGTGGGAAGCCTTCAGCCTTGGTGCTGTCCCCTACACCAACCTCAGCAACCAGCAGACACGTGAGGCTGTGGAGCAGGGTAAGGGACGTGCCACGGTCTAGCTCTCAAGGGCAGTGAGGGGCCATGTGTTCAGCACGGTGGATCTGCTGTGGAGCTGTGCCTGTGGGGCTGGTGGCTGCTACTTCCTCATCACTGCTCCCCGCAGGCGTGCGGCTGGAGGCCCCCCCCCAGTGCCCTGAGGAGGTGTACCGCCTGATGCAGCGCTGCTGGGAGTACGACCCTCGCAAGCGGCCCAGCTTCGCCACCATCCACCAGGACCTCATCGCCATCCGCAAGAGGCACCGGTGATGGGGGGCCCCGGGCCCCACCGGCCCCGCTCCGGACAGCTCCGTGTGCTCGGATCCGTCTCGCTGGCAGCACCCATCTCTGCCAGGGAAGCGGGTGCTGCGCCTGGACACAGCTGTGACCCCTCCCACGTGCTCCCAGCTGTGCTCCCGGGACACGGCACCCATAGCTCCTGCCGGGCTTCATCCGCTGCAATAAACAAACGGGCTCCGCAGCACTGCGTCCGTGGGGATACGAAGGAGCACGGACCGCGGGAGCCAGGGGGGCCAAGCACCCGCGGTACGGCCGGGACGGTGCACCGGACAGGGCACATGGGGATGGGTGCATCGGCAGCCGGCCGGCCGCGGGGCTGTGGGGTGATGACCGGGTGCATCCCCGGGACTACGGCGATGTCCGGGTACAATCTCGGGGCTCTGGGGTGCTGACGGCTGCGCCTCGGGGCGGTGGCAGTCCCGGTGGGGTCACTGCCCGGCAGCACGGCGCAGGCAGCGCTGCCCCAGGCGCTATGGGCCCCCCCGCTGCGCTGCCTCCGGAGCCGCCTTCCTCGGGGCCGGGGCCAGGCGGGCGGAGCGGAGGGCGGGGCCTGGCCCATCCCGGCCGCGGCTGCTGGCGGGCCCGGGGCGGGCGATGTGAGGAGCCGGGCCGGGCCGCGCCGCGGAGCCTCCCAGGGTAAGAGCGGAGCGGCCGCGCCCCCCGCGCCGGCCCCAGCTGCGGCCCCCCTCGCGCCGTGCGGTGGCGCAGAGGCCCCGGGGTGCCCGGCTCGGCTCGGCGGCGCCGCGGCCTGCTCCGGCCCCGTCCTTGGCCCCGTCCGGTCGTCCCGGCCCCAGCCCCGCGGCTGCCCCAGCCCGGGCTGTAAATACCCGGTCCCGGATTAGGCGAAGTAGGGCGCGGGGGGGCGAGGAGGAAGGTGTCGGCGGGGGCCAGGTTGTGCAGGGCACGGGCACCAGCGCCGAGAGCAAAGCTCAGCCGGGGCCCCGGAGCAGGAGGCAGCGTCCCGACCCGGTCTGTCCCCTCCCGTGTCCCCGGAGCCCCGTCCTGCCTCCGGCCGCGCTGGCAGAGGCACCGTCCCGTCTGCCCCGCTGCAGGTCCGTCCCTGCGGCCCTCGGGATGAAGCTGAAGAAGCAGGTGACTGTGTGTGGAGCTGCCATCTTCTGCGTGGCCGTCTTCTCCCTCTACCTGATGCTGGACCGGGTGCAGCACGACCCCGCGCGCCACCAGAGTGGAGGCAACTTCCCCAGGGTGAGCGGTGGGGCCGGGGCTGGCGGGGGCCAGCAGCGCACCCGAGGACACCCGGGCCAGGGCTCGTTCCCTGCTGCTGTCAGTGACACGGGGGCCGGGACCCACCTGGCAGAGGGCACCGGAGGCTCTCACTGCGGTGTCTGTGTCCCCAGAGCCAGATCTCGGTGCTGCAGAACCGCATTGAGCAGCTGGAGCAGCTGCTGGAGGAGAACCATGAGATCATCAGCCACATCAAGGACTCTGTGCTAGAGCTGACGGCCCATGCGGAGGGGCAGCCGGCGCTACCCCACCACACTCCCAATGGCTCCTGGGTGCTGCCTCCCGAGAGCCGCCCGAGCTTCCTCTCCGTCTCCCCACAAGACTGCCAGTTTGCCCTGGGGAGCAAGGGCCAGAGCCCAGACCTGCAGGTCAGGGCCCATCTCTGCTAGCACGAGGGTGTCTGCACCAGGGAGTCCAGGGGGTCCTGGCCCCACGCAGTTGGGTGTCTCTCAATCCAGTGTCCACCCTGAGCCCTGTCTCCCCCCTGGCAGATGCTGGCCGTGTACTCCCTGCTGCCCTTCGACAACCAGGATGGCGGTGTGTGGAAGCAGGGCTTTGACATCACCTACGAGCCCAACGAGTGGGATGCTGAGCCCCTACAGGTGTTTGTGGTGCCGCACTCCCACAACGACCCTGGTGAGCAGCAGGTGAAGGTGGGCAGGGGTGGGGAAGGGCCAGTGCTGCCCCGCACTGCTGGTGGGGAAGGGCTGGGCCCCACGCAGTGACCCCCAACCTGTGCTGGCAGGCTGGATCAAGACCTTTGACAAGTACTACTATGACCAGACGCAGCACATCCTCAACAGCATGGTGCTGAAGATGCAGGAGGACCCACGCCGGCGCTTCATCTGGTCCGAGATCTCTTTCTTTTCCAAGTGGTGGGACAACATCAGTGCCCAGAAGCGGGCTGTGGTGCGGAGGTAGGGCTGCACGGCCCCTGCCCAGAGGCAGGGTGCTGTAACCCTGAGCATGCGAGCGCTGCTGCAGAACCTGAGCAGTGCCAGCGCCTTGCAAGGCCCAGGACACCCTTGGTGGCATGGGAGACCTGGGGAGCAGGATTGTGCGGTGGGAGAGAGCCCCCTTGTCAGCTCCCTGTTCCAGGAGGGCTGGAGATGGAGGACAGAGGGAACAGGGCCTGTGGGGTACAGCAGAGGATGTTGGTCTGTGTGGGGATGAGCTCTGGCTCCGGCCTTGGCCAGTGTATTGCTGTGGAAGGATGACTATCTGCCTGTCTGTCTGTGTGGGGACAGTGGGGCACAGCAGCCAGTGGTTGTGGGGCTGCAAGAGGGCCCCAAGCTCACCGCAGGGCTCTGCCTGGAGCTGATGGCATATTGTATGTTCCCCTTGCAGGCTGGTTGGCAACGGGCAGCTGGAGATGGTGACGGGTGGCTGGGTGATGCCTGATGAGGCCAATTCCCACTACTTTGCCATGATCGACCAGCTGATCGAAGGGCACCAGTGGCTGGAGAAGAACATTGGTGAGAGCAGGACGGGACACTGGGCTGGAGGGGCAGAGGGCTGGCCAGTGTGGGGCTGAAGGGTCTCTGTGCCCCCAGGTGTGACGCCGCGGTCGGGCTGGGCCGTTGACCCCTTTGGCCACAGCTCCACCATGCCCTACCTGCTGAAGCGCTCCAACCTGACGGGCATGCTCATCCAGCGTGTGCACTACGCCATCAAGAAGCACTTTGCTGCCACCCAGAACTTGGAGTTCATGTGGAGACAGACGTGGGGTGAGGAGCTGCTGAGCAGTGATGGTAGAGGGGGGGCCCTGCTGGGGAGGGGGGCAGCAGGGAACAGTTTCCAACTGTTTTCCCATGCGGATGGTGAGCTGAGTACTGGGAGGTGATGTCTCTGCTCTGCAGCGGTTTTGCCCTGCGGGACAACACCGGAATGACTCCCAAACTGCCCCCATGCATGCTGCTGTGCTCTCTGGGCTCCGAGCAGTGAGCCCGTGTGCCATGTCTGTACCACCCCAGCAGCTGTGTCTGGGAAAGAAAGGGAGAGCCGTTGCTGTTGCTCATCTGTCCTTGGTCCCACAGATACAGACTCCAGCACTGACATCTTCTGCCACATGATGCCCTTCTACAGCTACGATGTACCCCACACCTGTGGGCCAGACCCCAAGATCTGCTGCCAGTTTGACTTCAAGCGCTTGCCGGGTGGCCGGATCAACTGTCCATGGAAGGTGCCTCCCCGAGCCATCACCGATGCCAACGTGGCAGAGCGGTGAGTGCCGCAGGGCAGGGGCAGTGGCACTGAGCCAATGAGCCAGCTTCACACCCTGGCTCCCATGGCAGAGCCCAGCTGTTGCTGGACCAGTACCGCAAGAAGTCCAAGCTGTACCGCAGCAAGGTGCTGCTGGTGCCCCTGGGAGATGATTTCCGCTACGACAAGCCACAGGAGTGGGATGCCCAGTTCCTCAACTACCAGCGCATCTTTGACTTCCTCAACTCCCAGCCGAACCTGCACGTCCAGGTTCGCAGTGCTGGGAGGGGTGGTGGGAGCCCCCAGCTTCGGGAGCCGTGGTGGTTCCCTGCCATGCTGAGGGCTGTGTGTGCTGTCCTGCAGGCACAGTTTGGGACGCTCTCTGACTACTTTGATGCCCTGTACAAGAAGGTGGGCATTGTGCCAGGGATGAAGCCGCCTGGGTTCCCAGTGCTGACTGGGGATTTCTTCTCTTACGCGGACCGGGAGGATCACTACTGGACAGGCTACTACACCTCCCGGCCTTTCTACAAGAGCCTGGACCGAGTGCTGGAGGCCCATCTCCGGTGAGGGGGAGCAGGCAGGGCTCTGGGCCAGAGGCTTGGGTGCAGGGGGTATGGGCGAGGGTTGGCTGGGCAACACTGGGAGCCCTGGGAGCCCCTGGTCTGCGCCAGAGCCACCAACGTGCTGAGGGTGGCCCAGGCATGGACAAGGGAGTGCCAAACCTTCATCCAGCCCCAGGGCAACATGTGCCACCCTGGCTTGTCCTCCCTGGGGCCAGGGCCACCTGTGTGAAGCACACAGGCTGGACTGGCTGCTCCTCCTCTCGGGGCCAGGGCAAGGACACTCAGAGCCTCTGTCCCTGCGCAGGGGCGCAGAGATCCTGTTCAGCCTGGCGCTTGCCCATGCCCGCCGCGCTGGTGCTGACGGCACGTACCCACTCTCTGACTATGCACTGCTGAGCAATGCCCGCCGCAACCTGGGCCTCTTCCAGCACCACGATGCCATCACCGGTACCGCCAAGGAGGCTGTGGCTGTTGACTACGGAGTCCGGTGCGTGACGGCAGACGGGGCGCAGCTGGAGGGGCCTGTCTCAGATGGGGGTTGGTGTGCATGTGGCTGGGAGCAGGGCTGGGTGTGGGGTACGAGCCCTTCTGCTGGAGGTGGAGGATGTACAAGAAACCTGGAGAGAGGCTTTGGACAAGGGCCTGTAGGGACAGGCCAAGGGGAATGGCTTGAACCTGCCAGAGGGGAGACTGAGCTGAGCTCTTAGGCAGAAGCTCTTCCCTGTGAGGGTGCTGAGGCGCTGGCACAGGGTGCCCAGAGAAGCTGTGGCTGCCCCATCCCTGGCAGTGTTCAAGGCCAAGTTGGACACAGGGGCTTGGAGCAAGCTGCTCCAGTGGAAGGGGTCCCTGCCTGTGGCAGGGGTTGGAACTGGATGGGCTTTAAGGTCCCTTCCAACCCAAACCAGTCTGTGTTTCTGTGTTGGGGGGACACTGGGAGATGGGAGGACAGTCTGTGTGCCTCACTGCCTGTGCCCCAGGCTGCTGCACTCCCTCACGAACCTCAAGCACATCATCATCAACGCTGCGCATTACCTTGTGCTGGGGGACAAGGACACCTACCACCATGACCCTGCTGCTCTCTTCCTCAGCATGGTGAGCAGCCCCCTGCCCATGGCTCCTGCACCCCAGCTCATGGGACCATGCTGGGGCAGTGGTCCCTGTGCCCCTGGGGAGCACAGCCCTGCCTGCCCACCCAGTGGGGACCTAGGGGAAGGGTGAGGGCACCCCAGCTCTAACCGCTTCTCTCCCCAGGATGACACGCGCCCCAGCCAGGACTCCCTGCCCGAGAGAACGGTGGTCAAAGTGGACGTCTCACCCCGGTAGGGTCTGCCACCTTGCTCCGCAGACTGTGGGGAAGCACTGAATGGGTACCTGGGATGTTGTGAAGAGCGGGTGGGTGGTGTGGGGCACCTGGGATGCTGTGGGGCTGGGGTGGCCATCCCTGTGTGCCTCCCCACAGGTTCCTGGTGGTGTTCAACCCGCTGGAGCAGGAGCGCCTGAGCGTGGTGCGGGTGCTGGTGAGCTCCCCACATGTGCGGGTGCTCTCCGAGGAGGGGCAGCCCCTGCCTGCCCAGCTCAGCGCACACTGGGGCTCCGACACTGACACAGTGCCCGACATCTACCAGGTATGGGGTGCCCCAGAGCCCTGCTCACCCCCACCCTCATCCTGCATAGCCCATGTGTGCCTGCACAGTGACCCCATACCTCTGTGGCAACACGTGTCCCTGCACCACAACACAAGCTCTGCTGCGCATGAGCCCTCAGCCCCCCATGCCAATCCCCTCAGGAGAGGCTCAACAAGTGCCAGGCCAGGTCTTTGCCCAGCCCACAGGCAGCGTGTCCCTGCTGGCCCCTGCAGTGGGGCCGGCTCATGTCCCCGTGCCACTGCAGGTGTCTGTCCTGGCCCGCCTGCCCGCACTGGGGCTGCGAGTGCTGCAGCTGCACAAGTCCTTCGAGGGCCATGCCACGCTCCAGTCCTCCGTGCACCTGTACTTGCCCGGCCTCAACCTGCCCATGCGCAGGCAGGAGCCTGTGCCCGTGCACGTCCTCCCGGCTGGCGCTGAGGACATCTGCCTGGAGAACCAGCACCTGCGGGCCTGCTTCTCAGGACGCTCGGGCCTGCTGCAGGTGAGTGCAGGGCTCTGCCGGTGGCGAGGGGACACAGCACTGCCTCTGCGGAAAGCGCTCACCCCTGTGCCGGCTCACACCCCACAGAGCATCCGCCTTGCTGGGGAGGAGCGGGAGCAGAGGGTGAGCAGCGAGTTCCTCGTCTACGGCACCAGGGCCTCCAAGGACAAAAGTGGAGCCTATCTCTTCCTGCCTGATGGCGAGGCCAAGGTACAGTGGCCACCTCTGTGAGCCATTTGGCAGCCACATGAGAGTCCTGCAGGCAGCAGCCTCAGCACAGCTCTTTCACCCCAGCCCTACGCCCCCAATGACCTCCCAGTGGTGCGGGTGACGAAGGGACCCCTCTTCTCTGAGGTCACCAGCTACTACCAGCATGTCCAGACTGTGGTGCGACTTTACAACGTGCCAGGTGGGACAATGTGAGGCCATGTGGGGAGCTTGCTGGCCCAGGGGTGCTGGGCAATGCTGCCTGTGGGGCTCAGCCCCTCATTGCCTGTCCCCAGGGGTGGAGGGGCTGTCCCTGGACGTATCTTGTCTGGTGGACATCCGTGACCAGATCAACATGGAGCTGGCTCTGCGCTTCAGCACTGACATAGACAGTGAAGATACCTTCTTCACGGACCTCAATGGCTTCCAGGTATGGGGCAGCCCAGGAAGGGTTGGCCGCTGCCCACAGGGGGACGGTGCCCTGGCACCGGGCATCGCCAGAGCCACCTCCAGGCACTGAGCTCTGCTCCGTGGCAGATCCAGCCCCGCAGGTACCAGCGGAAGCTGCCGCTCCAGGCCAACTTCTACCCCATGCCCACCATGGCCTACATCCAGGACACGCAGAGCCGCCTGACACTGCACACAGCCCAGGCCCTGGGCGTCTCCAGTCTCAGCAGTGGTGAGAGGCCCATGGGGCTGTGCCTTGGGGGCTGCCCTGCTGTGCCTTGGGGGCAAAGGGTGCTGGGGAGGAGGGTGCTGCCAGCTGGGCACAGGCAGCCCTGGCCCTGCTGCCTCCGGGGCACCCCAGCTGGGAGCGTGGCTGATTCCCGCTAAAGCCCATGCTGGGACCCGCTCCCTGCAGGCCAGCTCGAGGTCATCCTGGACCGGCGCCTCATACAGGATGACAACCGGGGCCTGGGCCAGGGGCTGAAGGACAACAAGCGGACATGCAACCGGTTCCGCATCCTCCTGGAGCGCCGCACCACTGCCAGCCAGGTGCATGGGCTGAGGCTGCAGAACGGGGTCGGGTGTGCTGAGCCCAGCCCTGCTCTGGGGTGGAGCAGGGTCTCATCCACTGCTGCTCCATCGCCCTCCCAGCCATCGTGCTGGCACCGCATGGGGCTGGGCCTGGAGCAGGGACATGGGGAGGGTGGGACCGTGCAGTGGAGTCCCTGTGGAGCCGCAGTGCCCTCGTAATCAGGGTGTTCTTGTCCCATCCCCTCGCTGCTCCTTATGCATGCGCCACATCACCCACTCAGAGCTCCAGCTTCTTTTCCACACTGGCCTCCGTGTTTAAAGCCTTGGGCTTCCCCGGCGCCAGGACTGGCAGCCCAGAGGTAACAGCCGGCCTGGCCCCACTGTCTCTCCCTGTTTTGTGCAATAGCTGCTAGCACAACCCTAGCCAGGTCCGTGGCCTGGCCACTGCTGGGGAGGGTGCTCGTGCCGAGGTGGGAGCAGCCCTGGGTGCCCTGTGCTGGCGACTGCTGCTGGAGGGGCTGTGTCAAGGCTGCGCCTGGCCCCGCAGCTCCCCTGGCTGGTGCTGAGCCCCGTGATCTCTGGCAGGCACAGGACGGGCGCCCGATCAGCTTCCCCTCGCTGCTGAGCCACATCACGTCCATGCACCTGAATGCCGAGGCCCTGGTCATGCCCGTGGCCCAGGAGAAGCCAGCCCCACCGGCCCTGCGCTCCTTCACGCCCCTTTCCACCACCATCCCCTGCGACTTCCACATCCTTAACCTGCGAATGCTGCAGGCAGAGGTGAGCTGGGCCCCGGGGGGAGGCCTTGTACCCGCCGTCCCCAGCATCACAGCTCACCCCTGGCTCCCCAGCAGGATGAATCACTGCCCTCGGCAGAGGCAGCCCTGATCCTGCACCGCAAAGGCTTTGACTGCAGCCTGGAGGCCAAGAACCTGGGGTTTAACTGTACCACCAGCCAGGGCAAGGTAGGACCAGGCTGATGCCTCCACCTGTTGCTGGGTCAGAGCCAGGCTGGGGTCCCAGGCTGGCCTCCTGCATCCTTTGCTCATGCTGGAGGGGGCCCAGGTCCCTCAGCACCAGTGTCACAAACAGTGGCTGCTCAAAAGTCCCAGTGCAGCCCTGCTCTGGCCCTTGCACAGGCACAGCTGGAGGATGTTGGGTCTGGAACCTTTCATGAGCCCTGCATCCCCCTGCAGTCCATCCTGTAAGGAAGGGCAGAGCCTGGGGTGGGTCACTGCGGTGCCCTGGGGGGGTGGGGGTGCCATGCACCGAGTACTGTCACACACGTGCATGGTGCTGCACCTCCGGGCACCGCAACGCACCCGCCCTTCTCCCTCCTCTCCATAGCTGGCGCTGGGCAGCCTGTTCCAGGGGCTGGAGCTGGGCTCCCTGCAGCCCACCTCGCTGACGTTGATGTACCCCCTGGGCACGGCCTCCAACAGCACCAACATCCACCTGGACCCCATGGAAATCGCCACTTTCCGCATCCGCCTGGGGTAGCGCCTCCCGGAGCAGGAGGGGAGCAGCGCGGCAGCACCGGCACGGCTTACAGGGGCTGGGCCAGCAGCCCCATGCAGGCGGGCGGGCACTGGGCAGGAGGTGCCGGACTTGCAGAGGCTGCTGCCCTCTCATTTCTTAGCCGTGTGTTCCCAGACAGACGTCAGAAGCGAAGTGCTGCAGCGGGGCTGTGCAGGTGCAGCCTGGGCATCGAGGCCATGGGCTCTGCAGTACCGGCAGGATGGGCATGGCTGCCCTGATGCCCCCACACCGCTGCCACCCTGGGGTCCTAGGGCAGGGCCTGTCCGTGCGGGGCTCCCCCAGGTCCCGGGGCAGAGCGGTGGGGCCAGAGCTGCTGGCCAGGGAGGTGCTGTGGACTGGAGATGGAGCTCACCTGGAGCTTGTGGGAAACATGAGGCTGTTTCCAAGGGCTGTGTCTGGTTTGTGGTTCTCTTGCTGGTTCCAGGGGAGAGTGGGCAAAGTGCGCCGTGGGGAGATGCTCTGGTGCCCGAGGAGCCTGGCCACTGGTCTGCAGTGTCCCAGGAGCTGCGGGAGGCCACGTCACCAGGAGCATCCTCCCAGTTGCTGTGGGGACACAGGGGCTGCTGCACTCCTCGGGCCCCTCTGGGGCTCATTACTGCTGAGGGGAGCCCAGGGGGAGGCGGGCGAGGACGTGGTGCTGGATAAGCTCTGTCTTGGTTTCCCACACAGCCTCCAGCACAGCCCACAAACCATACCCCATGGGCACAGCCCTGAGGATGGGCGGAGAGCATGGACCAGTGTGGATGGGCCCTGACAGCTCAGCCCTTTGCAGCCTTGGCCAGCCAGGCACGGGGCAAGACCCAGGCCAGGTGCATGGCTTGTGCTGGGGAGCAGGAGCAGCACAGCCCTGCACTGGCACAGTGTGCTGCCAGGGCCATGCCAGAGCCTGGCTAATGGCACGGCTGGCGGGGGGCCAGGCTGCGGCACAGGGCCTGCTGGGGCTGGGCTGCCGAGGGGCTGCAGCACAACCCGCTGTGATCCAGCCTCACCCGCTGCTCTCGCCCGCAGCACCAGGATCCTCAGCCCGGCTGAGGTGCCCAGCCGGCACCCATGGCCCCAGTGCCCGGTGGGGACAGTGCCTCCTGTCTGCTCTTGGCCCCCCAAGAAGTTCGTTAGTGATGCTCCCGCCTCCCGCCCTGGTCCCTGGGGAACGGGCATCGAGTGCAGGAGGCTCTAATGGCTCCAAGTGGCTCTTGATGGGCCGTGATGGAGGCGGGAGAGGAGGGGCTGTGGTTTCTGCCTTCCCCGGAGCCAGACCTGCTGCTGCTCAGGGTCAGCCGGGAAGATGCTGGATGGGCTCCTGCTCCGGCTGCTCCTCGCCATGGCGCTGTGCCCCAGCCTCTGCGGGACAGGTACAGCTCCGCTCCCTGAACTCGTCCTCCCCATCCCTGCTGGGGCCGTGTCCCTTGAGGGCTGCTCCTGCCAGCCCGTGCTGGCGCCTGGGTCTGTGTGGAGCTCGGTGATCCGCACTGGGTGTGGTGGTGCCGGGGTTGGTCCCTGCACAGCACAACTGCAGGGTGAGAAGCGCTGACCCCACGCTGTGGGGTGGTGGGGACAGGAGGGGATCAGCACGGGGCGATCGGGGCTGACCTGGGCCTTTCCCCTCCCATCTGCTGCCGTCACTCCACTCGCCCGCATTTGCCCTTGCCGGGGTCACGGTGAGCACCAGAGCCACGGCGCACATGGGGCAGTGCCTGATGAGACCGTGCTCAGCTGCGACTTGAGCCCAGCCCAGGGCTGAGCTGGGGGCTCCCATGGGGCCAGGGTGCTCCCAGCCCAGCCCTGGAAGGGTCACATCGCTGGAGCTGCTGCTGGTCCCACTGGCACGGTGCCGGCTGCCGGCACACCGACCCCCTCAGGACAGGGGAGAGCCTTTGCCGCACCCGCAGGGAGGCCTGAGCCCTGGCTCCTCACCGCAGGCTTGGTGCAGAACCTGCACCTCTGCGAGGGCTACGCGGGCCTCAACGGCCGCTACCACCCCGGCTTCTACTGCCCGCGGCTGACAGACCCCGCCGGCCACCGCTACTGCTGCCGCCCCGGCCCGCGCACGCTCAAGTCCTGCTGCTCCCAGGAAGCCCTGGAGGCCCTCACTGGGGTGAACCTCTCCAGCCTGGCCAGCCCCGATCTCCTCCGGTGAGCAGGGCTGTGTGGACTGGGGGGCAGCGTGGGCCCTGGGCTCCCTGTGGTGGCTGGGACATGGGTCTGCTGTGCCAGCCTGGAGCCCACAGCCAGTCCCAGCCGTGCCCTCCCGCCACAGGGTCCCACTGTGCTGGTGGGGCCATGGCTGCCCTGTCCTGAGGTGCCCCCTCCTGCAGGAACCCACTGGCGCTGCCCTTTGTGGGGCTCTACGGGCTCCTCATCCTCCTCCTCATGGCCATTGACCTTGTCCACTTCTACCGCACCCGGCACTGGCGCCTCGGCTGCCTCCTGCCCCTTGGCCGCTGCCTGCCTGGCAGCCTTCCGGGGGGCCACCGGCTGCAGTCCCGCTCCCCACAGCCCCTCAGCACCGGGGCCCTCAGGCAGGGCTGCTGAGGGGGCTGGGAGGGGTTGCAGGGGGGGCTCCCAGGGTGCGGGGGGGGGTGCGGGAGGGACACACACACACACACAGACACACACACACACACACAGACACACACACACACAGACACACACACACTGACACACACACACACACACTGACACACACACACACTGACACACACACACACTGACACACACACACACACACAGACACACACACACAGACACACACAGACACACACACACACTGACACACACACACACACTGACACACACACACAGACACACACACACACACACAGACACACACACACACACACAGACACACACACACACAGACACACACACACTGACATACACACACAGACACACACACTGACACACACACACACAGACACACACACACAGACACACACACACTGACACACACACACACACAGACACACACACACACTGACACACACACACACAGACACACACACACAGACACACACACACACTGACACACACACACACAGACACACACACACACACAGACACACACACACACTGACACACACACACAGACACACACACACAGACACACACACACACAGAGACACACACACACACACAGACACACACACACACAGACACACACACACAGACACACACACACACACAGACACACACACACACACAGACACACACACACACTGACATACACACACACACACAGACACACACACACGAGGTCGCACGTGGTCGGTATCGGCACCGCCGAGCCGCGGGGGGGCGCTACAGCCTCCTCCCGTCCCTCCCACCGCCCCGTTTCCGTCACGTGACACGGGCGGTGGCGTCCGCGTTCCCCGGGCGATCGGCAGAGACGTCACGAGCGCGGCGGGAGAGGCGCGATGGAGGCGGCGGCGGCGGCGGTGGGAGCGCGGGACGGGACGGGACGGGGCGGGGCGGGGCGGGGCGCGTGGGAACCGGGAAGGGAGGGGACGGGGCGGGAAGGGAAGGTGATGGGAACAAGACGGAGCGGGGACGGGAGGGGACAGGATCGGATGGAACGGGAACGAGAAGGAACAGCAGGGCGGCTGGCTGCTGGGGGGCGGCTGTTCGGGGGGTTGGAAGGGAGCAGCGCCGGAGGGGCCGGCTGCTGGTGCCCGGTGCGATGGCGGTGCCCGGTGCGGGGGCAGGCGGTGGCAGCGGAGCCGTGTCCCGGGGCAGCCGTCCTTGAGGAGCCAGGGCCGTGCCCGTGTCCCGGCGCGCCTGTCCCAGCCGGTGCCCGTCGGCAGGTGACGGCGGGGCAGCTGCGGGAGCGGGGCAACGCGGAGTTCCAGGCGGGGGACCACGCCGCGGCCCTCGCCGCCTACACCGAGGCGCTGAGCCTCTGCGACGCCGGGCCGGAGCGGGCCGTGCTGCACCGCAACCGCGCCGCCTGCTACCTGAAGCTGGTGAGAGCGCGGCGTGTGCGGCATCGGGCGCTGCGGGGACCTGCCCGGCTGCCCCAGCCTGTCGGGGCTGCCCGGCCCCTCCGCCCTCGTCGGCTCCTCCTCCCGCCGGAGGGAGGCCCTGGCGGTCCCAGGCTGGGCGCTGCCGGTGCCCGGGCAGGGCACTGCCTGGTGTGTTCTCTGCGCACCTTTTCTCCCGGCCCTCCCTGCTGTCCCGTGCTGCCCCACATCCTGGGTGAGCTCTTGGGGCCAGGACAGGGTGCTTCTCTCCATGCCTGGGTTGGGTGTGTGCTCCGGGGCTGCTCCGCCCACAGTCACAGCATCTCTGATCTCCCACTGTGGGACTGTCTCTGAGGCAGGAGGGGAGCACAAGGAACTTCAGGGGCTCTAGAGGACCAGGAGCACTTGAAAACCATCAGGGGCCATAGGGCTCCTTGGGATCCCGATGAGGGTTGTGACTGGGGAAGGATATGATGTCCTGCTGGGCTGGCTCACTGTCCCCTGGACGCTGTTCCCATCTTCCAGATTCACAATCCTTTCCTAGCTCTCCTCTGTAGAGCGACAGGTGCTGCCCCTGCCCACACCAGGCTGGGCTGAGCGAGGCCTCAGGGGCAGCGCATCAGGCATTTTCCTGTCGCTGATTCTCTGTCTCTGCAGGAGGACTACACCAAGGCGGAGGCTGACGCATCTAAAGGTACTGTCAGTGGTGGCTGGCAGGGGACCGGCCCCTGTGCACTGCCTGTGTGGGCACGAGCAGCTCAGGGCCTTTGCGATGGACCCCCTCTCCCTGCAGCCATCGAAGCGGATGGCCGGGATGTGAAGGCGCTGTTCCGCCGCAGCCAGGCGCTGCAGAAGCTGGGCCGCCTGGACCAGGCTGTCAGTGACCTGCAGCGGTGTCTGAGCCTGGAGCCCAAGAACAAGGCCTTCCAGGAGGCCCTGCGCGCCCTGGGCAGCAGCATGCATGAGAAGGTGAGCAGGGAGGCAGCGTGGGGGCTGCCCTGTGGATGTGGTGGGCTGAGAGAGACGGCGAAGGCTGAGCTGCTCTTTCTGCTCTGTCTCAGATGAAGACCATGTCCTGCACGGACTCAAAGGTAGAGCAGATGTTCCAGATCTTGCTGGATCATGAAGAAAATGATGCGGACAAGAAACAAAAGGTTTGAGCTCTGGGGAGCGGAGGCTTGGCTGAAAGGCAAGGTGGGGAAGAAGGTGTTCCCAGGTCAGCGCTGCTGGCTGAATGGTGCTGCTGGGGTGAGGATGGCTGTACCACCATCACAGCGTGCTCCCTGGGTTGGGTGGCTGCCTTCAGACATGACTCTCTCTTCCCAGGCTGCGCAGAACCTGATCGTGCTGGCGCGAGAGGAGGCTGGAGCAGAGAAGATCTTTCAAAGTGATGGCGTGCGGTTGCTGACGCAGCTGCTTGACACGGCCAAGGCTGACCTGATGCTGGCAGCCCTGCGCACGCTGGTGGGGCTGTGCTCCGGGCACCGCTCCCGGGTAGGTCCTGCCATAGCCCAGCTCTCGTGTGGTGTGTGACAGGGGAAACGGGTGCCAGGGAGGCTGTGGAGTGTGACAGGCAGGGGAGTGTCACTGGCCTCTGACTGCAGCCCTGCCGAGCACTGGAGCTCTGGGCTGTCACCTGCCAGGCCTGAGGTTGTGGGAGCCTTGTTGTGACTTGGAACTGTCCCGATGAGGTGCTGGGAAGCACCATGGCTTCCCTCAGGACTCCAGCTGACAATTGTGCTTGTACTTGCAGACCACAGCCATCCTGGCAGAGCTGGGGGCCCCTCGCCTCTCAGCGGTGCTGGGTGTGGAGCATGAGCAGGTTTCCCTGGCTGCCTGCAACCTTCTGCACGTGATGTTCGACTCCCTGAAGGAGGGGCTGCAGAAGGACTTCCGTGGCAAGGATGATGCAGTGGTGCTGGGTGAGTGCTGCCTGCTGCAGAGCCAGGGCTCTGGCCCAGGATTAATGCAAGGTTGAGCTGGAATTCAGGAGCCCTTGGTCATGGCAGCATCTCCTGCCAGCCCTGCCATGGTACGGTGAGGCCTGTGCCGGAGGTGCTCACTGCTGAGCACTGTCTCTTCTGAAAGATTCCTCCAAGGACCTGAAGCTGCTGATCAAGCACCTCCTGGAGCTGCTAGCTCTGGAAGGGGCCTCTGCGCACGGCCGTGACAATGCCCTCAACCTGCTCATCAAGGTGGTGCCCAGGAAGTCACCAAAGGAGACCAACAACAGCATGAGCCTGTGGGTGATCGACCAGGGTGAGCAGAGCAGCCTGCAGCATCCCACTGGGCATCGCGCCCCTTTGCCTCGGGGTGCCTCGGCTCTGCCGGCGCTGGGGTGTGTGACCCCGCATTCTCCCAGGCCTGAAGAAGATCCTGGAGGTGGGAAGCACAGTGTGTGGCAGCCCGGGCAGCTTGCCCGTGACGGAGAACAGTCGGATGAGCGCCTCGGTGCTGCTGAGCAAACTTTATGATGACCTGAAATGCGATGCTGAGAGGGAAAACTTCCACCACTTGTGCAAGGACTACGTGAGGTGAGCCTGGGCATCCCTGGGGCGTCCCTGGGGCAAATGGAGTTCGGTCTCATGCAGCACCATCCCTATCCCCAAACTTTTTTGCTCTTAGTGATAAAAGCAGGTTGTAGGTTCCACCAGCAACTGGCTGTGTTGGGTTCAGCAGCTGGGGCTGTGTGTGGCTGGAGGCATCAGCCTTACCCCCCCGGTGTTCTTGCTGCACAGGAGCTGGTTCGAGGGGCAGGAGCTGGTGGGGAAGCTGCGGGCCATCCAGACAGTGTCGTGCCTGCTGCAGGGCCCCTCGGATGCTGGGAACAGGGTGCTGGAGCTGGAGGGGATCATGGACAGTGTGCTGTCCCTCTGCGCCTCCGTGCGCGAGGCCCACCAGCTGGTAGCGGTGGAGGCACTGATCCATGCTGCCGACAAGGCCAAGCGTGCTTCCTTCATCACTGCCAACGGCGTCAGCCTGCTCAAGGAAATCTACAAGCACAGCGAGAGGGACAGCATCCGCATCCGGGCGCTGGTGGTGAGCACGCCGCGGCTGCTGCTGGGCCGTGGCTGCAGGTTCCTGGTCTGCAGCGCTGTCCCCTCTGTGCCGCGGGGCTCATGGGCGCTGCTCTTGGCTGCAGGGGCTCTGCAAGCTGGGATCTGCCGGAGGCACCGACTTCAGCATGAAGCAGTTTGCCGAGGGCTCCACACTGAAGCTGGCCAAGCAGTGCCGCAAGTGAGTGGTGGGGCAGGGAGGGGGGGTGGGGGGGCCGCAGCCATGCTCATGGCCCTTTGCAGGTGGCTCTGCAATGAGGCAATGGATGTGGGCACACGGCGCTGGGCTGTGGAGGGCCTGGCCTACCTCACCTTCGACGCCGACGTCAAGGAGGAGTTCGTGGAGGACAAGGCAGCGATGCAGGCCATGTTCCACCTGGCCAAGGTACGTGCCCGGCGCTGCGGCGGGCTCCCTGCGCTGCAGAAATGTGCTCCAGGGGGTTGTGGGGCTCACGCTCTGGGGCTGGGGAGTGTGGAAGCGCCTGGTGGTGCCGGGTGGACTCAAGGCCTGGCCTGTTCTCTCCATCGTGGGTGTGATGGATGCCCTGTTACCCCTGCAGTCAGAGGACAGGAGTGTGCTCTACGCTGTCGCCTCCACCCTGGTGAACTGCACCAACAGCTACGACCATGAGGAGCCAGACCCCCAGATGCTGGAGCTGGCCAAGTACGCCAAGCAGCACATTCCAGAGCAGCACCCCAAGGTGGGCAGGGCACCGTGCATGTCAGGAGCGTGCAGTGGGGCAGAGCCCAGGGTCCCGAGGGGGCCAGGGTGTCCCTGAGGCCTTCAGGGGTGAGGTTTGGAACCTCACAGAGGATGGCACCAGGCGCGTGCCAGCGAGCTGAGCGCTGACCCTGCCTCTGGGCCAGGACAAGCCGGACTTTGTGAAGCGCCGGGTGCGGAAGCTGCTGACAGCTGGGGTGGTCTCGGCTCTGGCCTGCATGGTGAAGAGTGAGAGCCCGGCGCTCACCAACTCCTGCCGGGAGCTGATCTCCAGGTATGGGCAAGCTGGGGTGGGGCAGAGAGGGAGCTGGGTCCAGAGGCTGCCGGTATCCTGTTGCAGACTTCTGTGCCTGTGGAGAATGCAGGCTCCTGGGAGAAGAAAGGGGATGTCCAGGGTCTGGTGCAGCCTGTGCCTGCTGCAGGTGTCTGGGTGCTCCACTGCTCCTGCTCTGTCCCCAGAGTGTTCCTGGCGCTGGTGGAGGAGGCCGAGGACCGGGGCGGTGTGGTTGCGCAGGGAGGAGGCAAGGTGAGGGTCAGCCCTGCTGCGCTGCAGCGTGCGGTGGGGCTCTGGGGAGGGCTGGCTCTGCAGCAGGGGGCACTGTGCTGGGGCCGTGATGAGCCAGCTGCAGCACTGGCTGCTGTGCCTCTGCCGGCAGGCTCTCATCCCGCTGTCCCTGGAGGGCACCGAGGTGGGGCAGACCAAGGCAGCTCAGGCCCTGGCAAAGATCACCATTACCTCCAACCCAGAGATGGCCTTCCCTGGAGAGCGGGTGAGCGTGGGCTGGGGCTGGGGCTGCAGAGCAGGGGCCCTGTGTGGGCAGGCAGTGGGAAGAGGGCCACAGCAGGGGCTCATGGCGGAGCAGCAGTGGGCCTGGGCTGTTGAGCTTCTGGCTCAGCCCACTGGGAAAGGGCTCAGCAGCTCCAGGGCTGGTGATCCAAGGTGGGATCTGCACTGCAGAAACTGCTGGAATGGGTTTGTCCTTCCCTGGGGAGCAGGAGGTGGAAGACCCTGGTGTTGCCCACAAAGTCCCGATGGCCTAGGCCTCATCATGGGAGCAGCTCTGCCTTCAGGCTGGGCTCAGGGCTCTCCCCTGTACCCCCAGCTGCACGGGCACAGTCCTGGTCCCTTGCTCAGGGTTTGAGCCCTGCACTGCTCTCCACAGATCTACGAGGTGGTCCGGCCCCTGGTGAGTCTTCTGCGCCTTCAGCGCACAGGCTTGGAGAACTTCGAGGGGCTGATGGCATTGACCAACCTGGCTGGCATCAGCGAGAGGCTGCGGTAGGAGCAGTGGAGCTGGGCTGGGCATGGGGGCTGGCGGGGGCCTGGCCCCGGCCTGTCCATCCCAGGGATGTGCTGCCCTGGGCTGGAAGCGCTCACACTTGCCCTGCTGCAGGCAGAAGATCCTGAAGGAGAAGGCTGTGCCCATGATCGAGGGGTACATGTTTGAGGAGCACGAGCTGATCCGGCTAGCTGCAACGGAATGCATGTGCAACATGGCCATGAGCAGGGAGGTGAGGGCCTGGTCGGGTGTCTGCTGGGTTCCTGGTCTCCTGCATCCCACCCACTCTCCTCCTTCTCCTCTGCAGGTGCAGGAGCTGTTCCTGGCTGAGAACAGTGACCGGCTGAAGCTGATGGTGCTGTACAGTGGGGAGGAGGATGAGAAGCTGCGTCGGGCGGCCTCGGGAACCCTGGCCATGCTGACGGCCCTGCACCCCCCCATCTGCAAGCGGATCCCGCAGGTGGTGAGTGCCCCGCGGTGGGGTGGGGGGACCCGGGACACTGGGGCAGCACCAGTGACCCAAGTTCCCTCCCCTGGGAGCCGGGACAGCCTGTCCTGCCCCCAGCCTGACCGAGCGCGGGCTGGGTGTCTGGGGGCTGCGGAGGGCAGTGCTGAGGGCTCCTGCTGCCCTGCAGACAGTGCACTGGCTGGAGATCCTGCAGGCCCTGCTGCTGAGCACCAGCACGGAGCTGCAGCACCGCGGGGCCGTGGTGGTGATGAACATGGTGGCGGCTGAGCGGGAGGTGGCCGAGCAGCTCATGGCCAGTGAGGTGCTGGAGATCCTCTCGGTGCTGGCCAAGGACAAGGAGAAGCCGCGCGTGGCGCAGGCGGCCAAGGAGAGCCTGGCGCAGGCTGTGGCTTACGGCCTCATCAAGCCCAACCCGGAGCAGGCCTGATGCCCCGGGGCTGCCTGCACTCGCTGCCGCGCACGCTGCTGCGGGCTGGGGCTCGAGCGCTGCTCCGGGGAGGCTGCCCCGGCTGGGGGGTCCCGTCTGCCCGCGGGGCCGGCTCCTGGCCGGTGCCCCGGGGCGAGGGGAGAACGATGGGGTTCACCGCTGCCTTCGCCACCGTATGCCTTAACCGGGAGGACCGGCCAGGCGCGGGCCCCCGCGCGGCTGAGCCCGGCACGGAAGAAGGTCCGCCCGGTGACACCGCACTAAAGCTGCTCTTGGACCACGGCCCGGCCTCTGTCCCTCCCTCCGCCGCCGCACCGCCCCCGGTGCCGCCTCCCGGTACCGCCCCCCCCGTCCCGCAATGGCGGCCTCTCGCTGCGCGTGGCTCGTGTTCGGTTTCAGTACGGAGGAGGCTGCGGGGGAGCCGGGCCCAGGCCTCGGCCCGCGGCGGCTGGAGCCGGGCCCGGGGGGGATCCGCCGCGTGTGGCCCGCCTGGAGCTACGTGGTTGTGGAGACCGGTGAGCGCCCGCCCGGTTCCGCCGCGTCCTCCCCGCGCCCGTCCCCTCGGTCTGTCCTGATCCGGGGCTCCCGGGAGGGACCCTCCACCCTCCCATGGCGCCGGTTCCCCGGGATTTCCCGTCCCCCGTTGCCTCGGCAGTGGCAGTCACCCGATGCCGGATGCACGGGACGGATCCCCCGTCACCCTGCGGCGCCATTCACTCCGGGATGTCTCTGTCCCCACTCCCAGCCCCGGTACCCGTAGGATGCTGCTATAGCCCCCGAGCCGCGGGATGCCCTTCCGCCCTGTGGGATGTTCCCTTCTCCTCGGTAGTGCTGATACCCCGGGATGCTCCCCCCCCGCCCGCTCCGGTTCCCCGGGATTCTGCCTCCCGAGATTCTGCTCCCATTTCCCCCGGGATGACCCCGTTCCGCAGCCCCGGTTCCCCATGGCGGGGCTGACGTCCCGGTCCGGCAGGCGCGGGGCTGGAGGTGCGGAGCGCGGGGCGGCGGCGGCGGCTGCGGGGCTGGTGCGAGGCGCTGCCCTCCGAGACCCACCTGGTGCTGCGGGGCGCGGCGGCGGCGCGGGCCTGGCCGCGGGGTGCGGGGCTCCGGGCGCCCGCCTGGAGCCGGGCCCTGCCGCGGGGCCCCCCCTGGCACCCGCTGCCGCTGCTGCCCGGGGGCTTCGCGACGCCGCGACCGCCGTTCTACAGCGCACTGCCCGCGGGGCTGCGCGCCCGGCGGCTGGCGCTCGGCAACGAGCACGTCCTGGTGCTGGGCGCCAACGGGGAGCTCCACGCGTGGGGCGGCGGTAGGTGAGCGGCGGGAGGATGCGGGGCAGGCGGCTTCCACCCTGTGGGAACGGTGCGAGGGTAGGGGGTGTGGGGGATGTGGGGATGCAGGGAGGGATATGGAGGTGCAGAGGGAATATGAGAGTGCAGGGGGGATATGGGGATGTGGGGGGTGCAGGAGAAGGAAGGCAGCACAGGCAAAAGGTATGTGGCACATGGGCCTGGGATTAAGGCCATGGGGGCTGCAGGGAAGCTGGGGCAGGGATGCATGTGGGGATGGATGCTGAGTGCATCACCCCCCATGATGGGGAGGTGCAACAGGGATGATGGGGGGGTTATGGAAAGGACTGCGGGGGTGCAGGTGAGAGGATGTTGGTGTTGGGGTCACCTCAGGGTCTGAGCCGCCGGTAGCTGCAGGCACAAGACAAACGGGTTCAGGTTTCTGTAGTGTGGACTCGTCAAAGAGCTAAAATAATCCAATAAAGTGCTGACACGATCAGTAGAGTAACTGAGGAGCAAACACCACTTGTGGCTTCGTGATCCTCTTGCTGTCTCTGATGCTACACGTAATTACTGTGCTACGATTAATAACTCTAAAGTCATTTCAGTTACATACAGCTACTGTTGAGTTACAGCACTTCCCTCCCTCCTGCACTGAGGGTGACGGTGCAGGTCTGTCCTGCTTGGTGCTAGGGATGAGGTGTGTGTGGCTCAGGGATGAAGATGGCGGTGCAGCTGTGTCCCAGTACTGGGGCTCAAGCCTGTCCCTCCTTTTCTCCCCATCCATTTTGGCTCTCCCACACCAAGCCTTCAGGCCAGTAGCATGATGGAGGGACTGGTGTGTTGTCCCAGGTGCTGTTCATTGTTTGTCCCAGTTTTGCTGCCAGGCACATAACCCTCCTGCCTGGGCTTGCACCACTGTTCCTGTGCTGCCTGGCACTGTGCATGTAGGGTGACAGTGATTGTCCTCATGGGGTACGGTACCAAGTGTAACACAGCTGGAGGTTTGGGGACTGTCCCATCAACCCGTCACACAGTGATGGGCAGTTGGCAGCTCACTTGCAGCCCCCAGTTAATAGGGTTTTATTCTATAGTGCACTCCCTGAGCCTGTCTCTTTTCCAGTCTCAGGTTCTCTGGATGCTGGGGGGATGCTTCACCCTGTGCCCTTGAGCGGATGCCCAGCTGAGGTTGTTGATCCATCAGCTCAGCACAGACATCTTCCCAGGGGCAAGGGATGGCCAGGAACCACATCCATGCCCCACCTCATCCTTCACAGTGCAGGGTTCAGCTCCTAAAGGGGCTACAAGAAACCTGGAGAGGGGCTTTGGACAAGGGCCTGTAGGGACAGGCCAAGGGGAATGGCTTGAACCTGCCAGAGGGGAGACTGAGATGAGCTCTTAGGCAGAAGCTCTTCCCTGTGAGGGTGCTGAGGCGCTGGCCCAGGGTGCCCAGAGAAGCTGTGGCTGCCCCATCCCTGGCAGTGCTCAAGGCCAGGTTGGACACAGGGGCTTGGAGCAAGCTGCTCCAGTGGAAGGGGTCCCTGCCCGTGGCAGGGGTTGGAACTGGATGGGCTTTAAGGTCCCTTAAACCCAAACCAGGCTGGGATCCTGTGGTTCTATGATCCTTCTCTTTCTGCTCCACGAAAACCCCAACTGTTTGTTTCTGCAGTGGAGGTTGATGCTATTTGTCAACACTTCAGTACAGCGTCCCTCTGCTACAGCCCCACAGGAGGGGAGTAAACCCCTTGGGAAAAGCATCCAGCCTGTTCCACTTGCCAGCAGTTGCACTTGGGTGCAGTGAACAGTTTGGGGACTATTTCTGCACATATGGCCCCATGTCCACTGTTTTCCCAGCAGGGGAGGGCATGGCTCCAGCCCATCCTGCCCCTCTATCCAGGGATTCCTGCTGCTCCTGTTGCTCTGAGGCCGAGCTGTATTTGCCAGCACATGGTGCCAGTTCGTGCCTGTGCTGCTGTCCCGGCCTGGACAGTGGGTGACAGTAGCTGTTAGCTGCTAATAACCACAGGGTGGAATATGCTTTCTTTGCTACTTGTGGAATACAGGCAACCCACACATGCCCCCCAGCAGGCGGTCGCAGGCAGCAGAGCTGCCCATCACCCTCCCGTGGTGTTCCTGGTCAGCTCGGGAGGGTTTGCTCCCCATTCCCTGGTTTTTGGCCTGCAGCTCCTCACGGCAAACATAATGCTCAGTTTAAAGCAGCAGTTGTTGCATTTGTGGACACTGCGCTGTCTCCTTCCTGCTTTCCCTTCAGAGGAGAGGATTCCACACTTGCGAGTGGGTATTTTAGGATTGTTTTGAAAAGCTGAATACCATGGTTAAGCTTTTCTTATTTGGCAAGGCTGAGAATCCTCTCACGCGTCCCGATGCTGTGTAACAGCTTCTCTGAGTAACAGCTCCTCTGGGTAACAGCTCCTCTGGGTAACAGCTCCTCTAGGTAACAGCCCCTCAGTAACAGCCCCTCGGTATCAGCCCCTCGGTATCAGCCCCTCAGTTACAGCCCCTCAGTAACAGCCCCTCGGTAACAGCTGTCTGCTGGCCCTGCTCAAGCCTTCATAGTCCCTTCCACTTCTCAGGCAGGGAGCGCCTGGAGCCCCTTTCCCGCTGCTGCCAACCCTTCCCTGCCTGTCGGCTGTGGGTCTCAGACGTGCCAGGAGGTCCAGCCGGGTGCGTCTTTGCCGTGAAGCAAAGGGAGAAGCCTTTCCAGTGTCATGGCATTAGCAGGGTTTTGGCATCCTGTCCCGACACTGACACTCCCCAGGACCACATTCATCTGCTGCATGTGGCTGAGCTGTTTATTTTACTTTCACAACCGCATCCAACTCTTTCTGCTCTGGCAGCAGCTCTGACAATTGAAGCCCCTGGTGCATTCTGTCCCCCCTCACTCACCACCAGCCCAGTCTGTAGCTGGGCTGTCAGGACACTGATCCTTGTGCCTGGCAGCACCGGCCTGCCTGGTGCCAGGAGCTGCAGGTGCATTGTCCCACCCCAGTCCTGGCCTGTGGCTTGCATTACGGGGACACTGCGCTGCCGATCACCGGCTCAGCACAGCCCAGATGAGCTCAGTGAGCAACAGGCAATCAAGAGACCACCTCATGCACACATTTACCAGTTCAGAGCAGTGACATTGGCCACAGCAGTGGTACAACAGCGCAGACCTGTCTCAGGCATTGTGCGGCCTCGTGCTGCAAGCAGGGCCAGTGAGCCCCCACCAGCCCCACTGGGACACGGCCACGATGGGGCTCCAGGGGGCTGGGGTTGGCGGCAGCACAGGAGGGGCTTGGTCAGGACTGTGGGCTCACGGTGGGGCCGGGAACTGAGGGCTGGGGCAGCGGGGGGGGTCCTGTCTGTGTCCATGTGTTCCTGCAGGCACGGGCAGCTCGGGCACGGGACGCTGGAGTCGGAGGCGCAGCCGCGGCTGGTGGAGGCGCTGGCCGGGGTGCCCATGGTGGCTGTGGCGGCGGGCGGGTGGCATTCAGCCACTGTCAGTGGTGAGGGGCTGCGACCTGCAGGGCCCAGGGGTTCGGTGCTGGTGCCCCTGAGCAGCAGAGGGGGGCTCAGGGCTGGGCCTGACATGCTCCCCCCTCCCCACAGAGGCAGGAGACCTCTACATGTGGGGCTGGAACGCGTCGGGGCAGTTGGCTCTGCCCTGCAAGGCGCTGGCTGAGGAGCAGGCACAGGGCGAGAACGGGGGAGCAGGTGAGGGTGCTGCCGAGGGTGCTGCCGGGTGCGGTGCCGCTGCGGGAGCTGAAGGTCGGCTCTTGCAGGGGCTGCGGCGCTGAGCCCGTGCCGGGAGCAGCCGGCGGCCGAGGCCGCCATGTTCATCTCCATCCAGGCACTGCCGGCGCTGCTGGACCTGCCGCAGGAGCCCGAGGTCAGCGAGGTCAGCTGCGGGTCCCGGCACACGGCCGCTGTCACACGTGAGTGCCCGGGGCGGGGGGGGCTGCGGATCCCGGTGCTGTGGGCACCGGATGACGGACACTGTCCTGGCTGCAGGAGACGGCGAGCTCTACACCTGGGGCTGGGGTAAGTGATGCTTTTGGGACGGTAAAACCCCCGGAACCAGCTTTTGTTTTGTGCTTCCCTAGTATTGACTGCTCTTGGCTCTTAAATGGGCATAAGAAGGATGTGGAGCTGTTGAAGCGAATCCAGAGGAGGCCACGGAGCTGCTGCGAGGGCTGGAGCAGCTCTGCTCTGGAGCCAGGCTGAGAGAGCTGGGCTGGGTCAGCCTGGAGAAGAGAAGGCTCCTGAAGGGGAGACCTGAGAGCAGCTCCAGTGCCTGAAGGGGCTGCAGGAAACCTGGAGAGAGGCTTGGGACAAGGGCCTGTAGGGACAGGCCAAGGGGAATGGCTTGAACCTGCCAGAGGGGAGACTGAGCTGAGCTCTTAGGCAGAAGCTCTTCCCTGTGAGGGTGCTGAGGCGCTGGCACAGGGTGCCCAGAGAAGCTGTGGCTGCCCCATCCCTGGCAGTGTTCAAGGCCAGGTTGGACACAGGGGCTTGGAGCAAGCTGCTCCAGTGGAAGGGGTCCCTGCCCGTGGCAGGGGTTGGAGCTGGAGGAGCTTTAAGGTCCCTTCCAACCAGTCTGTGATTTCACTACCAGGAGGTTTCAGAGCAGAGCACTTGTGCTCCCGCCTGGAGCCACCTGTACCGGCTGCTCTCACATTCCCTCCCCCAAGCAGCTTCAGGGGCAGAGGCCCCAGGGCCACACGTGGCACCACTGTGCTGTCTGCAGGTAAATACGGGCAGCTGGGACATGGGGACGACACCAGCTCCGACCGGCCCCGGCGCGTCGAGCACCTGGTGGCCGAGGGGCTGCGGGCAGAGGCAGTGGTGTGTGGGCCCTGGACCACCTATGTCTGTGTGCGGGAGCCCCCGGGCCCCCAGCACCCCCCCAGCACCACGGCTGCCTGTGGTGAGGACCCCGCTGCTGCCAGAACCAGCCCTGGCCCCACTCTGCCATCAGCCCCCCAGGACCGGACCCACACAGGCTCAGTCCCCCAGGAGCTGAACTCGGAGCCTGAAGCGGGGCTGCAGCTGCACGAGGGCTGAAGCCAACCCCGGGCTGGGCTGGATGCGTTTATTACATCTGCCTTCAGAAAATGGCTGTGGTGGTGTTTGCGCTGTGTCTAAATGATGGCCCCAAATTAACCCTGAGCCCACCCCTCTCCAGGGCACCTCCGGTCCCCCCCCGACACACACACAGAGCAGCTATATACACACACATTTATTATTCCAATGAACAGTATATACAGTTACAGAGCAAGGGGACAGAACCTGGAGAATAAATAACAGTGAGTGGGGGACTGTAGTGACACAAGGTGCAAACTAGTCATGATCAGGGACAGACACATATGTACAGAGCTTCCTTAGCAAAGGTGCAGCAGCCGGGCCCCATGGCTGTGCTGGACCCAGGTCCATGCTGTCCCCAGCACAGGGAAGGCAGCGCGGGTCCGCGCAGAGCTCACCCTGGGGATTGGCCAAGCTGCCCCCTCCTGTGTGCAGGGACCAAAGCCCCGTCCCTGTCCCACTGCAGCTCCCCTCTGCTCCAGCAGCGCTCAGACACCAGCAGGGTACAGGTCACAGGGCTATAGGAGCTCCAGCGGAAGGCCAGGTCAGTAAAGGGCCCTACTGCTCCCCCTGGACCCCCAACACTGCTTCTCCTCCCAGAATCCCCTCGGGGAGAGATGAGACCCAGCCTGCACCAGGGGTGAGCCCAGCGCCTGGGGGTCAAGCAAAGCCCCCTGCCCCAAGCCTGCTGGGATGTCGAGGGAAGCTGTGCTGATGGACAACAGCCACAGCAATGCTAAAGGGGAAAACCCCATGAGGAACGGCACCAAGGGCCTGTCTGTCCCAGAGCATGCTCAGCAGCGCAGAGCCTGCGCACCTGCTCACCCCAGCCAGGCAGGGGCCAGCACCCCCCCACTGCTATCCCAACATGACCCCTTACTAAGCCTTTAATGATGAACATTTGCAAGAGTTTCCCCAAATAAAAGCAAGTTTTTAAAAGTGCCCCGTCAGGACCCCCCTGGCAGCCAGGACACAGCCCTGCAGCACAGGATGCTGTGGGCACGTGGAGCTGGGCTCTGCCCGAGCACAGACTCACTGCAACTGGGAGGAGTGGCAAGCGGGGCATCAGCAGAAGGCAGTGGTGGTGGTGGAGTTGAGGACGTGGGAGCCGCTTTCAGATCTGGAGGCCTTTGAAAGTTCGCGCTGTGGAAACAAGCAGGAGCCAGGTTGGATCCAGCAGCCAAGAACTCAGAGCTGTCAGAGCCCAGAAGCAGCACTTGTGCCTTCAGCAAAGCAGGGGAGCAGGAGGACAGGGACAGTCGCGCCCAGTGGCCAGAGCAAAGGCAGAGCTGGCAGGAACCTGCCTCCATCACAAACCAAACCAAACAAGCCCCATCCCTGCCCCAGGGCTGTGCATGAGCCTGGATCAGCCTGGCAGCAGAGTGAATATCTCAGCATAACCCACCTTAGCTGCTACCAGGCTCGTGGCCATTTGGTGTCAGAGCTAAAAAGCTTGGGCTCAGCCCATGCTGAAGGGGGGGTAAGGGACCTCCAGCCAGCCAGAGATAGCGAAGCCCCATCCAGCAGCAGGAAGCACCTTCCTCACAGCTGAGGCAGTTCTCAGCACACCGCAGGGACCAAGGGAAAGGCAAGAGAGATGCCAGGGTCCCTTTGCAGGGGACAGCGAGCAGAACCCCATGCAAGCGTGTGACAGATAAGTCCATGCAGGCAGCAGGAAAAAGCTTTCCTTGCCTGGGGGGGGCAGGAGGGCAGGAGAGCTCCCCTCCCCTCTCTCCTGCTGCCTGGGCTGGGACAGCGACAGAGCACCACTGCTGCAGCCCCTGGGGAGGATGGGGAGCACCAGCAGCCCCAGAGCACCCTGCACCAGGGGACCATGACCATGCGGACAGGGGAAGGACTTTGCTCGAGCAGCAATAGACAGCCCCAGGGGCAGGGCTGTTCCAGGGGGCCTGGGCTGCACCTCTCATGTGACTGTGGCTGCTCCCCAGGGGCTGCTCAGGGCCTTCCTGGGACAGGAGCAGTGCTTGGCCTTGGCCACCAAACCTCAATTTTGAGTTCTTGATGTAGAGCCAAAGAGCTGCTGCCCCGTGGGGTGCTCTGGGAGGGGGGAGCACCCCCCTGTGCTGCCCAGCGAAGGGAGTGGGGAGGAGAAGAGGTGAATTACCGCAAACTCAGAATAGGTGCTGGCAACAGAATTAATGCTCTGGTTACGCTGGGCGGGGGCTCTGGGGGTGCACCCACCGCTCAGGGTGGTTCCATCCAGCTGCGACACGTTCTCCTTGTTTCGCTCCCTGTGCCCGGGACGGGGCAGCCTCGCGGCAGCACGGCTGGGGGTCCGAGCAGAGCCGACCTGCGGGAGAACCCACATGAGAGGGGCCACAGGAGTGAGGGAGCACCAGGGCACTGGCAGCACCACAGCAGCTCAACACTCCAAGAGCCCTCAGGGCGCTGGGCTGAGCCCTGGGACATGCAGCAGCACTCGTGCGTGTTGAGGGCCCCCCAGGCCGCAGGCTCAGCACTGAGCAACAGCAGAAATCGGGGCTGGAGGAAGAGCTCCTGAGGGCTGTCGCCACCCTCCTCCTCCTCCCTCAGATCCCAGGAACACCCTGCCAGGATGGCAGCAGCCCGGCCCAGCAGCACACAAACACACAGGGGCTGCTGCAGGAGCTTGGCAGCGGAGCAGTGAAGCACAGTGAGACAGCAGAGCTCAGCCCTCTCCTCCCGGGACTCCCAGGCAGGTCCTTACCTTCCCTCCGGAAGGTGGGAGCTTAGACTTTGGCGAGTGGTAGATGGTTCTCCCGAAAGCTGAGCGCACGGTGCTGTTGGGTGTCGCGCTGGAGATGGAATTGCCATTGAGCTGCAGGGAAAGCAGAGCCCGTGTCACACAGGGAGGAAGCTGATGGCTGCACCACGCCGGGGAAGCCAAGGTGGAAGTGCCGGCTGTGCAGAGCCTCCAGAGCACAACAGGCCCCTTGGCCCCAGGGAGAACAGAGGTGCCCACGGCCCGGGCCCTCCCCCAGCTTCCCAAACACCACCACGTCTCTGTGCGGGACCAAGGGCAACCCGAGTCCAGGCAGGGCTGTGGTGACCCCACGAGGCCCAGCACAACCACACTGCTGCACACACAGCTTTACCTTCCGCATTTTGCCAGGGGTGTGGGGGCCCAGCACCCGCCGCTTGATGGGTGTCAGTGGGGTGCTGCCGTACATCATCTCTGCCTCGATCTGCCGGCTCTTCTTCAGTTGCTGTGTGAGACACCCAGCGCTGACAGCCCAGCCAAGCAGCAGCGCAGCTTCTGCCAGCCTGGACCAGGCAGCTGCTCTGGCACAGCTGGGACCAACAAAGGGGCTCAATACACACAGACACTGACAGCAATGGACACGAGTCCCACTGTCACAGAAAGGTGGCTGCACACAAAGCTGCTTCCAGGCAGAGAGTGAGAAGAGAGAGCAACGGCTGGGGCAGCTCCCACCCAGGTGGGGCAGGGCCACCAAAACACTCATTGAACCATTGGTGTGCAGTGCACCATCAATGAGCCAGTGGTGTGCAATGCACCATCAATGAGCCATTGGCATGCAGTGCAGCAGAAGCTCACATGCAGTTCTGCACTCACCCGCTCCTGTTTCTCCTTCTCTTTCTCCAGGTGGTACAGCTGCCACTGCTCCATCACATACTCCATGAACTGCTGCCCCTTCATCAGGAAGGGCCCCTCCTGCTCCTGCTCCCAGGCCTGGACCCTGCTCTGCAGCTCCTCCTGCAGCTGATGAGGACATAAGGGCAGTGTAGAGAGGCTGCCTCCAGAATGGGGAGATCTCTGTGCCCAGGGACACACTGCTGGCCCCGTGTGCTGCGCTTATTTCAGCGCTATGCAGGCCTATCTACAGCTTCTTCTCCAGGGCTGAGCCTACCTTGGAAAGTGTCTTCTGCAGCTTTGCTCTCTGCTTCTCTTCTTTCAGCAGGTTTCCCCCACGGTTGGCAAAGCGACCGGGATCAGTTGCTTTCCTCTGGTACAGAAGAGAGGTCAGGAGAGAGCCCAGCACACACCAGGTCTCACAGCTCAACACACCCCCTCAGGACACCAGCCCCAGAGGAACCATCCCTGCTGCAGAGTCCCCAGCACTAACCACAACGCTCCAGCAGTGCCCCATCCTCTCACCAACCCACCGGGGTTCTCAGTGCCTCCTTGGTTATTCTCAACAGCACTTTGCACATAGAAGCAGACATGTGCACTGGTGGTGACCTAGTCCCAAGCCTGGCAGAGCGCACTCCTGCCAGGACAATACCTCCAGCTCCAGGAACAGCTTCCAGTTCTCCTCCCATTTCTGGACAGCTCCAAACAGATCTTTGTGTGCTTCATAGTAGTTCTTCATCTTCTCCACCTCAGCATCGTGGAGCTCGAGCAGGGTCTCTGTATAGTCCTCTGGAGAGAATACAACAGCATGTTCAGGGGGCAGCCGGGATCCCAGCTGTGAGCAGAGTGCAGCCCTTGGGGCAGCGGACATTCCACAGGGGAATCAGCAAGCAGGGAGAGCCAGCACACACCATCATAATAAGCGCTGAAGCTTTCCCTCTGCTCCTGAGTGTAGAAGCACTTGTCCCAGTAGACAGCCAGCTCTGCCCGGATCGCCTGAACCACGGACTTCATGTTCTGCAGCTTCATCTCCTCCAGCTGGTCTGCTTCCAACTGCAGCTGCCAACAAGAGCAGAGCACAGGCTCAGACAAGGCAGCATAAGAAAAGGAACAGAACAGGATTTATCTTCTGCATAAACCACTTTCTAAGACAAGGCATTTGCCAATACCAAATCCCAGCTCCCCCACCCACAAGGGCAGGATTTGTCCTACTTGCCTTGCACCCAGCTGCTGGAAAAATCTCCTCCATTCAGGAATGTGAGATACGGAGCTGCTGCCCCCCACCCTCCCACTCTGAAGTACAGGATGGTCCTTACAGCTTTTATGGTTTTGGCCCTGGACCCAGCCACGTGCACTGCTGAGGCCACTCTCTCCTCCTCAGGGATCTGCAGCCTCTCCCAGAGCACAAGGATCCTGGAGCGCAGCTCTGCACACACAGCTTCATTCAGGGACCGCTGGGCTTCCAGCTGCAGGGGGACAGCTCGGGGTCAGTGGAGCCCCATGGACACGAGCAGATGCTGGCTCATTGCCCTCAGAAAGCTCCCCTGACAGTCAGGCTCACTGATCACTGAGTGATGCCCACTGACAGCCCCCACTGTGAGTGGCACTGCCTCAGCGAGCCAAGTACCTGCTGCAGCAGGTGCTGGAGGGCAGCGATGTTGTCCTCAGACAGACAGAAAGCATCCTCGTCTTCACACACCACCTCCCGCTCAAAGCTCGTGTCTGGAGTGTGGTCCAGCTCCTCCATGAGGAGGATGATTTGCCGCTTCCTGCTGACAAACTCCTCTCGCCGTTTCTCCTGGAGATGAGGAGCAGTGTCAGGAACCAGCGAGCCCCTCATGTGCCCCTTGGCAAGGCCCTCGCCCCATCCCCATTACCTTCTCAGTGGTCAGGGAGGCCAAGTGGCGCCTGTAGCGATCCAGGTCCTCCAGGCTGGGCACAGTGTTGCCGTCGATGCTGAATGGCACTGTGCAGAGGATGCTGCAGAGATCTTGATCCTGTTCTTGAAGGGTTTTGAGCTCCTGTTTCCTGTCTCTTTTCTGCTTTAACATCACTTCCACACGGGCACGCAGATTCTTCTCCATCTGCAGGATGGTACTTTCTTCCTCTGCCTGCAAGAGCCCAGACATCAGCTCTTACAGAGCTGACTCGCAGCTCTCCTTAAAGTTCTTAAGCAAAACTTAAACTCCTTAAGCAAAGACACAAGCTCTTGTGCTGAGTAAGGTACTCCCCCAGAAAGCACAAACACAGCAGCAACACACACAATGAGATGCTGCAAGGCCCCTGCCCTCCTCACATCCATCACCCTGCAAGGAGCCACAGAGCTTCCAGCCCTACCAAACATCAGGAGAAAGGGTTTTGAATGAGCTCCGGCCTCCCCAGGATGCCAGGCAGAGGCCAGGCAGCAATCGACTGTAGGATACTGGCAGAGGGAAGCAGCACCTCACCTCAACGGGGTCCAGCTGGAGCTCCTTGCAGAGCGTGTCAAGCTCATTCCGGCAGAGAGTGATGCTCTTCAAAAGACGCTCCTTCAGGCCCTCCTCCTCCGCCACCATCATGTCCAGAAGGTTCTGCAATACGGGCGCGGTTAGAGGAGGGCCACAGGGACGGAGAAGGGCACATGCAGGGAAATGGGGCTGTAAAGCGGGCCCACGGCTGGCGCCGAGCCGAGAGACGGCCCCAGGGGAGCCCCGGCAGCGCGCGGCGAGTGTAGAGCCGCGGCCATGTCCCCGTGTGCTCCCACCGGACCCGGCTGGCCCCGAGGGCGCGCTCCCGGCTGAGCTCCAGCCGAGCTGCCCCGGCCCCCACCTTGATGTGCATATTTACGGTGCAGACGCGCTCCAGGCGCTGCTCCTCGGAGATACCGATCTCCTCCCAGATGTCCCGCAGCTCCGCTATGGCTCGGTTCAGGTACGACACGGCTTCGGCCGCCACTACCTCACTGCGGGCACCGGTACAGCAACATGAGCGACCGCCGGGGCTGCGCGGCCATAGCCCCCCGGCACACCCTTCCCCCGGCCACCGCCCAGGGCCAGTCTCGGTCCCCCCACCGCGGCCAAGCCCCCGCGGTTCCAGTTCCCCCCACCCCCGCGTCCCCCCCGCAGCCCCGGTACCGGTCTCCCCCCGCCACCCCGCACCTCTTCCTCATGACTGCCGCTCCGCTCTGCGCCCACCGTTCGCTCCACCGATACAAACTCGACTCCCGGACGCGCTGATTGGCTGCCGCCAGCGACAGCATCACCGCGGGCCCCGCCCACAACCGCCGCATTGGCGGTCGGCCCCACCCCAAGCCGGCCACCAGCCAATGGCAGCCAAATCCCTTCGGCCCGTTTAAGCCAATCAGAAACGGGACCAGCGCCGTTAGGTCATAGATAACGGCGCTCCGTGTTTGACGGCAGCCACGTGACCGCACGCGGGACCGCCCCACCCAGGACGGCGCCTCGGCGCCCCGCCCAAACCGGGACAACTCCCCCCCTCCCCCCCCCGTGCCGCCACCGCGCCGGGAGCCGCCGGTATCAGCCTCAGGCCCGAGCCTCGGTCATGGCCTCCATCACGCGGGCGCTGTTGGTGATGGCCGTGGTCAGGAAGATGAACTTGCACCCTGCGGGAGAGGCCACGCTGAGCCCCGGGAGCCACGGACCGACCCCCGTCCATCCCCGGGGGCTCCAGCCGCGGCCCAGCTGCAGCAGGGAGCCCCCGCCCCGACCCCCGGCGGCTCCTACCTCGCTCCTTGCCGAGGAAGCGCAGTGCCGCGATCTCGGAGAAGGTGCAGCCCCCCAGGAACACGGCGAGCACCACACGCTGTGCCTCCGCGGCCGCGCTGTCCTCTGCCGCGCTGTCTGCACGGGGCACAAGCTGTGGGACCCGCAGCCCCGGCGCCCCCCCAACCCCGCGCCGGCGCTACCTGCCACGGAGAACTCGTGCCCGTTGAGCAGCCGCACCACCTCCTCCAGGCCCTGCCAGCCCCGGCGCTCCAGCACCTACGGCAGGGGCAGGGGTGAGCAGCAGGTGACCCCCCGGGGCACAGGCCAGGCTCAGGATACACATGTGCTGCTCACTTGCTCAATGATCTTGCAGCTCAGGGGCACGTAGGCACCACTGAAGACGTACGCCATGTCCCGCGGCAGCTTGAGGTCATACTCGCCGTCCAGCCGGGGGATCTGCAAAGATGTGCAGTGCTCTGGGCACAGGACCAAGCCTGCTAGGGGCTCCACTGACCCCTCCAAAGTGCAGGCAGGGGAGCCACAGAGGCTTCGAGCGAGCCTTGCCCCCACCTCCTGCCCCACTGCCCCAGCGCCAGCAAATGGAGGGCCTGGGTGTTGAGGGCAGGGATGAAATGTCACCTCACCGCCATCCCAGGACAGAGGCCACAGAGCTGCCACCCCAGAGCAAGGCAGCTGCATGTGGCCAACACTGCTGCTGGAGCAAGGCTGGGGTGTTGGCAGTGCCCAGCCCTCCACTGCACCAGTGGGGCCCAGTCAGGGCAGACCAGGAAACCGCAGTGAGCCCCTGTCCAGGGGAGAAGCCCCCCTGCCTCGGGCGGCTGCAGCTCCGGCCCCATGCGCTCTGTGTCTCCGTGGGTGCTGAGCCCACAGCCCCAGTCAAAGGCACAGACTGACCAGAGCTCCTCTGGCATCAGTGGGCACATGGGCAGAGCAGCAGCTGCACGAGCACATACCAACCCCAGCTTCTTGCTTATGGCTCGGAAGTTGCTCTTCCTGGCCAAAGAATTAAACGCATCCGTGATCTTTCCTGGAAAACAAGGCAAAGAGAAACAGCTCAGAACCTGTGGGGAGAGACACACAGAGCCGCTGGCAGCAGTGCAGACAGTGGAGCAGGTAGCCCTGCTGCCCCTGCTGGCAGAGCCAGCACCGGGGCCATGCTCTGTGCCACAGCACCCACGACTGCCACATGGCTGCAGCCGCTCTCACCGGCAGCACGGTCAGTCACCAGCTTGCTGACCCGGCTCTCCACTGCGGTCAGAGTCTCCCCAGCTGCCTGCTCTGTCAGCAGCCCGATGCGCTTAAGGTTGTGGAAGGTCAGCAAGTGCTCAGGACCGTAGCTCTGGGGAAGGGGCAGCCAGATCAGAACCGGATCAGTACTGGTGCCACCTCCCTGGGAGGACAGGCTGCTTCGAGCAGCCCAGCAAGCAAAGGGCAGGGGCAGGCACAGCCAGGGGCTGTCCTGCAGAGGTGCCCGAGCAGCAGTAGGGAGGAGAAACCCCGTCCCACCCAAGCCTGTTTTGCACTGAGCCACCAGCTAATGCTCACCTGCAGGTACTGTGTTTTGAGGGAGCGATAGTCTTTGGGGACGAGACCTGTGGGAGCAGCAGGGTGAGCTCTGAGCCATGGCTGTGGTGCCTCGGTGCCTGCCCAGTGGAGGCGGGTGCCTCACCGTTCTCCGTGATGGACAGGAGGCACATGAGGCGCAGGCTCTCGATGGGGGACACCTACGTGGGAACAGAGCAGGCGGTGAGAGGCTGCTGCCAGCTCCCCGGTGTCCCTGCAGCAGGAAGGAGCGACCGGGGCAGCCTGTCCCCCATCCCGCCCGGTCTCACCTGCCGGTCAATGTGCTCCTCTATGAAGCTGGTGCTTTCACGGATGTCGAAGCCCTCCAGGAGAGCTGCAGCAGAGCCAGAGGCAGCATCACCATACCCATGCCTACGGCTACAGTGTGAGCTCAGCCTCCCTCCCCAAGCCCCAGGAAACCGGGCAGGCTCGTGATGCTGTGCCCCCAACCCCCCACACGCCAGCCCTTTGAGGATGTGGCTTTGACCCTATTTAGGATCTGAAAACCCACCCCAATAAAATGATCTGGAAGTGCCTAAAGGGGCTGCAGGAAACCTGGAGAGGGGCTTTGGACAAGGGTCTGCAGGGATAGGACAAGGGGAATGGCTTTAACCTGCCAGAGGGGAGACTGAGAAGAGCTCTTAGGCAGAAGCTCTTCCCTGTGAGGGTGCTGAGGCACTGGCCCAGGGTGCCCAGAGAAGCTGTGGCTGCCCCATCCCTGGCAGTGTTCAAGGCCAGGTTGGACACAGGGGATTGGAGCAAGCTGCTCCAGTGGAAGGGGTCCCTGCCCGTGGCAGGGGCTGGAGCTGGATGAGCTTTAAGGTCCCTTCCAACACAAACCAGTCTGAGATTCCATGTCTGTGATCACACACGTGTGAGGCTGGCCAGGACTGAGACAAGTGAGGCCATGGGTCAGAGCAGAAGTTGGGGAGCAAGGACTGGGATGAGCATAGCAACAGATGTGGGACAGAGAACAGCACTCACAATGTTCAGCCTTGATCATCTCCTGGAAGTCCTGCTTGGTTTTCTTCTTCATGATGGACTCACAGGCACCAATATCTGCAGAGCCAAAGATGGATGTTTAGAGTAACAGGCTCTGCACAGAGCTCGTCCCCCCACTACAGACACCTGCACCAATGGCCTCCACTACCCTGCCCACAGCTCAGACCCTCCACCCCCCTGGGGACTCACAGGGCCCTGCGGACCCCCACTCTCCCCAGTGCCCAGCCCCAGCTCCTACGCAGGCTCAGCAGGCGATGCTCTTGCTTCAGTCCCTTCAGCTCCTGGGACACAAAGTTCTTCATCTGCTTGATGTCCATGCCGCGGCGCCGCTGCGGGAGGCAGAGCGTGGTGGTGGTGACATGGTGTGGAGGAACCCTGCGGGTGCCCACACTCCGGTGATGCTCACATCGTACTGTGCCTGCAGGTTACGGGACTTCTGGCTCAGGAACCCGAACACGCTGGAGAAGTGCTCATTGCGAATCTGGCTGAAGACCTGCAGAGAATGCCCACAGCGGGTGCTGGGCACGGGTCCTGTGCTCCAGGCACCCCCAGCCACCCATGCCCAGAGCCGGTGTGTGCAGCAGTGAGACAATGTGGTGTGCCCACCGGGACAGTCAATGTCCGCAACACCGACTGCCCGGCACACAGGGACTCTGCTGGCAACAGGAGCCCAGCGGCGCCTGCAGACCACGCTTCTCTGGCCTCTGTACCCTGACTCGTCCCACGCTGGGCTCCGAGGCCCAGCAGCACCCAGCTGCTCCCAGGTCAGGCTGAGCAGGGGGGACCTGCTTCCCCTGAGGCACATAAAGGCCAAATGCTCACTTTGTCTTGGGCATTGAGCAGCACCTTAATGCTCTTGTCAGAAGAGGTGACGTCTGGTCCAAAATCCACACTCCCTGCAAAGGAGGATGAAGAGCTGCTTTGCCCCAGCAACAGACATGGCCGTGCACGCTGGCCCTGCTACAGCATGCAGCAGAGAGAGACTGCGTGCCCACGGCTTGGTCAGGCTATGGACAGCCTCCGGCAGCACCAGATCTGCCTGTGGGAACAGCCTTGGCCACAGCTCGGTGCCAGGTCTGTGGTACCGGCATGAGCCCCAGGGACTCCACTACATGGCTGCAGAGCCCCATCGCCCTCCTGGCCACCTACCGCACTTGATGCGGAATGTGTCATCCACCAGCCCCTCGTACACCACCTGGGAGCACAGCGCCGTCACATAGTCAGTGTCTGCAATGAGAGCCAGTGCCCAGCTGCACCCCACAGCAGCCCCACAGTACCTCCTGCACCCCACATCCTCCACACAGCTTCTCCTGCCCCTCCGGGCAAGTTGGCAGCCCACGCTGCTCCCATGGCCTGCTGCCTGCCGTGCTTCAGCCCACCTCTGTCCATGAGGAAGATGTTGCCAATCTCAGGCTTCCTGCCCTGGCCATCGCCCTCGCTCTCCCCCTCCAGGTCCCGCAACAGCTCGTAGCTCATCTGCAAGGGTCAGAGCGTGGCAGCACCCAGGAGCAGGCATGGGCTCCCACCAGCCTGCCCCAGCCCCAGGCCCTCAAGTGGGTCAGCCAGGATGCGGCGTCCCACAGGGCCCCGGCTGCAGCGGGCACAGGGTGCTCTGTAGCACCCCAAAGAGCAGCAGATGCTGCTGGGGCTCCCCCTGCCCAACCTCGATGCTGGCTGGGGCACAAAGGACAGCTGGGTCCCCCTGCCAACCAGGCAGGTCCCAGCACAGCCTGGGAAGAGGCCACACAGTTGATGGATGGGGTTTAAGCTGCACCCTTACAAGGCCTGGCGGCTTCCCGGTGCATGGCTGTACCTTGGCACATCTGCCGATCCCGTAGGCCCTGCCGAAAGGGCCGTACAGGGAGTTCAGCAACTGCAGGGCTCGAGCGATGGAGTTGATCCAGCGGTGATCTCCCTCCTGCAGGACCACGAGAGCTCTGGGCAGGCTGGAGGGGAGGAACCAGAGAAGCATCGGGGGACTTGGCTGGAAGAGGGCTGGGGACAGAGCAGGACCCGGGCTTGGGCTTCCAGGAGGAATGTGCTGGGATGCCCCAAAGCTGCTCAGAGGGAGCAAACAAGGAGCCAACACAGGGTATGTGTGCAGGGGCATCACAGCCCATTGGAGCAGCTGCCTCTGGCAAAAGCCACCCCAGGACCAAGCAGGATGTCACTCATCAGCTTCTGATCAGAGCTGCCCTGTCCCCAGCCCAAGGGACAGCAAGGGAGGAGCTGCGTCCTGGCAGCATCGTCCCACTGACCAAGAAGTAGTCACGGAAGAACTCAGGCAGCTCCATGCTGATGATGTCCTCGTCCAGGGGGAGCAGGTAGAAGGACCACTCGTCGCAGGTGACATCTGGGTTTGGGACAGGGAAGATGATGGTTACCCATCACAGCCCTGAGTGACAGCCCTGAGAGACAGCCCCGCCAGGGGTGTGGGAAGCAGAGATGGAGCTTTGCCAGATTTATGGCAGGACCCTCTCTCCTCCCAGTGTTGCCAAGGCCATGGTGGGCACGTGCCTGCAGGCAGCCAGGCCTGAGGGACCCACACCTCCTGCCCACGCGCCCATTCCAGCACAGGGATCCCAGTACTGGGATTCAACTGGAATTCCGCAGGTCAGAGCTACCGCCGGGAGGGGAAGGGGCAGCCACCGCAACACCGCTCACCACCAAAGACTCCTTCTTCCTCCAGCACCATCTCACAAGCATAAAACTGGAAGAGAAGGAGACCCTCAGGGCCCAGCCGTGCTCCAAGCACACAGAGCCCTGGTGATGGAGGGATGCTGGTGATGGAAGCATCGTGACGCTTGGTTTAATTGAATGTTTCTGGGTTACAAATGAAGGACTTCTGGTGTCTATAGAAGGGGGGGAAGGCATAAAGGCCGGGCAACCAGAGCGACAGGGTCACCGGCAGCTGAGCATGGTCACACTGACCTTTTGGGGGCTGAAGATGATTTTGTACTTCCTGCTCCTCCCCGACATCTTGTCGGCATTGACAATATCTGCGGGTGAAAATACGCAGAGTCTGTGAATGCCGCTCGGCCCCTGCCCTGGCACAGCTCCTCCTGCCCAGTGAGGGTCTCAGGACCCCGAATACCTGGGGCAGGAACTAAAGCCCCAGGAGCAGGACAAGTGTCCTGGGCGCTGGCACTCACCAGCGATGTACCGCATCGTCCTGATCCGCGGCCGCACGAGGAAGCAGAACCTGCCATGGCAGAGGCAGTGAGAGGCCCCTTGTGCCTCTGCCCTCCCTGCCCTGGCCCTTCAGCAGCTCTGCCCAGGGACCACTTGGTCCAGCAGAGACAGATCCAGAGCAGGATGAGGTGCCTGCCCCCAGACCTGCCCCACATCCTGCCCCGCCGGCCCCTGTGCCCCAGTGCCATGGTGAGGGACTCACTGGTCGCTGGAGCTGGGGGCAGGCCGCGTCTCCACCTTGTACAGCTTGTCCACCTCGTGCTGCTGCAGGGAGAGGCCGGGCTGTGAGCGGGCAGTACCGGCAGTGCGGGCAGCACGGGCAATGGGCATCTGCCCGCCCCGCCCCGCGGTACCTTGAGGATGGAGACGTTGGCGATGCGGTCCAGGGGGCTCATCAGGTCGGCCTCGATGAACAGGTCCTTCTTCCCGGGGAGCTGTGGGCAGGCGGGCAGGCGGCTCACACCGGCTGCTCCCAGCGCCGAGCCCCCTGCCTGTACTGCACCGACCCCGCTGCCTCCCCGGGCCCGGTCTCCCGGCCCGGACCTGCTCCAGCAGGTAAATGAGCTGGTCCCGCGCCAGCCGCTTCAGGATGCCGAAGTCGGGCGCCTCGGGCGCGTCGCGGCGCCCAGCGGAGGCCATGGCGGGAACGGGAACTCCGGAGAGCGGCCGCGGCCCCGACGGAACGCTCGCGCCGGAAGTGCGCTGTGCCATGGCAACGCAGGAGGCGGGACATCAGCTCTGAGCACGTTTATTGGTTGTCGCGCCCCGCATCGCCCGCGGTCTCCGGTCCCGGTTCCGGTCCCGGCTCCAGCCCCTGCCCCGCCGCGCGCTCCGCCCAGAGCCGCTCCAGCACCGCCTCCAGCGCTGGGCTCGTCCCGCGCAGGCCGGACACCACCTGCAGCGCCCACCGGAAGTACTCCTGCACGCGCTCCGGCGACCACCCTGCGGGGACACGCGCGAGCCGCGTGACGAGCCCCGCCGGGAGCCGGAGCCTGCACCGGGAGCACCGGGAGCTGAGCGCCGCCCGGCCCGCTCCGCTTACCCCGGCACCGTCTCTCTCTCTCTCTCTCACACACACCCCCCCGCTGGGCTCAGAGCCGCCCGGTGGGACCGAGAACCCGCCCGTCCCTCGGCAGGGAACGGAGCAGCCCCCGCCGCAGCGGGCCCAGTGCTCCCGTACCTGCCGGGGGGCAGCGGGCGATGTCCCGCAGGTTGTGCAACTTGTCGGCCAGCTGCAGCAGCTTGGCGCGGGGGCTGAGGCCCGGGGCCCGCTCCACCTGCAGCCGCTTGCGCTCTGCCCGCGGCAGCTCCTTGTCGTCCGTCACCTCCCGCACCAGGGCCGTCACGGCGCCGCCGAACCGCGCCTCCAGCTCCGCGAACGTGGTGTCCGTGTCCTCCACTGTGTCGTGCAGGAGAGCGGCCTGCGGAGGGCGGGCGGGTCGGGATGGCGCTGACCCCGCGGCAGGGAACACGGGGGGGGGAAACCGGGCATCACCTGAAGCAGCTCGATGTCGGTCACACCGGCCTCGCAGGCCAGGATCCGGGCGACGGCTGCGGGTCAGAGCAGGGTGATAGGGAGCGTGGGGCAGCGAATGGGACCCAGAGACTGGGCTAGGAGGGGGCTGTGGATGAGCAGGAAGGTCCTGGGCTGCGCAGGCAGGGGGCTGCGGGGCTGGGGACCAGAGGGACAAACCAGGGACGGGGGCAACCCGTAGGAACAAGTGGGGAGCTGTAGGGGCAAAGTAGGGATGAAAGAGGGTGAAGTGAGGACAAGGGGGGGCTGTGGGGACAACTGGGGGGGGATGTGGAAGCCGCAGGGACACAGGGGCAAGGGAGAACCGGGGAGCAAGGGGACAAGGCAGTGGCAGAGCATGGGCGAACCCCCAAAACCACCCCGTGTTGGGCCGCGGGGGTTCTGCCCCGGCAGGGAGCGGGCCCCAGTGCTTTGCTGGGCCCGGGGCGGGCCGGAGGGAGGGCCCCGTGCGGGAGGATGCCGGGCGGTCTCCGCACCGATGGGGTGGTTGATGAAAGGGGTGCCCTCGGGGTCCTTCCGCCGCTGCTCCCGGTGCTTCTGGGCCGCGAATTCCGCCGCGTCCAGCAGCCGCGCCGCGTCGGAGTCCATGGCCAAGGCGGAACGGGCGCGGGGGGGGGCGGTGCCCCCGCGGCCGCTCACAGCTCCCCGGGTCCCGGCCCGCCCGGCCCCAGCCCGCCCCACGGCACCCGGTACAGCAGCGTGCCGTCGGGAGCGCGCACCTCGCGGCCGGTTTCCGGGCCCCGTGCCGATCCCGGTGCGGCGTTCAGCGCCTTCCGGTCCTGCCGCAGGCGGCGGTGCGGCGGGGGGCAGGCCCGGCTCCGCAGCACCCGCCGCACCACGTCGGGGCTGACACCGAAGCCCCGCGCCAGGCGCTCCAGCGGCCACTCCTCGGGCAGCTCCTGCCGCAGGAACCTGCGGGCACGAGCACGGTCAGCGGGGCGGCGGTCACCGGGGAAAGGTCACCGGGCCCGGTCCCGCCGCTCACCGCATCTGCTCCATGGCCGACCAGGTTAGGGTGCGCTCGGGGGCTCCGCGCTCCTTGCCCAGTTCCCGCCGCCGCCGCGGCCTGAAAGGAGAGACGTGAGCGCCCCGGCCCCGCAGCGCCGGTCCCGCCTCCCCGCACCTCTCGGCCTCCTCCATCGCGGGGTCCGGCGGCTCCGACTCCCCCCGCCACACCGCTGCCGCCCGCCGCGGGGTCCCGGTGAGCAGCGCGGCCGCTCTCAGCCCGCACCGCAGAAGCGCCGCCATGGCACGGGAGCCGGGCGGGGCCGGCGCCGGGGGCGGAGCGGGGACCGGCGGGATGCCCGGAACGGCCGCGCGGGGGGGTCACGGGCACAGGGCAGCTCCTGAGGGGTGCGGGCATGGTGCAAGCCAAGGGGGTGTCGGTGCTGCCCGGGGCGTGCGGCAGGACCCGGCCCGGGGCCCAGGCGCCAGCCGAGGAGGGGAGGCAGGCATCCCCGTCTGTCAGCCGCGGTAACCCCGCGGCGCGGAAGGCCGAGAACGGGGTCCCCTCTGCCCCGTTACCTGTGCTTTTCACTCTGCAAACGGGCGAGGGTCCAGCGCGGTGCGAGACTGGGGAGATGGGCAGCTCCGGGGTGGCAGCACGGCCGAAGATGCCATTGCGTGTGTCCTGGCCGGTGCTGGCCGGCGACCCCGGGTGCCAGCTGCCTGCACTGAGGGACAGCCTGCCCGCTTCACCTGGAAGAGCACAGGCAGAGCTGGGGTGCAGGCAGGTGGTTCTGGGGGTCAGCAGCCCCCTGCCCCCCCTCATGGTGCTTGGCCCTTGTGCACGGCAGCCCAGCCACTGCGGAGAGCTGGGCAGGGCTGCGGGAAGGTGATGGGATCTTCTCATGCTCCCTCATCCCAACACATAAACCGCTGGTCCTGAGAAACCACCACTTGCTTCCCTGCCCCTGTAATTGGGATGCTGCCATCTGCAGGCAGGGACTCTGGTGGTCACCAGTTCCAAGAGAAGAGTTTAGTGTCCCCTTGCAGGGTCTGAGCACCCCAGGGGCTCTGAGCTCCATCCAGCCCACCCACTCCTCCCACCTTGGCATGCGGAGCAGCATCCACAGCACCTGCCCTTAGCTCCAGCTCACTCACTGGAGACTCCGTGGTGCAGACACACAGAGCTGGAGGAAGGTGACGTGTACTCACAGCCTTCAGCCTTGCTTCCAGCAGCATGGAGCTGCTGGCCTCGCTCCTGCTGCCCCTCGGGCTCGGTGCAGGGCCAGGTGACGGCTGCCGCCGGTGCTACCCGGCCCAGCAGCCAGCGCCTGTTGGGTGACCGGAGGCTCTGCCGTGCCGTGTAGGGGAGCCTCTTGCCTCGAACCAAGAGCGCGGGTGCGGAGCCCGAGCCCAGGCTGGGCGGCAGCTGCACCTCAGCCCTGGGGTTGTGCGTGTGCTGCTGTCCCGAAGACCGGAGTGGATGTCTCAGGAAAGAGAAGGGGAGGAGGGTCGCGAAGCCCCCCAGTGCATCCCGGTGGCACTGCGGCTGGAAGGAAGGAAAGCAGCCGCGCTTAGTCCGGAGAGACGGGAAGGGAACGTCTTCTCTGGTCACCCGAAGGCACTCGCCAAAGCAGCGCTCCGGGTGCTGCCCCGGGCACGTCACCGTCACCATCCCAGACTCAAATCCCTCCTGCAGCAGCGCCGAGGCTCCCGGCCCTTGCCGGTGACTGGGCCGAGCTGGAGCGGGCTGAGAAGATTCGGGATGAAGGATCTGACCCACCCCCAGATAATCCTCTGCTAAAAAACTACCCAGCAGTGTCTGGGTTTCAGGTTCCGTTCTGCTCCATCTGGTACAGGAAATGCAGCTGCCCCAGTTCTTACAGATCAAATCCCATTTTAGGCTTATTTTGTAAGTTAAATGAATTATTTCCAATCTCCTGTAAGACTCCTAGGTTCTGAATAATTCCTGCAGCTCTGGTGCCCTGAGTGTGTCAGCAGGCTCCTGAGAGCCACCCTTCCAGCCAGGAGGAGGAGGTGGCCCTGCTGGAAGCAGACAGTCCTGCTGAAAGGGATAATGGACTGTGCAAGGTTTTCCATTAGTTGCAGGTCCAGAACCAGCCCTTCCCAGCTCAGCAGGTGACAGTCACAATCAGTGCCCCTGGAGCCTAATGGAGCCCACAGATGACCTGTGGGTTTGGGGCTTTTTCCTGCTCAGGTTTCAGACTGGCAGCCTGGTTTGGAAATGGTGTGATAGCCAAGACTCACTATGAGACAGCCATGCAGATCTCCTTTAGAATCCCAGACTGGTTTGTGCTGGAAGGGACCTTAAAGCTCCTCCAGCTCCAACCCCTGCCATGGGCAGGGACCCCTTCCACTGGAGCAGCTTGCTCCAAGCCCCTGTGTCCAACCTGGCCTTGAGCACTGCCAGGGATGGGGCAGCCACAGCTTCTCTGGGCACCCTGTGCCAGCGCCTCAGCACCCTCACAGGGAAGAGCTTCTGCCTAAGAGCTCAGCTCAGTCTCCCCTGTTCTGGCAGGTTAAAGCCATTCCCCTTGGCCTGTCCCTACAGGCCCTTGTCCCAAGCCCCTCTCCAGGTTTCCTGCAGCCCCTTTAGGCACTGGAGCTGCTCTCAGGTCTCCCTTTAAGGAGCTTTCTCCAGGCTGACCCAGCCCAGCTCTCTCAGCCTGGCTCCAGAGCAGAGCTGCTCCAGCCCTCGCAGCATCTCCGTGGCCTCCTCTGGATTCACTCCAACAGCTCTATGTCCCTCACACTTAGCTGTGTGCTGGGCACAGCAGTGTCCAAAAAGGCAGTATTGTTGTGGTTTGTTCTTTGGAACATCAGGATCTTCTGGGGAGGAGCACCCAGGGACTCTCTGCAGTGATGGGAACACCCCCAGCATACCCGTTTGAAAATGGACAAAGTCAGTAACTGCTCAAAACCCCGTGGACCCATATACTGTGTTAGGTCTCGTTTAACTGAGCCAGGGATGCTCAATGCCTGCGATCCATGCTCGCCATCCTTCTGGGAATGGCTGTCTCCTGCGCTGGCCGTGCAGGAGGGGTCTGGGTGCTCTTCAGTTACCTGGCTCTTGCAGTCAGTGGGAAGGGACCTCTGCATGTCAGCTGGTGTCTCAGTTGCAGGTTGCAGGTGGGAGAGCTGGGCTATGATGCCCAGGCTTCGGATAAGGTTCTCACGCTGCAGCAGAGCATTTACTCTTTTCTTCTCCTCATCTGCCACGATATCCTGGGGTTGTGTGGAGTCGACCTGCACGTGCTGTGCCTTGGGAAAGGAAGAACTGAGTTACGGCAAAGATGAAGCGATGCACAGCAGAGACAAAGGCATGAGATGCCCTGAGCCGTAAGGAGAGGTACAGATTTGGGGCAAGGTGGGATAAAAATCACCGTGAGAGCCACTACAGCGGCTGCCTGCCAGCACAAGCTGTCAACTCTTTGCACTGCGTGAAGAGGACCTTGTGCTTATGCTCCATGGGAGACAAGCACAGAACCACACTGTTCCCAGCGCCACATCACTACCTTTAGGAGCCTCATGGACCACCACAGACAAGAGGACAGTACCTTCCTATCCCATATCCTGCTGTTTCTGGAGGTGAGGCGGGCTGAAGGAGCTGTGCTGGTAGTGCGGGTCCGGGGATTGTCCTCTGCTGACTCTCCATGCAGCTCTTCCTTCCTCTCCGCTTTCTTCTTCATGATGGCAGCTTCGAACTTCTCCTTTTTCAGGCGAATTTCCTCCAGTTGCTGCCTGCCAGAGAAGAGTCAGAGTCAGTAATCTCAGTGGTTCAGTAAGAGCCACAACAGCCTTCAATCTGGGGACATTTTCCTGCAGTCAGTTCCGTAGTGAATAGACTGTAATAGGCGCCAAGAAATGGGCCAGGAGATGCTCACTTCTGTAAGAAATGCCCTTGAATTGGGCTGTGCCCTCCAGAAAGGTGAAGGGCCCTCGCGACATGGTGCCTCCAGAGTCCAAAAGTCAATGGAATACTGCATTTGCCTCTCAAGGGAAGTGGCTGTGCTGTGGTGACACAGCTCATGCAGGGTCCTTCACCTCCAGCTCTCACCAGCGCACTCACATCTGTGAAGCAGCAGAGCTGCTCCCAGGATGGGAAGGGGAGAAGGCAGGCTCTGTGCCACCCATGAGGGCGTACCTGGCACACTCCTCCCGTGCTTTGGATGAGGCTGTTTCCTGGAAGAGGGAGCTGCTCTGCTTGAAGAAGAGCTCGTAGCGCTCGGTGCCGTGGGCCGGGTAGATGCGCCGGTACCCGCCGAGGTGCGCATCCTCGTACAGCTGCACCTGGCACAGCCAGGCCTCGTGGCTGCTCTGCAGCTCCTCACGCCTGCCAAGGGACATGGCACCGCCTGGGCACTCGCTGCCTGCAGGACCGGGCTCGTGCGAGCATCTTCGCCCACTTGGGAACCTGTTTCAGGTGCAGGGAACCAGCAGAACCTGCTCTTTGCCACCCTCTACCCAGGGAGTGCTGGTGGAGCGCCTCCAGCTCTCTCCCCCGCTGCCCAGGCTTCCCCCCTGCCCCTCAGCCTCTTCACCCACCAACCCAATGACGAGCCCTGTTAAAGCTGACCCCACCACCCCGCACGCTGCTGGGGCTTTTCTCGCCCACAGGGAGCTCGGGGCAGCCAAGGCTGCAGGGGCAGCAGGGCACAGGTCTAAGATGCGCTCAGAGGCTCCAGCTCGCAGCTACCTCAGGTCTCCCAGTTGAAACGGGAGCTGGAGGGAGTTCCTGCCTCCCCCTGCATGGCAGGAGAAGCCCGGGCAGTGGGTTCATCTGCCACAGCCTCGTGAAGGGCACCCAGACAGAGAAAAGGGGGGAAACCCTCAGCCCTGGGAAAGGGCCCTATGCCCCCATGTGCTGTTGGTCCCTCAGGCAGTGATGTGATCCATGCTGCAAGCATCACAGGGGATGCTGGCACTGCCCATTGGCACTGAAAGATGAGCCAAGCAGCGGGGGTGACCCTGTACAGTGCCCAGAGCACTCGGTGTCTCTGATCTAGCACCTAGAGAGGAGCCCTGGCTCTTCCTTGCTGGATGCAGAGGGCTTGGGAGATCTCAGAGTCTATACAGTGCCACGGGCTTTGGGAGCTTTAACTTGGAGGCAGCCAGCCTTAGTTTCATCCTGCTCTGCCATGGCCCATCTTTTCTTACCAGGGCCCTGCAGCACTATGGGGAAGAGCAATACCTGGATGCACGGGAAGTCTGATGAGACTGGAGGAGCCGTTCCTTTACCCGCTGCTTGTCTTCCTCCAACACCTTCCTTTTGTTACAGGCATTCACATTTATCAGGTTGATGGTATCACAGAGAAGAGCATCCTTCACCTCCCGGTCTAGGCGAGAGTCTGTGCTGAAGCTGGGAGAATGGTTCACCTGCCAAGGCAAGCAGCTCATCTCACCTGGCAGCTCCCAGCTCCAGCCAGCCTCTCCACACACTTCCCATGGGTGTTCTTCCATGTGACAGTGACAGAGCTGCCATCTGCACTGCTGGTTGTTCAGATCCCACACTCCATGGGACTACATTCGGGGTGCTACATGGGTTTAAATTCAGGATGCTGCTACAGGTCCAGCAAACTCCTGCTTAGTTCACAACAGTTTCTTGGCTACATCCCATTCATCCCCCCCCTGCCCCAGCCCAGCTCCCTCAGCAGAGGCTCCTGCTCACCTCCAGCAGCCACGGCTTCAACTTTCTGTCCAGCAAAATATCAAACCCCAGTATCTCAAAGCAGGCACAGCCAGAAGTGTGGTTTGGGAAGCAGCTCTGGTAATTGTGCTTCAAAACAGGGTGAGCTGAAATAAGAGTCTTTATGATAATATCTTCAACATCTTCCCAGAGCTTTGTTGTGTTGTAGCTGTTTTCCATCATCCAGGCGTTCAGGGTGGACAGTTTCCTGTGGGGAGGACAGGAGATGGTAAAAGCTGACTTGTGGTACCACGTTTGCCCCAAGGGAGGTGGAGGTAAAGCAGTGTGCCAAATGCAGCTTTCCTGCAGGATGTGGCAGGGTGGAACCTGGACATGACAATACCTCTTACTGCCCATGGTGTCATGCTGGATGAAGTTCTCGTTACGCTTGTTGATAGCATAATTGGTCAAGTGCATGCAGATATCATCCTGGGAGAGGAACCGCAAGATACTTCTGTTCACTCTAAACCACAGCTCATCAATAGGAACAGCCTGGGGGCACTCGCCATGCCCCACTTCACCAGCTCCACTCCGTGTGGTGATGCCCTCCCTGGCAGGGGTCAGAGCCAAGAGAGCTCTGCCCCCTCTGCACCTCTGTCCTTGTCCCTCAGCCCCGCAGGCGCCATCGCAGCCGTGGCCCCACTGGTGACCAGGGGCTCTCGGGGCAGAAGCTGCAGCACATTTCTGCAGGTTCTTTGTTGCCCCAGAGCCAAAGGCTGCCAGCACGTGCAGGTACCGGGGCGAGGGAGCGTGTGTATGTGCAGCTCTGGGGCAAGCGGGCAGGCAGCCTGTGGCCACGCACAGCAATCCAACACTACAGTGCACCTCCTGCTGGGATTTTACAGGTTGCACACCCCTGCTTGGAGATGGACATGGCTGCAGCCTGCACCTTGCTGTCCCAGTTCCCCTCCGCTCTCTCCTAGGCTGTTCACGTACTACCAGATAATCCCCAGGCCTCTGTTTTGCACCCAAAGCCCAGGCAGATGAGGAATGGTGCAAGCTCAAGGATGCCCATAAGGGCAAGAGGCAGTAGGAGTGTTGCCCAGACTCCACAGGACCTTTTGTCCTTGTGGATTTCCAACCCCTGACTGGGTGAACCCCCAAGAAACCAGAGATGGATTTATTGTTGACCCAGTTTTGAGCAGGTTTGGACTTGAGACCTTCCAAGGCTCCTTCCAAGCAAAACAACTCCATGATTCTGTGATAATGCCAGTAAACAGCCCAGACATGAGGCCTGGGAGCAGATCTGCTTCAGTCACCTGAAATACCTCCTGTGAGGAGGAGGAGGTACAGGGTGGGGAGAACAGGGAAGAAGAAAGCTGGATCCCGTGGAACCCACCCGTCCCTGCCTTTCCAAGTTCCACAATGCCCCTAGGACACACTGGGTACCAGTACTTACAGACGCTGTGGGAGTTCTTTGGAAACTTCCCTTTTTTACCGGTTTCCTGCTGCTGGGATCGATGTACCTCATGGTGGCAAACCGGACCAGCCCCTCCTTGTAGACAAAAATCCTGAGCGGGTCACAGGACGTGACCAGCACGTAGATGCGTATGTCAAATTTAAAGCCATCAATGAGGAAAGGCTGCGAGAGGAAAGGAACAGGAGCACCCGTGGGGTGAAGCAGCGCTGCCAAGCTGGCTGCTCCTCGGCAGCAGGAGAAAGACCAGCGCCAGATTTCACTGTGCCTCTGCTCTGGGCAGAAACAGGGATAAGGGAGGGCAGAGGACGCAAGGAGGATGCGGGATGCAGGAAGAGCTTAGGAGGCTGCATTTTGAGACAGTCTCATTACCTTAGAGATGTACTGCTGACAGATCATGTGCTCCCCATGCTTGATGTCCTCGGGGTTATGGGTGATGAAGATCCCCTTCCCTTGGCAGCCGCTGTCTGGCTTGCAGATGAACGCTCGCTTTTTCCTTGTGCATCCATAGGCCCGGAAGTCTCCGTAGCTGTGCAAGAAGGGGTGGCGGTGACAGGCTGCAGTCCCCAGCCTCTGAACTCTGGTGACAGTTGGGTGCTCAAACTACGGTGCTGTGGGCTGGTACAGAGCCAGCTCCCGCAGCAGAGGGATAGCACACCCATACCTGACCCGCAGGAGTCGGTCCCTACATGACCTGACAGCTCTCCTGGTTCCACCACTTACTTGTGCACATCTCCCCCTCTGCTGGGAGGGCCGGAGGAAGCAGTGGCCTCTGTGCAAGCAGAAGCTAGGAAGACTTTA